>NC_086199.1:38686411-38987314 GCF_035770615.1 Melospiza melodia melodia | reverse complement strand
CAACTTTTCTTTTCTTCCTGCCAAACACTTGGCAGACATCCGTGCAACTTCTAGAACACGATGGGAGATGTTTTCTGTGCTGGCACAGTTTTTCCTAGCCAGACATAGTGGAAAAGCTTTTTGCCGAGGTGTAGACTACATAAGACGCGAAAGACGAAGGTAGGATGCTCTCCGGAGGTAAGAGCCGCTGCCGGGCGTCTTTCGGCAGAAGCCGCGCTAAGGAGAGCACTGTGAGCGGCACAATCGTCTTTGCGCGAAGAAGCCGCTTCTTGGGCTCCGGCAGCCGGCGAGAGCGGCAGCTTCGGGAAGGTGAAGAAGCAAGCTGTACAACACTGGGATTGTGTGCGCACCTTGCCAACTGATAGAAAACAGTACCTTTGCACTCTCCTGACTTTTCCAATCACAGGAACATTCGATTGGAAGCTGTTTTGGACAACTTTTCTTTTCTTCCTGCCAAACACTTGGCAGACATCCGTGCAACTTCTAGAACACGATGGGAGATGTTTTCTGTGCTGGCACAGTTTTTCCTAGCCAGACATAGTGGAAAAGCGTTTTGCTAAGATGTAGACTACAAAAGACGCGAAAGACGAAGGTAGGATGCTCTCCGGAGGTAAGAGCCGCTGCCGGGCGTCTTTCAGCAGAAGCCGCGCTAAGGAGAGCACTGTGAGCGGCACAATCGTCTTTGCGCGAAGAAGCCGCTTCTTGGGCTCCGGCAGCCGGCGAGAGCGGCAGCTTCGGGAAGGTGAAGAAGCAAGCTGTACAACACTGGGATTGTGTGCGCACCTTGCCAACTGATAGAAAACAGTACCTTTGCACTCTCCTGACTTTTCCAATCACAGGAACATTCGATTGGAAGCTGTTTTGGACAACTTTTCTTTTCTTCCTGCCAAACACTTGGCAGACATCCGTGCAACTTCTAGAACACGATGGGAGATGTTTTCTGTGCTGGCACAGTTTTTCCTAGCCAGACATAGTGGAAAAGCGTTTTGCTAAGATGTAGACTACAAAAGACGCGAAAGACGAAGGTAGGATGCTCTCCGGAGGTAAGAGCCGCTGCCGGGCGTCTTTCGGCAGAAGCCGCGCTAAGGAGAGCACTGTGAGCGGCACAATCGTCTTTGCGCGAAGAAGCCGCTTCTTGGGCTCCGGCAGCCGGCGAGAGCAGCAGCTTCGGGAAGGTGAAGAAGCAAGCTGTACAACACTGGGATTGTGTGCGCACCTTGCCAACTGATAGAAAACAGTACCTTTGCACTCTCCTGACTTTTCCAATCACAGGAACATTCGATTGGAAGCTGTTTTGGACAACTTTTCTTTTCTTCCTGCCAAACACTTGGCAGACATCCGTGCAACTTCTAGAACACGATGGGAGATGTTTTCTGTGCTGGCACAGTTTTTCCTAGCCAGACATAGTGGAAAAGCGTTTTGCTAAGATGTAGACTACAAAAGACGCGAAAGACGAAGGTAGGATGCTCTCCGGAGGTAAGAGCCGCTGCCGGGCGTCTTTCGGCAGAAGCCGCGCTAAGGAGAGCACTGTGAGCGGCACAATCGTCTTTGCGCGAAGAAGCCGCTTCTTGGGCTCCGGCAGCCGGCGAGAGCGGCAGCTTCGGGAAGGTGAAGAAGCAAGCTGTACAACACTGGGATTGTGTGCGCACCTTGCCAACTGATAGAAAACAGTACCTTTGCACTCTCCTGACTTTTCCAATCACAGGAACATTCGATTGGAAGCTGTTTTGGACAACTTTTCTTTTCTTCCTGCCAAACACTTGGCAGACATCCGTGCAACTTCTAGAACACGATGGGAGATGTTTTCTGTGCTGGCACAGTTTTTCCTAGCCAGACATAGTGGAAAAGCTTTTTGCCGAGGTGTAGACTACATAAGACGCGAAAGACGAAGGTAGGATGCTCTCCGGAGGTAAGAGCCGCTGCCGGGCGTCTTTCGGCAGAAGCCGCGCTAAGGAGAGCACTGTGAGCGGCACAATCGTCTTTGCGCGAAGAAGCCGCTTCTTGGGCTCCGGCAGCCGGCGAGAGCGGCAGCTTCGGGAAGGTGAAGAAGCAAGCTGTACAACACTGGGATTGTGTGCGCACCTTGCCAACTGATAGAAAACAGTACCTTTGCACTCTCCTGACTTTTCCAATCACAGGAACATTCGATTGGAAGCTGTTTTGGACAACTTTTCTTTTCTTCCTGCCAAACACTTGGCAGACATCCGTGCAACTTCTAGAACACGATGGGAGATGTTTTCTGTGCTGGCACAGTTTTTCCTAGCCAGACATAGTGGAAAAGCGTTTTGCTAAGATGTAGACTACAAAAGACGCGAAAGACGAAGGTAGGATGCTCTCCGGAGGTAAGAGCCGCTGCCGGGCGTCTTTCGGCAGAAGCTGCGCTAAGGAGAGCACTGTGAGCGGCACAATCGTCTTTGCGCGAAGAAGCCGCTTCTTGGGCTCCGGCAGCCGACGAGAGCGGCAGCTTCGGGAAGGTGAAGAAGCAAGCTGTACAACACTGGGATTGTGTGCGCACCTTGCCAACTGATAGAAAACAGTACCTTTGCACTCTCCTGACTTTTCCAATCACAGGAACATTCGATTGGAAGCTGTTTTGGACAACTTTTCTTTTCTTCCTGCCAAACACTTGGCAGACATCCGTGCAACTTCTAGAACACGATGGGAGATGTTTTCTGTGCTGGCACAGTTTTTCCTAGCCAGACATAGTGGAAAAGCTTTTTGCCGAGGTGTAGACTACATAAGACGCGAAAGACGAAGGTAGGATGCTCTTCGGAGGTAAGAGCCGCTGCCGGGCGTCTTTCGGCAGAAGCCGCGCTAAGGAGAGCACTGTGAGCGGCACAATCGTCTTTGCGCGAAGAAGCCGCTTCTTGGGCTCCGGCAGCCGGCGAGAGCGGCAGCTTCGGGAAGGTGAAGAAGCAAGCTGTACAACACTGGGATTGTGTGCGCACCTTGCCAACTGATAGAAAACAGTACCTTTGCACTCTCCTGACTTTTCCAATCACAGGAACATTCGATTGGAAGCTGTTTTGGACAACTTTTCTTTTCTTCCTGCCAAACACTTGGCAGACATCCGTGCAACTTCTAGAACACGATGGGAGATGTTTTCTGTGCTGGCACAGTTTTTCCTAGCCAGACATAGTGGAAAAGCGTTTTGCTAAGATGTAGACTACAAAAGACGCGAAAGACGAAGGTAGGATGCTCTCCGGAGGTAAGAGCCGCTGCCGGGCGTCTTTCGGCAGAAGCCGCGCTAAGGAGAGCACTGTGAGCGGCACAATCGTCTTTGCGCGAAGAAGCCGCTTCTTGGGCTCCGGCAGCCGGCGAGAGCGGCAGCTTCGGGAAGGTGAAGAAGCAAGCTGTACAACACTGGGATTGTGTGCGCACCTTGCCAACTGATAGAAAACAGTACCTTTGCACTCTCCTGACTTTTCCAATCACAGGAACATTCGATTGGAAGCTGTTTTGGACAACTTTTCTTTTCTTCCTGCCAAACACTTGGCAGACATCCGTGCAACTTCTAGAACACGATGGGAGATGTTTTCTGTGCTGGCACAGTTTTTCCTAGCCAGACATAGTGGAAAAGCGTTTTGCTAAGATGTAGACTACAAAAGACGCGAAAGACGAAGGTAGGATGCTCTCCGGAGGTAAGAGCCGCTGCCGGGCGTCTTTCGGCAGAAGCCGCGCTAAGGAGAGCACTGTGAGCGGCACAATCGTCTTTGCGCGAAGAAGCCGCTTCTTGGGCTCCGGCAGCCGGCGAGAGCAGCAGCTTCGGGAAGGTGAAGAAGCAAGCTGTACAACACTGGGATTGTGTGCGCACCTTGCCAACTGATAGAAAACAGTACCTTTGCACTCTCCTGACTTTTCCAATCACAGGAACATTCGATTGGAAGCTGTTTTGGACAACTTTTCTTTTCTTCCTGCCAAACACTTGGCAGACATCCGTGCAACTTCTAGAACACGATGGGAGATGTTTTCTGTGCTGGCACAGTTTTTCCTAGCCAGACATAGTGGAAAAGCGTTTTGCTAAGATGTAGACTACAAAAGACGCGAAAGACGAAGGTAGGATGCTCTCCGGAGGTAAGAGCCGCTGCCGGGCGTCTTTCGGCAGAAGCCGCGCTAAGGAGAGCACTGTGAGCGGCACAATCGTCTTTGCGCGAAGAAGCCGCTTCTTGGGCTCCGGCAGCCGGCGAGAGCGGCAGCTTCGGGAAGGTGAAGAAGCAAGCTGTACAACACTGGGATTGTGTGCGCACCTTGCCAACTGATAGAAAACAGTACCTTTGCACTCTCCTGACTTTTCCAATCACAGGAACATTCGATTGGAAGCTGTTTTGGACAACTTTTCTTTTCTTCCTGCCAAACACTTGGCAGACATCCGTGCAACTTCTAGAACACGATGGGAGATGTTTTCTGTGCTGGCACAGTTTTTCCTAGCCAGACATAGTGGAAAAGCGTTTTGCCGAGGTGTAGACTACATAAGACGCGAAAGACGAAGGTAGGATGCTCTCCGGAGGTAAGAGCCGCTGCCGGGCGTCTTTCGGCAGAAGCCGCGCTAAGGAGAGCACTGTGAGCGGCACAATCGTCTTTGCGCGAAGAAGCCGCTTCTTGGGCTCCGGCAGCCGGCGAGAGCGGCAGCTTCGGGAAGGTGAAGAAGCAAGCTGTACAACACTGGGATTGTGTGCGCACCTTGCCAACTGATAGAAAACAGTACCTTTGCACTCTCCTGACTTTTCCAATCACAGGAACATTCGATTGGAAGCTGTTTTGGACAACTTTTCTTTTCTTCCTGCCAAACACTTGGCAGACATCCGTGCAACTTCTAGAACACGATGGGAGATGTTTTCTGTGCTGGCACAGTTTTTCCTAGCCAGACATAGTGGAAAAGCGTTTTGCTAAGATGTAGACTACAAAAGACGCGAAAGACGAAGGTAGGATGCTCTCCGGAGGTAAGAGCCGCTGCCGGGCGTCTTTCAGCAGAAGCCGCGCTAAGGAGAGCACTGTGAGCGGCACAATCGTCTTTGCGCGAAGAAGCCGCTTCTTGGGCTCCGGCAGCCGGCGAGAGCGGCAGCTTCGGGAAGGTGAAGAAGCAAGCTGTACAACACTGGGATTGTGTGCGCACCTTGCCAACTGATAGAAAACAGTACCTTTGCACTCTCCTGACTTTTCCAATCACAGGAACATTCGATTGGAAGCTGTTTTGGACAACTTTTCTTTTCTTCCTGCCAAACACTTGGCAGACATCCGTGCAACTTCTAGAACACGATGGGAGATGTTTTCTGTGCTGGCACAGTTTTTCCTAGCCAGACATAGTGGAAAAGCGTTTTGCTAAGATGTAGACTACAAAAGACGCGAAAGACGAAGGTAGGATGCTCTCCGGAGGTAAGAGCCGCTGCCGGGCGTCTTTCGGCAGAAGCCGCGCTAAGGAGAGCACTGTGAGCGGCACAATCGTCTTTGCGCGAAGAAGCCGCTTCTTGGGCTCCGGCAGCCGGCGAGAGCAGCAGCTTCGGGAAGGTGAAGAAGCAAGCTGTACAACACTGGGATTGTGTGCGCACCTTGCCAACTGATAGAAAACAGTACCTTTGCACTCTCCTGACTTTTCCAATCACAGGAACATTCGATTGGAAGCTGTTTTGGACAACTTTTCTTTTCTTCCTGCCAAACACTTGGCAGACATCCGTGCAACTTCTAGAACACGATGGGAGATGTTTTCTGTGCTGGCACAGTTTTTCCTAGCCAGACATAGTGGAAAAGCGTTTTGCTAAGATGTAGACTACAAAAGACGCGAAAGACGAAGGTAGGATGCTCTCCGGAGGTAAGAGCCGCTGCCGGGCGTCTTTCGGCAGAAGCCGCGCTAAGGAGAGCACTGTGAGCGGCACAATCGTCTTTGCGCGAAGAAGCCGCTTCTTGGGCTCCGGCAGCCGGCGAGAGCGGCAGCTTCGGGAAGGTGAAGAAGCAAGCTGTACAACACTGGGATTGTGTGCGCACCTTGCCAACTGATAGAAAACAGTACCTTTGCACTCTCCTGACTTTTCCAATCACAGGAACATTCGATTGGAAGCTGTTTTGGACAACTTTTCTTTTCTTCCTGCCAAACACTTGGCAGACATCCGTGCAACTTCTAGAACACGATGGGAGATGTTTTCTGTGCTGGCACAGTTTTTCCTAGCCAGACATAGTGGAAAAGCGTTTTGCTAAGATGTAGACTACAAAAGACGCGAAAGACGAAGGTAGGATGCTCTCCGGAGGTAAGAGCCGCTGCCGGGCGTCTTTCGGCAGAAGCCGCGCTAAGGAGAGCACTGTGAGCGGCACAATCGTCTTTGCGCGAAGAAGCCGCTTCTTGGGCTCCGGCAGCCGGCGAGAGCGGCAGCTTCGGGAAGGTGAAGAAGCAAGCTGTACAACACTGGGATTGTGTGCGCACCTTGCCAACTGATAGAAAACAGTACCTTTGCACTCTCCTGACTTTTCCAATCACAGGAACATTCGATTGGAAGCTGTTTTGGACAACTTTTCTTTTCTTCCTGCCAAACACTTGGCAGACATCCGTGCAACTTCTAGAACACGATGGGAGATGTTTTCTGTGCTGGCACAGTTTTTCCTAGCCAGACATAGTGGAAAAGCGTTTTGCTAAGATGTAGACTACAAAAGACGCGAAAGACGAAGGTAGGATGCTCTCCGGAGGTAAGAGCCGCTGCCGGGCGTCTTTCGGCAGAAGCCGCGCTAAGGAGAGCACTGTGAGCGGCACAATCGTCTTTGCGCGAAGAAGCCGCTTCTTGGGCTCCGGCAGCCGGCGAGAGCGGCAGCTTCGGGAAGGTGAAGAAGCAAGCTGTACAACACTGGGATTGTGTGCGCACCTTGCCAACTGATAGAAAACAGTACCTTTGCACTCTCCTGACTTTTCCAATCACAGGAACATTCGATTGGAAGCTGTTTTGGACAACTTTTCTTTTCTTCCTGCCAAACACTTGGCAGACATCCGTGCAACTTCTAGAACACGATGGGAGATGTTTTCTGTGCTGGCACAGTTTTTCCTAGCCAGACATAGTGGAAAAGCTTTTTGCCGAGGTGTAGATGAGAAGAGGAGCTAAAGACGAAGGTAGGATGCTCTCCGGAGGTAAGAGCCGCTGCCGGGCGTCTTTCGGCAGAAGCCGCGCTAAGGAGAGCACTGTGAGCGGCACAATCGTCTTTGCGCGAAGAAGCCGCTTCTTGGGCTCCGGCAGCCGGCGAGAGCGGCAGCTTCGGGAAGGTGAAGAAGCAAGCTGTACAACACTGGGATTGTGTGCGCACCTTGCCAACTGATAGAAAACAGTACCTTTGCACTCTCCTGACTTTTCCAATCACAGGAACATTCGATTGGAAGCTGTTTTGGACAACTTTTCTTTTCTTCCTGCCAAACACTTGGCAGACATCCGTGCAACTTCTAGAACACGATGGGAGATGTTTTCTGTGCTGGCACAGTTTTTCCTAGCCAGACATAGTGGAAAAGCTTTTTGCCGAGGTGTAGATGAGAAGAGGAGCTAAAGAGTGGATGTTAGGAAATGACACCCATCTTCAAAAAAGGCAATTAAGAGGACTCGCCATAGTACAAACCAGCCAGCCTCTTTTTTATCCCCAGGAAGTTGATGAAGCAGCTCTTCCTGGAAATCCTTGCCAGGCACATGACAGATGACCAAATAATGTAGTTAGCATGATTTTTCAGGGGAATTTCATGCTGAACATCACTTTAAACTCCTCTGATGAATCAACTTGACTGGTAGATGAAGGGAATATTATCTGCCTGGGCTTCAGGGAGGTTTTTGACATACCTCTACATGGCATCACACATACATATGGAAGCAATAGTGCAAAGGGGAGGGAATCAGTGTCTTTTCAGTGATGCTGAGGGAAAAGACAAGAGGCAGTGGGCACACACTGAAATACAGGAGATTGCCTTTGAACATCAGTAAATGTTTCTTTACTGTCAGGGTGACTGAACCACGGCACAGACTGCCCAGAAAGATTGTGGAGCCTGGATCTTTGAAGACATTAAAAGTACACCCAGATAGAATCCTGGGCAAGAGGCTCTAGGTATCCTGGTTTAGGCAGGGGGGTTGGGCCTGGTTAGCCCCACCAACCCCTTCCACTCTCTTTCATTCTGTGCTAGTGAATTCTCTTCAAGATGCATTTCAAAGCGCTGGCATGACAAAGTTCTGTGCAGACAGAGATCCAAATGGACATGGCATCTAAGTTCCTTAAGCAGTGTTCAAGAAGAATGTAAAACTCTGGCACAAGTGTCTCTTCCCTAACTGAATCCCTTTCATGGGAAAATTCCCAGCTCTAGAAAGATCTTCTGATACGCATGCTTAAGACTGACACTGGCTGAGCAAATTTCTCCCTATGTATATCTAAGACCAGTTAGGATCTTCACCCAAAGTGCAGTCAACATAGTCACAGAATGCCTATTGTTAAGAAGTGACAGCTTCCATCAGAATGGCAGCTATTGGTCCACAAAATGGATTAATGGATGGGAATTATCTACGTGGGTTAAAAACAAAAATAAAGAGTTGGTCTTTATTTATCAATTTCATGGCAATATTGATAAGGGAAGAAAAAGATCTAAGTCCTTGACTTTCTGGACTCGAGGAAAGATTTTAAAAATTCCTTGTAAAAATGTATGATCACAATCAGACTATTGAAACCATTTTAGTTGGGAACAAAGTTCCAAAATTGTCTAGATAGTGGCAAAGAAGCCAAGAAAATAGGAAAGAAACAAAAAGAGAGCAAAAGAGTCAGCTTCAGTGTACAAGCTCGTTCTAGAAGTAGTCTGCTGGGAAAAGGAACCCCCAGCTAAATTTCCAATGTATTCCTGCGCTTGATTCAGTAACTGGTCAATGTAAAAACCAATCCTTTTGTACAACTTCTTCCAGCAACAAAAACTCCAACAGGTTGACACTACCATCATGCCTGTTCCAGACATATTTAAAAGAGAAATGATGATTTTCTTGAAAACCTACTTACATAAAAGTTGCAAGATGGTGGAGGGATTCCCACATCCTCCTTCCTCCATCTGGCTTGAAAGTATATTTGATAAAATATGCAACAAAGCACATGATTTATAAGGGAGAGTCAAATGGATGATTTGGGAATCGATCTCTTGTTGATAGTAAACTTCATATCCACTCGGTGTGACCTTTTTAAAACAAAATGTGGAGCTGAGGCATGAATCTGCCACAACAATTGTAAAGCAAACATACACACTCCCCTTCATATGCCCCCCCCTCCACACACACCTAGGCACACACAGAGATCAGCATAGCAGATCATGAACACCTTGGAAAAGACTGAAATGCTAAATGCCTCTCTTGATGGGCAAAAGAGCTGGTGCAGTAATTCAAATGCCTGGTACAAAAATTCTGTTTAATATTTAGCTCCTATTTAAAACACAGCTTTTCATTTCATTCTATTTACAGAATATTTTCATTTCATTTGTTTCTTTAAAATTACTTAGTTCTCACCTGTTGTATGTCTAGGAATATTTTCTTCCAAAAATAGAAAAAAATAGATGATATCTTTTCAGCAGAAAACATTGGTTGATACAATTTTAAACCATCATGATATGGAAGAATTCTTCTGTCCCTCTCGAAGGTGGAAGAAGCATTTGGATCACAGATCATCTACAATGAAATACTTGACATGTTTAAGATGCTTTCAATCAATTTTGATCGTCAATTGCTTATTTGTTGTAAACAGTAATTTTTCAGTGAAGGGAAAGTGTGTGTGGTATATCTACATGATATGTTCAAAGGCAGTTCCTACTAATGGCCAGGCTGAATTCCAGTAAATAATGTCCCGAATGATATTTTGCCGCCTTCTTTGGCACTTCATGAAATCTTACCCCGATGAAGTGCTGAAACAAAGAGATTTTCTCTTAGAGAGTGTCTCATGTTGTAACCTATCCCATGGATTTTATGCTGTAATTCTTATCTCTTTTAAAATTTACTATCTTCTGTACAGTTTTCATGAAACTTTCTGTTACAGTAGTGAATAGCACAGATAAATGTCATTTTGTACAACTTTGAATTTACCCCAAGAGCTGAGAGAAAACTTGATCCTATACTTCAATCCGAGTTTCTTCTATAGTCCAACTTTGTTTCTCTACCATCAAGTTTCTCCTTTGTTGCTGCTCCAAGCCCCGTCCAAGGTGACCTTGAATACTTTCAGGGATGGGACACCCACAACTTCTCTGGGCAACCTGTTCCAGTGTTCCAGCACTCCCACAGTAAAAAAGGCCTTCCTTTCATCTAATATGTGTAGGAAATCATAAATCTAGGCATAGAAGCTTGGAGTGCAAATTTGAAATTCTTTGGATTTGAAGCACATTTTATATGAATACTGACTTACAGATGACTAAAAGATGTTGATGGGCATTTGAGCTGACAAGTTTTGAAAAAGTGCACGGAAATTAAAATTGAAACCACTAAAATTAAAAACTCCTTGCCATTTTCTTTTTCCTCTCCTATTCAAAACTGCATATGTCAGATATCAGTGCTTCATGCAAACCTCTCAGATGCTCTCAGAGAAAAAGCTTTTCTTTCAGACTAAGTTGCGGTTGACGTAGAACACTAGCAGGAGTGAAAGATTTTCTGGGCATTGGGGCAGCACGTTCTCCTTGGATTTGTGTGCAGAATGCATTTTATCCAAACTGGAAAATAGATCCCAGCTCTGTTCTATTCATCATTCTTACTTCATCAGGCCAGAAGATTCTGTGAAAAGTAGCCTGTGGACCTTGAAGACAGCGCATGTGAACCAGATGAGAGGTGATAGAGAAGTTGAGGGAGAGAAGAAAGAGCATGAGGCTGAAACCAGAAAGTATTTCTCCACGTGATCATGGAAGATTGCAGGAGCCACTTGGTACTATCAAACCAGCCCAACTTGGCACTGGTGCCACCTTGGGTCTGGGAGCCATGTTGCATATCGTGCATTTTAAGGAGCCAGCTGGCCACACCCAGCCATATGCCCCCAAACACAAACCAAGGCCCTTTTCTCTGGCAAACAAAACTCAGCTGCCCTGCTTCTGGATGGCAGATTGCAGGAACCACTTGGTACTATCAAACCAGCCCAACTTGGCACTGGTGCCACCATGGGTCTGGTCACCATCCTGCCTATTGTAGCTTTTCAGGAGCCAGCCGGTCACTCTCAGCCATAGGCCCCCAAACACAAACCTCGGCCCGTTTCCCTGGCAAACAAAAGTAAGCTGCCCCGCTTCTGGATGGCAGATTGCAGGAGCTACTTAGTACTATCAAATCAGCCCGACTTGGCACAGGTGCCACCTTGGATCTGGGAACCATCCTGTGTATCGTGGATTTTCAGGGGCCAGCCAGCCACTCTCAGCCATATGCCCCCAAAAACAAACCACGGACCTTTTCTCTGGCAAACAAAACTCAACTGCCCCTCTTCTGGATGGCAAATTTTAGGACGCACTTTGTACTACGAAAACCGCCCGACGTGGCACTGGTGCCACCTTGTGTCAGGGAACCATCCTGCATATCGAGCTTTTTAAGGAGCCAGCCGGCCAGGCCCAGCCATATACCCCCAAAAACAAACCACGGACCATTTCTCATGGAAACAAAAATCCGCTGCCCCGCGTCTGGATGGCAGATTGCAGGAGCCACTTTGCACCATCAAACCAGCCCGACTTGGCACTGGTGCCACCTTGGGTCTGGGAACAATCCTGCGTATCGTACATATTCAGGAACCAGCCGAACACTCCCAGCCACAGGCCCCCAAACACAAACAACGGCCCATTTCCCTGGCAAACAAAACTCAGCTGCCCCGCTTCTGGATGGCAGTTTGCAGGAGCCACTTGGGACTATCAAACCAGCCCGACTTGGCACTGGTGCCACCTTGGGTCTGGGAACCATCCTGCGTATGGTGGATTCTAAGGAGCCAGCCGGCCACTCCCAGCCACAGGCCCCCAACAAAAACCACGGCCCTTTTTTCTGGCAAACAAAACTTAGCTGCCTCACTTCTGGATGGCAGATTGCAGGAGCCACTTGGTGTAATCAAACCAGCCCGACTTGGCACTGGTGCCACCTTGGGTCTGGGAACCATCCTGCGTATCGTGGATTCTAAGGAGCCAGCCGGCCACTCCCAGCCACAGGCCCCCAAACAAAATCAACGGCGCTGTTCCCTGGAAAACAAAACACGCCTGCCAACTTTTTGATGGAGTTTGCAGGAGCCACTTGGTACTATCAAACCAGCCCGACTTGGCACTGGTGCCACCTTGGGTCTGGGAAACATCCTGCGTATCGTGGATTCTTAGGAGCCAGCCGGCCACTCCTAGCCACAGGCCCCCAGACAAAAACCTAGGCCTATTTCTCTGGCAAACAAAAGTAAGCTGCCCCGCTTCTGGATGGCAGATTGCAGGAGACACTTGGTACTATCAAACCAGCCCAACTTGGCACTGGTGCCACCTTGGATCTGGGAACCATGCTGTGTATCGTGGATATTCAGGGGCCAGCCGGCCACTCTCAGCCATATGTCCCCAAACAGAAACCTCGGCCCGTTTCTCTGGCAAACAAAACTCAACTGCCCCTCTTCTGGATGGCAAATTGCAGGATGAACTTGATACTAAAACCGCAGGCCGACTTGGTAGTGGTGACACCTTGGACCTGGGAACCATCATGCGTATCGAGCATTTTAAGGAGCCAGCCGGCCACTCCCAGCAATATGCCCCCAAAAACAATCCACGGAATTTTTCTCTGGCAAACAAAAATCAGCTGCCCCGCTTCTGGATGGCAGATTGCAGGAGCCACTTTGCACCATCAAACCAGCCCGACTTGGCACTGGTGCCACCTTGCATCTGGGAACCATGCTGCCTAGCGTGGATTTTCAGGAGCCAGCCGGCCACTCTCAGCCATAGGCCCCCAAACAAAACCCACGGCCCGTTTCCCTGGCAAACAAAATTAAGCTGCCCCGCTTCTGGATGGCAGATTGCAGGACGCACTTGGTAGTATCAAACCAGCCCGACTTGGCACTGGTGCCACCTTGGGTCTGGGAACCATCCTGCGTATTGTGGGTTCAAAGGAGCCAGCCGGCCACTCCCAGCCACAGGCCCCCAAATACAAACAACGGCGCTTTTCCCTGGAAAACAAAACTCGCCTGACAACTTTTTGATGGCAGATTGCAGGAGCCACTTGGTACTATCAAACCAGCCCAACTTGGCACTGGTGCCACCATGGGTCTGGTCACCATCCTGCCTATCGTAGCTTTTCAGGAGCCAGCCGGTCACTCCCAGCCATACGTCCCCAGTCACAAACCTCGGCCCGTTTCCCTGGCAAACAAAAGTAAGCTGCCCCGCTTCTGGATGGCAGATTGCAGGAGCCACTTGGTACTATCAAACCAGCCCAACTTGGCACTGGTGCCACCTCTGGTCTGGGAACCATGCTGCGTAACACAGATTCTAAGGCGCCAGTCGGCCACTCCCAGCCACAAGCCCCCAAACACAAACAACGGCGCTATTCTCTGGCAAACAAAACTCCACTGCCCCTCTTCTGGATGGCAAATTGCAGGACGCACTTGGTACTATAAAAACAGCCCTACTTGGCACTGGTGCCACCTTGGGTCTGGGAACCATCCTGCGTATCGATCTTTTTAATGAGACAGCCGGCCACTCCCAGCCATATGCCCCCAAACACAACCCACGGCCCTTTTCTCTGGCAAACAAAACTCAACTGCACCGCTTCTGGATGGCAGATTGCAGGAGCCACTTGGTACTATCAAACCAGCCCGACTTGGCACTGGTGCCACCTTGGGTCTGGGAACCATCCTGCGTATGGTGGATTCTAAGGAGCCAGCCGGCCACTCCCAGCCACAGGCCCCCAACAAAAACCACGGCCCTTTTTTCTGGCAAACAAAACTTAGCTGCCTCACTTCTGGATGGCAGATTGCAGGAGCCACTTGGTGTAATCAAACCAGCCCGACTTGGCACTGGTGCCACCTTGGGTCTGGGAACCATCCTGCGTATCGTGGATTCTAAGGAGCCAGCCGGCCACTCCCAGCCACAGGCCCCCAAACAAAATCAACGGCGCTGTTCCCTGGAAAACAAAACACGCCTGCCAACTTTTTGATGGAGTTTGCAGGAGCCACTTGGTACTATCAAACCAGCCCGACTTGGCACTGGTGCCACCTTGGGTCTGGGAAACATCCTGCGTATCGTGGATTCTTAGGAGCCAGCCGGCCACTCCTAGCCACAGGCCCCCAGACAAAAACCTAGGCCTATTTCTCTGGCAAACAAAAGTAAGCTGCCCCGCTTCTGGATGGCAGATTGCAGGAGACACTTGGTACTATCACACCAGCCCAACTTGGCACTGGTGCCACCTTGGATCTGGGAACCATGCTGTGTATCGTGGATATTCAGGGGCCAGCCGGCCACTCTCAGCCATATGTCCCCAAACAGAAACCTCGGCCCGTTTCTCTGGCAAACAAAACTCAACTGCCCCTCTTCTGGATGGCAAATTGCAGGATGAACTTGATACTAAAACCGCAGGCCGACTTGGTAGTGGTGACACCTTGGACCTGGGAACCATCATGTGTATCGAGCGTTTTAAGGAGCCAGCCGGCCACTCCCAGCAATATGCCCCCAAAAACAATCCACGGAATTTTTCTCTGGCAAACAAAAATCAGCTGCCCCGCTTCTGGATGGCAGATTGCAGGAGCCACTTTGCACCATCAAACCAGCCCGACTTGGCACTGGTGCCACCTTGCATCTGGGAACCATGCTGCCTAGCGTGGATTTTCAGGAGCCAGCCGGCCACTCTCAGCCATATGCCCCCAAAAACAAACCACGGACCTTTTCTCTGGCAAACAAAACTCAACTGCCCCTCTTCTGGATGGCAAATTTTAGGACGCACTTTGTACTACGAAAACCGCCCGACGTGGCACTGGTGCCACCTTGTGTCAGGGAACCATCCTGCATATCGAGCTTTTTAAGGAGCCAGCCGGCCAGGCCCAGCCATATACCCCCAAAAACAAACCACGGACCATTTCTCATGGAAACAAAAATCCGCAGCCCCGCGTCTGGATGGCAGATTGCAGGAGCCACTTTGCACCATCAAACCAGCCCGACTTGGCACTGGTGCCACCTTGGGTCTGGGAAAAATCCTGCGTATCGTACATATTCAGGAACCAGCCGAACACTCCCAGCCACAGGCCCCCAAACACAAACAACGGCCCATTTCCCTGGCAAACAAAACTCAGCTGCCCCGCTTCCGGATGGCAGTTTGCAGGAGCCACTTGGGACTATCAAACCAGCCCGACTTGGCACTGGTGCCACCTTGGGTCTGGGAACCATCCTGCGTATGGTGGATTCTAAGGAGCCAGCCGGCCACTCCCAGCCACAGGCCCCCAACAAAAACCACGGCCCTTTTTTCTGGCAAACAAAACTTAGCTGCCTCACTTCTGGATGGCAGATTGCAGGAGCCACTTGGTGTAATCAAACCAGCCCGACTTGGCACTGGTGCCACCTTGGGTCTGGGAACCATCCTGCGTATCGTGGATTCTAAGGAGCCAGCCGGCCACTCCCAGCCACAGGCCCCCAAACAAAATCAACGGCGCTGTTCCCTGGAAAACAAAACACGCCTGCCAACTTTTTGATGGAGTTTGCAGGAGCCACTTGGTACTATCAAACCAGCCCGACTTGGCACTGGTGCCACCTTGGGTCTGGGAAACATCCTGCGTATCGTGGATTCTTAGGAGCCAGCCGGCCACTCCTAGCCACAGGCCCCCAGACAAAAACCTAGGCCTATTTCTCTGGCAAACAAAAGTAAGCTGCCCCGCTTCTGGATGGCAGATTGCAGGAGACACTTGGTACTATCAAACCAGCCCAACTTGGCACTGGTGCCACCTTGGATCTGGGAACCATGCTGTGTATCGTGGATATTCAGGGGCCAGCCGGCCACTCTCAGCCATATGTCCCCAAACAGAAACCTCGGCCCGTTTCTCTGGCAAACAAAACTCAACTGCCCCTCTTCTGGATGGCAAATTGCAGGATGAACTTGATACTAAAACCGCAGGCCGACTTGGTAGTGGTGACACCTTGGACCTGGGAACCATCATGCGTATCGAGCATTTTAAGGAGCCAGCCGGCCACTCCCAGCAATATGCCCCCAAAAACAATCCACGGAATTTTTCTCTGGCAAACAAAAATCAGCTGCCCCGCTTCTGGATGGCAGATTGCAGGAGCCACTTTGCACCATCAAACCAGCCCGACTTGGCACTGGTGCCACCTTGCATCTGGGAACCATGCTGCCTAGCGTGGATTTTCAGGAGCCAGCCGGCCACTCTCAGCCATAGGCCCCCAAACAAAACCCACGGCCCGTTTCCCTGGCAAACAAAATTAAGCTGCCCCGCTTCTGGATGGCAGATTGCAGGACGCACTTGGTAGTATCAAACCAGCCCGACTTGGCACTGGTGCCACCTTGGGTCTGGGAACCATCCTGCGTATTGTGGGTTCAAAGGAGCCAGCCGGCCACTCCCAGCCACAGGCCCCCAAATACAAACAACGGCGCTTTTCCCTGGAAAACAAAACTCGCCTGACAACTTTTTGATGGCAGATTGCAGGAGCCACTTGGTACTATCAAACCAGCCCAACTTGGCACTGGTGCCACCATGGGTCTGGTCACCATCCTGCCTATCGTAGCTTTTCAGGAGCCAGCCGGTCACTCCCAGCCATAGGTCCCCAGTCACAAACCTCGGCCCGTTTCCCTGGCAAACAAAAGTAAGCTGCCCCGCTTCTGGATGGCAGATTGCAGGAGCCACTTGGTACTATCAAACCAGCCCAACTTGGCACTGGTGCCACCTCTGGTCTGGGAACCATGCTGCGTAACACAGATTCTAAGGCGCCAGTCAGCCACTCCCAGCCACAAGCCCCCAAAAACAAACAACGGCGCTATTCTCTGGCAAACAAAACTCCACTGCCCCTCTTCTGGATGGCAAATTGCAGGACGCACTTGGTACTATAAAAACAGCCCGACTTGGCACTGGTGCCACCTTGGGTCTGGGAACCATCCTGCGTATCGATCTTTTTAATGAGACAGCCGGCCACTCCCAGCCATATGCCCCCAAACACAACCCACGGCCCTTTTCTCTGGCAAACAAAACTCAACTGCACCGCTTCTGGATGGCAGATTGCAGGAGCCACTTGGTACTATCAAACCAGCCCGACTTGGCACTGGTGCCACCTTGGGTCTGGGAACCATCCTGCGTATGGTGGATTCTAAGGAGCCAGCCGGCCACTCCCAGCCACAGGCCCCCAACAAAAACCACGGCCCTTTTTTCTGGCAAACAAAACTTAGCTGCCTCACTTCTGGATGGCAGATTGCAGGAGCCACTTGGTGTAATCAAACCAGCCCGACTTGGCACTGGTGCCACCTTGGGTCTGGGAACCATCCTGCGTATCGTGGATTCTAAGGAGCCAGCCGGCCACTCCCAGCCACAGGCCCCCAAAAAAAATCAACGGCGCTGTTCCCCGGAAAACAAAACACGCCTGCCAACTTTTTGATGGAGTTTGCAGGAGCCACTTGGTACTATCAAACCAGCCCGACTTGGCACTGGTGCCACCTTGGGTCTGGGAAACATCCTGCGTATCGTGGATTCTTAGGAGCCAGCCGGCCACTCCTAGCCACAGGCCCCCAGACAAAAACCTAGGCCTATTTCTCTGGCAAACAAAAGTAAGCTGCCCCGCTTCTGGATGGCAGATTGCAGGAGACACTTGGTACTATCAAACCAGCCCAACTTGGCACTGGTGCCACCTTGGATCTGGGAACCATGCTGTGTATCGTGGATATTCAGGGGCCAGCCGGCCACTCTCAGCCATATGTCCCCAAACAGAAACCTCGGCCCGTTTCTCTGGCAAACAAAACTCAACTGCCCCTCTTCTGGATGGCAAATTGCAGGATGAACTTGATACTAAAACCGCAGGCCGACTTGGTAGTGGTGACACCTTGGACCTGGGAACCATCATGCGTATCGAGCATTTTAAGGAGCCAGCCGGCCACTCCCAGCAATATGCCCCCAAAAACAATCCACGGAATTTTTCTCTGGCAAACAAAAATCAGCTGCCCCGCTTCTGGATGGCAGATTGCAGGAGCCACTTTGCACCATCAAACCAGCCCGACTTGGCACTGGTGCCACCTTGCATCTGGGAACCATGCTGCCTAGCGTGGATTTTCAGGAGCCAGCCGGCCACTCTCAGCCATAGGCCCCCAAACAAAACCCACGGCCCGTTTCCCTGGCAAACAAAATTAAGCTGCCCCGCTTCTGGATGGCAGATTGCAGGACGCACTTGGTAGTATCAAACCAGCCCGACTTGGCACTGGTGCCACCTTGGGTCTGGGAACCATCCTGCGTATTGTGGGTTCAAAGGAGCCAGCCGGCCACTCCCAGCCACAGGCCCCCAAATACAAACAACGGCGCTTTTCCCTGGAAAACAAAACTCGCCTGACAACTTTTTGATGGCAGATTGCAGGAGCCACTTGGTACTATCAAACCAGCCCAACTTGGCACTGGTGCCACCATGGGTCTGGTCACCATCCTGCCTATCGTAGCTTTTCAGGAGCCAGCCGGTCACTCCCAGCCATAGGTCCCCAGTCACAAACCTCGGCCCGTTTCCCTGGCAAACAAAAGTAAGCTGCCCCGCTTCTGGATGGCAGATTGCAGGAGCCACTTGGTACTATCAAACCAGCCCAACTTGGCACTGGTGCCACCTCTGGTCTGGGAACCATGCTGCGTAACACAGATTCTAAGGCGCCAGTCAGCCACTCCCAGCCACAAGCCCCCAAAAACAAACAACGGCGCTATTCTCTGGCAAACAAAACTCCACTGCCCCTCTTCTGGATGGCAAATTGCAGGACGCACTTGGTACTATAAAAACAGCCCGACTTGGCACTGGTGCCACCTTGGGTCTGGGAACCATCCTGCGTATCGATCTTTTTAATGAGACAGCCGGCCACTCCCAGCCATATGCCCCCAAACACAACCCACGGCCCTTTTCTCTGGCAAACAAAACTCAACTGCACCGCTTCTGGATGGCAGATTGCAGGAGCCACTTGGTACTATCAAACCAGCCCGACTTGGCACTGGTGCCACCTTGGGTCTGGGAACCATCCTGCGTATGGTGGATTCTAAGGAGCCAGCCGGCCACTCCCAGCCACAGGCCCCCAACAAAAACCACGGCCCTTTTTTCTGGCAAACAAAACTTAGCTGCCTCACTTCTGGATGGCAGATTGCAGGAGCCACTTGGTGTAATCAAACCAGCCCGACTTGGCACTGGTGCCACCTTGGGTCTGGGAACCATCCTGCGTATCGTGGATTCTAAGGAGCCAGCCGGCCACTCCCAGCCACAGGCCCCCAAAAAAAATCAACGGCGCTGTTCCCCGGAAAACAAAACACGCCTGCCAACTTTTTGATGGAGTTTGCAGGAGCCACTTGGTACTATCAAACCAGCCCGACTTGGCACTGGTGCCACCTTGGGTCTGGGAAACATCCTGCGTATCGTGGATTCTTAGGAGCCAGCCGGCCACTCCTAGCCACAGGCCCCCAGACAAAAACCTAGGCCTATTTCTCTGGCAAACAAAAGTAAGCTGCCCCGCTTCTGGATGGCAGATTGCAGGAGACACTTGGTACTATCAAACCAGCCCAACTTGGCACTGGTGCCACCTTGGATCTGGGAACCATGCTGTGTATCGTGGATATTCAGGGGCCAGCCGGCCACTCTCAGCCATATGTCCCCAAACAGAAACCTCGGCCCGTTTCTCTGGCAAACAAAACTCAACTGCCCCTCTTCTGGATGGCAAATTGCAGGATGAACTTGATACTAAAACCGCAGGCCGACTTGGTAGTGGTGACACCTTGGACCTGGGAACCATCATGCGTATCGAGCATTTTAAGGAGCCAGCCGGCCACTCCCAGCAATATGCCCCCAAAAACAATCCACGGAATTTTTCTCTGGCAAACAAAAATCAGCTGCCCCGCTTCTGGATGGCAGATTGCAGGAGCCACTTTGCACCATCAAACCAGCCCGACTTGGCACTGGTGCCACCTTGCATCTGGGAACCATGCTGCCTAGCGTGGATTTTCAGGAGCCAGCCGGCCACTCTCAGCCATAGGCCCCCAAACAAAACCCACGGCCCGTTTCCCTGGCAAACAAAATTAAGCTGCCCCGCTTCTGGATGGCAGATTGCAGGACGCACTTGGTAGTATCAAACCAGCCCGACTTGGCACTGGTGCCACCTTGGGTCTGGGAACCATCCTGCGTATCGTGGGTTCAAAGGAGCCAGCCGGCCACTCCCAGCCACAGGCCCCCAAATACAAACAACGGCGCTTTTCCCTGGAAAACAAAACTCGCCTGCCAACTTTTTGATGGCAGATTGCAGGAGCCACTTGGTACTATCAAACCAGCCCAACTTGGCACTGGTGCCACCATGGGTCTGGTCACCATCCTGCCTATCGTAGCTTTTCAGGAGCCAGCCGGTCACTCGCAGCCATAGGCCCCCAGACACAAAACTCGGCCCGTTTCCCTGGCAAACAAAAGTAAGCTACCCCGCTTCTGGATGGCAGATTGCAGGAGCCACTTTGCACCATCAAACTAGCCCGACTTGGCACTGGTGCCACCTCTGGTCTGGGAACCATCCTGCGTATCGTGGATTCTAAGGAGCCAGCCGGTCACTCCCACCCACAGGCCCCCAAACACAAACAACGGCACTTTTCCCTGGAAAACAAAACTCGCCTGCCAACTTTTTGATGGCAGATTGCAGGAGCCACTTGGTACTATCAAACCAGCCCAACTTGGCACTGGTGCCACCATGGGTCTGGTCACCATCCTGCCTATCGTAGCTTTTCAGGAGCCAGCCGGTCACTCCCAGCCATAGGCCCCCAGACAAAAACCTCGGCCCGTTTCCCTGGCAAACAAAAGTAAGTCATCCCGCTTCTGGATGGCAGATTGCAGGAGCCACTTTTCACCATCAAACCAGCCCGACTTGGCACTGGTGCCACCTCTGGTCTGGGAACCATCCTGCGTATCATGGATTCTAAGGAGCCAGCCGGCCACTCCCAGCCAGAGGCCCCCAAACACAAACAACGGCGCTTTTCCCTGGATAACAAACTCGCCTGCCAACTTTTTGATGGCAGATTGCAGGAGCCACTTGGTACTATCAAACCAGCCCAACTTGGCACTGGTGCCACCATGGATCTGGTCACCATCCTGCCTATCGTAGCTTTTCAGGAGCCAGCCGGTCACTCCCAGCCATAGGCCCTGAGACACAAACCTCGGCCCGTTTCCCTGGCAAGCAAAAGTAAGCTGCCCCGCTTCTGGATGGTAGATTGCAGGACGCACTTGGTACTATCAAACCAGCCCAACTTGGCACTGGTGCCACCTTGGGTCTGGGAACCATCCTGCGTATCGTGGATTCTAAGGAGCCAGCCGGCCACTCCCAGCCACAGGCCCCCAAACACAAACAACGGCGCTATTCCCTGGAAAACAAAACTCGCCTGCCAACTTTTTGATGGCAGATTGCAGGAGCCACTTGGTACTATCAAATCAGCCCAACTTGGCACTGGTGCCACCTTGGGTCTGGGAACCATCCTGCGTATGGTGGATTCTAAGGAGCCAGCCGGCCACTCCCAGCCACAGGCCCTCAACAAAAACCACGGCCCTTTTTTCTGGCAAACAAAACTTAGCTGCCTCACTTCTGGATGGCAGATTGCAGGAGCCACTTGGTGTAATCAAACCAGCCCGACTTGGCACTGGTGCCACCTTGGGTCTGGGAACCATCCTGCGTATCGTGGATTCTAAGGAGCCAGCCGGCCACTCCCAGCCACAGGCCCCCAAACAAAATCAACGGCGCTGTTCCCTGGAAAACAAAACACGCCTGCCAACTTTTTGATGGAGTTTGCAGGAGCCACTTGGTACTATCAAACCAGCCCGACTTGGCACTGGTGCCACCTTGGGTCTGGGAAACATCCTGCGTATCGTGGATTCTTAGGAGCCAGCCGGCCACTCCTAGCCACAGGCCCCCAGACAAAAACCTAGGCCTATTTCTCTGGCAAACAAAAGTAAGCTGCCCCGCTTCTGGATGGCAGATTGCAGGAGACACTTGGTACTATCAAACCAGCCCAACTTGGCACTGGTGCCACCTTGGATCTGGGAACCATGCTGTGTATCGTGGATATTCAGGGGCCAGCCGGCCACTCTCAGCCATATGTCCCCAAACAGAAACCTCGGCCCGTTTCTCTGGCAAACAAAACTCAACTGCCCCTCTTCTGGATGGCAAATTGCAGGATGAACTTGATACTAAAACCGCAGGCCGACTTGGTAGTGGTGACACCTTGGACCTGGGAACCATCATGCGTATCGAGCATTTTAAGGAGCCAGCCGGCCACTCCCAGCAATATGCCCCCAAAAACAATCCACGGAATTTTTCTCTGGCAAACAAAAATCAGCTGCCCCGCTTCTGGATGGCAGATTGCAGGAGCCACTTTGCACCATCAAACCAGCCCGACTTGGCACTGGTGCCACCTTGCATCTGGGAACCATGCTGCCTAGCGTGGATTTTCAGGAGCCAGCCGGCCACTCTCAGCCATAGGCCCCCAAACAAAACCCACGGCCCGTTTCCCTGGCAAACAAAATTAAGCTGCCCCGCTTCTGGATGGCAGATTGCAGGACGCACTTGGTACTATCAAACCAGCCCGACTTGGCACTGGTGCCACCTTGGGTCTGGGAACCATCCTGCGTATTGTGGGTTCAAAGGAGCCAGCCGGCCACTCCCAGCCACAGGCCCCCAAATACAAACAACGGCGCTTTTCCCTGGAAAACAAAACTCGCCTGACAACTTTTTGATGGCAGATTGCAGGAGCCACTTGGTACTATCAAACCAGCCCAACTTGGCACTGGTGCCACCATGGGTCTGGTCACCATCCTGCCTATCGTAGCTTTTCAGGAGCCAGCCGGTCACTCCCAGCCATAGGTCCCCAGTCACAAACCTCGGCCCGTTTCCCTGGCAAACAAAAGTAAGCTGCCCCGCTTCTGGATGGCAGATTGCAGGAGCCACTTGGTACTATCAAACCAGCCCAACTTGGCACTGGTGCCACCTCTGGTCTGGGAACCATGCTGCGTAACACAGATTCTAAGGCGCCAGTCGGCCACTCCCAGCCACAAGCCCCCAAACACAAACAACGGCGCTATTCTCTGGCAAACAAAACTCCACTGCCCCTCTTCTGGATGGCAAATTGCAGGACGCACTTGGTACTATAAAAACAGCCCTACTTGGCACTGGTGCCACCTTGGGTCTGGGAACCATCCTGCGTATCGATCTTTTTAATGAGACAGCCGGCCACTCCCAGCCATATGCCCCCAAACACAACCCACGGCCCTTTTCTCTGGCAAACAAAACTCAACTGCACCGCTTCTGGATGGCAGATTGCAGGAGCCACTTGGTACTATCAAACCAGCCCGACTTGGCACTGGTGCCACCTTGGGTCTGGGAACCATCCTGCGTATGGTGGATTCTAAGGAGCCAGCCGGCCACTCCCAGCCACAGGCCCCCAACAAAAACCACGGCCCTTTTTTCTGGCAAACAAAACTTAGCTGCCTCACTTCTGGATGGCAGATTGCAGGAGCCACTTGGTGTAATCAAACCAGCCCGACTTGGCACTGGTGCCACCTTGGGTCTGGGAACCATCCTGCGTATCGTGGATTCTAAGCAGCCAGCCGGCCACTCCCAGCCACAGGCCCCCAAACAAAATCAACGGCGCTGTTCCCCGGAAAACAAAACACGCCTGCCAACTTTTTGATGGAGTTTGCAGGAGCCACTTGGTACTATCAAACCAGCCCGACTTGGCACTGGTGCCACCTTGGGTCTGGGAAACATCCTGCGTATCGTGGATTCTTAGGAGCCAGCCGGCCACTCCTAGCCACAGGCCCCCAGACAAAAACCTAGGCCTATTTCTCTGGCAAACAAAAGTAAGCTGCCCCGCTTCTGGATGGCAGATTGCAGGACGCACTTGGTAGTATCAAACCAGCCCGACTTGGCACTGGTGCCACCTTGGGTCTGGGAACCATCCTGCGTATCGTGGGTTCAAAGGAGCCAGCCGGCCACTCCCAGCCACAGGCCCCCAAATACAAACAACGGCGCTTTTCCCTGGAAAACAAAACTCGCCTGCCAACTTTTTGATGGCAGATTGCAGGAGCCACTTGGTACTATCAAACCAGCCCAACTTGGCACTGGTGCCACCATGGGTCTGGTCACCATCCTGCCTATCGTAGCTTTTCAGGAGCCAGCCAGCCACCCCCAGCCAGAGGCCCCTAGACAAATATTTCGGCCCGTTTCCCTGGCAAACAAAAGTAAGCTACCCCGCTTCTGGATGGCAGATTGCAGGAGCCACTTTGCACCATCAAACTAGCCCGACTTGGCACTGGTGCCACCTCAGCTCTGGGAACCATCCTGCGTATCGTTCATTGTAAGGAGCCAGCCGGCCACTCCAGCCACAGGCCCCCAGACACAAACAACGGCGCTTTTCCCTGGAAAACAAAACTCGCCTGCCAACTTTTTGATGGCAGATTGCAGGAGCCACTTGCTACTATCAAATCAGCCCAACTTGGCACTGGTGCCACCATGGGTCTGGTCACCATCCTGCCTATCGTAGCTTTTCAGGAGCCAGCCGGTCACTCGCAGCCATAGGCCCCCAGACACAAAACTCGGCCCGTTTCCCTGGCAAACAAAAGTAAGCTACCCCGCTTCTGGATGGCAGATTGCAGGAGCCACTTTGCACCATCAAACTAGCCCGACTTGGCACTGGTGCCACCTCTGGTCTGGGAACCATCCTGCGTATCGTGGATTCTAAGGAGCCAGCCGGTCACTCCCACCCACAGGCCCCCAAACACAAACAACGGCACTTTTCCCTGGAAAACAAAACTCGCCTGCCAACTTTTTGATGGCAGATTGCAGGAGCCACTTGGTACTATCAAACCAGCCCAACTTGGCACTGGTGCCACCATGGGTCTGGTCACCATCCTGCCTATCGTAGCTTTTCAGGAGCCAGCCGGTCACTCCCAGCCATAGGCCCCCAGACAAAAACCTCGGCCCGTTTCCCTGGCAAACAAAAGTAAGTCATCCCGCTTCTGGATGGCAGATTGCAGGAGCCACTTTTCACCATCAAACCAGCCCGACTTGGCACTGGTGCCACCTCTGGTCTGGGAACCATCCTGCGTATAATGGATTCTAAGGAGCCAGCCGGCCACTCCCAGCCAGAGGCCCCCAAACACAAACAACGGCGCTTTTCCCTGGATAACAAACTCGCCTGCCAACTTTTTGATGGCAGATTGCAGGAGCCACTTGGTACTATCAAACCAGCCCAACTTGGCACTGGTGCCACCATGGATCTGGTCACCATCCTGCCTATCGTAGCTTTTCAGGAGCCAGCCGGTCACTCCCAGCCATAGGCCCTGAGACACAAACCTCGGCCCGTTTCCCTGGCAAACAAAAGTAAGCTGCCCCGCTTCTGGATGGTAGATTGCAGGACGCACTTGGTACTATCAAACCAGCCCAACTTGGCACTGGTGCCACCTCTGGTCTGGGAACCATCCTGCGTATCGTGGATTCTAAGGAGCCAGCCGGCCACTCCCAGCCACAGGCCCCCAAACACAAACAACGGCGCTATTCCCTGGAAAACAAAACTCGCCTGCCAACTTTTTGATGGCAGATTGCAGGAGCCACTTGGTACTATCAAATCAGCCCAACTTGGCACTGGTGCCACCATGGGTCTGGTCACCATCCTGCCTATCGTAGCTTTTCAGGAGCCAGCCGGTCACTCCCAGCCATAGGCCCGCAGACACAAACCTCGGCCCGTTTCCCTGGCAAACAAAAGTAAGCACCCCCGATTCTGGATGGCAGATTGCAGGAGCCACTTTTCACCATCAAACCAGCCCGACTTGGCACTGGTGCCACCTCTGGTCTGGGAACCATCCTGCGTATCGTGGATTCTAAGGAGCCAGCCGGCCACTCCCAGCCACTGGCCCCCAAACACAAACAACGGCGCTTTTCCCTGGATAACAAACTCGCCTGCCAACTTTTTGATGGCAGATTGCAGGAGCCACTTGGTACTATCTAACCAGCCCAACTTGGCACTGGTGCCACCATGGGTCTGGTCACCATCCTGCCTATCGTAGCTTTTCAGGAGCCAGCCGGTCACTCCCAGCCATAGGCCCCCAGACAAAAAGCTCGGCCCGTTTCCCTGGCAAACAAAAGTAAGTTATCCCGCTTCTGGATGGCAGATTGCAGGAGCCACTTTTCACCATCAAACCAGCCCAACTTGGCACTGGTGCCACCTCTGGTCTGGGAACCATCCTGCGTATCGTGGATTCTAAGGAGCCAGCCGGCCACTCCCAGCCACTGGCCCCCAAACACAAACAACGGCGCTTTTCCCTGGAAAACAAAACTCGCCTGCCAACATTTTGATGGCAGATTGCAGGAGCCACTTGGTACTATCAAATCAGCCCAACTTGGCACTGGTGCCACCATGGGTCTGGTCACCATCCTGCCTATCGTAGCTTTTCAGGAGCCAGGCGGTCACTCCCAGCCATAGGCCCCCAGACACAAACCTCGGCCCGTTTCCCTGGCAAACAAAAGTAAGCTGCCCCGCTTCTGGATGGCAGATTGCAGGAACCACTTGGTATTATCAAACCAGCCCGACTTGGCACTGGTGCCACCTCTGGTCTGGGAACCATCCTGCGTATCGTGGTTCTAAGGAGCCATCCATCCACTCCCAGCCACAGGCCCCCAAACACAAACAACGGCGCTTTTCCCTGGAAAACAAAACTCGCCTGCCAACTTTTTGATGGCAGATTGCAGGAGCCACTTGGTACTATCAAATCAGCCCAACTTGGCACTGGTGCCACCATGGGTCTGGTCACCATCCTGCCTATCGTAGCTTTTCAGGAGCCAGCCGGTCACTCGCAGCCATAGGCCCCCAGAAACAATACTCGGCCCGTTTCCCTGGCAAACAAAAGTAAGCTGCCCCGCTTCTGGATGGCAGATTGCAGGAGCCACTTTGCACCATCAAACTAGCCCGACTTGGCACTGGTGCCACCTCTGGTCTGGGAACCATCCTGCGTATCGTGGATTCTAAGGAGCCAGCCGGCCACTCCCACCCACAAGCCCGCAAACAAAAACAACGGCGCTTTTCCCTGGAAAACAAAACTCGCCTGCCAATTTTTTGATGGCAGATTGCAGGAGCCACTTGGTACTATCAAACCAGCCCAACTTGGCACTGGTGCCACCATGGGTCTGGTCACCATCCTGCCTATCGTAGCTTTTCAGGAGCCAGCCGGTCACTCCCAGCCATAGGCCCCCAGACACAAACCTCGGCCCGTTTCCCTGGCAAACAAAAGTAAGCTACCCCGCTTCTGGATGGCAGATTGCAGGACGCACTTGATAGTATCAAACCAGCCCGACTTGGCACTGGTGCCACCTCAGGTCTGGGAACCATGCTGCGTATCGTGGATTCTAATTAGCCATCTGGCCACTCCCACCCACAGGCCCCCAAACAAAAACAACGGCGCTTTTCCCTGGAAAACAAACCTCGCCTGCCAAATTTTGATGGCAGATTGCAGGAGCCACTTTTCACCATCAAACCAGCAAAACTTGGCACTGGTGCCACCTTGGGTCTGGATACTATGCTGCGTATCGTGGATTCTAAGGAGCCAGCCGGCCACTCCCAGCCACAGGCCCCCAAACACAAACCACAGCGCTTTTCCCTGGAAAACAAAACTCGCCTGCCAACTTTTTGATGGCAGATTGCAGGAGCCACTTGGTACTATCAAACCAGCCCAACTTGGCACTGGTGCCACCATGGATCTGGTCACCATCCTGCCTATCGTAGCTTTTCAGGACCTAGCCGGTCACTCCAAGCCATAGGCCCCCAGAGAAAAACCTCGGCCCGTTTCCCTGGCAAACAAAAGTAAGCTGCCCCGCTTCTGGATGGCAGATTGCAGGAACCACTTGGTACTATCAAACCAGCCCGACTTGGCACTGGTGCCACCTTGGGTCTGGGAACCATCCTGCGTATCGTGGATTCTAAGGAGCCAGCCGGTCACTCCCAGCCACAGGCCACCAAACACAAACAACGGCGCTTTTCCCTGGAAAACAAAACTCGCCTGCCAACATTTTGATGGCAGATTGCAGGAGCCACTTGGTACTATCAAATCAGCCCAACTTGGCACTGGTGCCACCATGGGTCTGGTCACCATCCTGCCTATCGTAGCTTTTCAGGAGCCAGCCGGTCCCTCCCTGCCATAGGCCCCCAGAGAAAAACCTCGGCCCGTATCCCTGGCAAACAAAAGTAAGCTACCCCGCTTCTGGATGGCAGATTGCAGGAGCCACTTTGCACCATCAAACTAGCCCGACTTGGCACTGGTGCCACCTCAGGTCTGGGAACCATCCTGCGTATCGTTCATTGTAAGGAGCCAGCCGGCCACTCCCAGCCACAGGCCCCCAGACACAAACAACGGCGCTTTTCCCTGGAAAACAAAACTCGCCTGCCAACTTTTTGATGGCAGATTGCAGGAGCCACTTGGTACTATCAAATCAGCCCAACTTGGCACTGGTACCACCATGGGTCTGGTCACCATCCTGCCTATCGTAGCTTTTCAGGAGCCAGCCGGTCACTCGCAGCCATAGGCCCCCAGACACAAACCTCGGCCCGTTTCCCTGGCAAACAAAAGTAAGCTGCCCCGCTTCTGGATGGCAGATTGCAGGAACCACTTGGTACTATCAAACCAGCCCAACTTGGCACTGGTGCCACCTTGGGTCTGGGAACCATCCTGCGTATCGTGGATTCTAAGGAGCCAGCCGGTCACTCCCAGCCACAGGCCACCAAACACAAACAACGGCGCTTTTCCCTGGAAAACAAAACTCGCCTGCCAACATTTTGATGGCAGATTGCAGGAGCCACTTGGTACTATCAAATCAGCCCAACTTGGCACTGGTGCCACCATGGGTCTGGTCACCATCCTGCCTATCGTAGCTTTTCAGGAGCCAGCCGGTCCCTCCCTGCCATAGGCCCCCAGAGAAAAACCTCGGCCCGTATCCCTGGCAAACAAAAGTAAGCTACCCCGCTTCTGGATGGCAGATTGCAGGAGCCACTTTGCACCATCAAACTAGCCCGACTTGGCACTGGTGCCACCTCAGGTCTGGGAACCATCCTGCGTATCGTTCATTGTAAGGAGCCAGCCGGCCACTCCCAGCCACAGGCCCCCAAACACAAACAACGGCGCTTTTCCCTGGAAAACAAAACTCGCCTGCCAACTTTTTGATGGCAGATTGCAGGAGCCACTTGGTACTATCAAATCAGCCCAACTTGGCACTGGTACCACCATGGGTCTGGTCACCATCCTGCCTATCATAGCTTTTCAGGAGCCAGCCGGTCACTCGCAGCCATAGGCCCCCAGACACAAACCTCGGCCCGTTTCCCTGGCAAACAAAAGGAGGCTACCCCGCTTCTGGATGGCAGATTGCAGGAGCCACTTTGCACCATCAAACTGGCCCGACTTGGCACTGGTGCGACCTCTGGTCTGGGAACCATCCTGCGTATCGTGGATTCTAAGGAGCCAGCCGGTCACTCCCACCCACAGGCCCCCAAACACAAACAACGGCACTTTCCCCTGGAAAACAAAACTCGCCTGCCAACATTTTGATGGCAGATTGCAGGAGCCACTTGGTACTATCAAACCAGCCCAACTTGGCACTGGTGCCACCATGGGTCTGGTCACCATCCTGCCTATCGTAGCTTTTCAGGAGCCAGCCGGTCACTCCCAGCCATAGGGCCCCAGACACAAACCTCGGCCCGTTTCCCTGGCAAACAAAAGTAAGCTGCCCCGCTTCTGGATGGCAGATTGCAGGAGCCACTTGGTACTATCAAACCAGCCCAACTTGGCACTGGTGCCACCTCTGGTCTGGGAACCATGCCGCGTATCGTGGATTCTAAGGAGCCAGCCGGCCACTCCCAGCCACAGGCCCCCAAATACAAACAACGGCGCTTTTCCCTGGAAAACAAAACTCGCCTGCCAACTTTTTCATGGCAGATTGCAGGAGCCACTTGGTACTATCAAATCAGCCCAACTTGGCACTGGTGCCACCATGGGTCTGGTCACCATCCTGCCTATCGTAGCTTTTCAGGAGCCAGCCGGTCACTCCCAGCCATAGGCCCCCAGACACAAAGCTCGGCCCGTTTCCCTGGCAAACAAAAGTAAGCTGCCCCGCTTCTGGATGGCAGATTGCAGGAGCCACTTGGTACTATCAAACCAGCCCAACTTGGCACTGGTGCCACCTCTGGTCTGGGAACCATGCTGCGTAACACAGATTCTAAGGCGCCAGTCGGCCACTCCCAGCCACAAGCCCCCAAACACAAACAACGGCGCTATTCTCTGGCAAACAAAACTCCACTGCCCCTCTTCTGGATGGCAAATTGCAGGACGCACTTGGTACTATAAAAACAGCCCGACTTGGCACTGGTGCCACCTTGGGTCTGGGAACCATCCTGCGTATCGATCTTTTTAATGAGACAGCCGGCCACTCCCAGCCATATGCCCCCAAACACAACCCACGGCCCTTTTCTCTGGCAAACAAAACTCAACTGCACCGCTTCTGGATGGCAGATTGCAGGAGCCACTTGGTACTATCAAACCAGCCCGACTTGGCACTGGTGCCACCTTGGGTCTGGGAACCATCCTGCGTATGGTGGATTCTAAGGAGCCAGCCGGCCACTCCCAGCCACAGGCCCCCAACAAAAACCACGGCCCTTTTTTCTGGCAAACAAAACTTAGCTGCCTCACTTCTGGATGGCAGATTGCAGGAGCCACTTGGTGTAATCAAACCAGCCCGACTTGGCACTGGTGCCACCTTGGGTCTGGGAACCATCCTGCGTATCGTGGATTCTAAGGAGCCAGCCGGCCACTCCCAGCCACAGGCCCCCAAACAAAATCAACGGCGCTGTTCCCTGGAAAACAAAACACGCCTGCCAACTTTTTGATGGAGTTTGCAGGAGCCACTTGGTACTATCAAACCAGCCCGACTTGGCACTGGTGCCACCTTGGGTCTGGGAAACATCCTGCGTATCGTGGATTCTTAGGAGCCAGCCGGCCACTCCTAGCCACAGGCCCCCAGACAAAAACCTAGGCCTATTTCTCTGGCAAACAAAAGTAAGCTGCCCCGCTTCTGGATGGCAGATTGCAGGAGACACTTGGTACTATCAAACCAGCCCAACTTGGCACTGGTGCCACCTTGGATCTGGGAACCATGCTGTGTATCGTGGATATTCAGGGGCCAGCCGGCCACTCTCAGCCATATGTCCCCAAACAGAAACCTCGGCCCGTTTCTCTGGCAAACAAAACTCAACTGCCCCTCTTCTGGATGGCAAATTGCAGGATGAACTTGATACTAAAACCGCAGGCCGACTTGGTAGTGGTGACACCTTGGACCTGGGAACCATCATGCGTATCGAGCACTTTAAGGAGCCAGCCGGCCACTCCCAGCAATATGCCCCCAAAAACAATCCACGGAATTTTTCCCTGGCAAACAAAAATCAGCTGCCCCGCTTCTGGATGGCAGATTGCAGGAGCCACTTTGCACCATCAAACCAGCCCGACTTGGCACTGGTGCCACCTTGCATCTGGGAACCATGCTGCCTAGCGTGGATTTTCAGGAGCCAGCCGGCCACTCTCAGCCATAGGCCCCCAAACAAAACCCACGGCCCGTTTCCCTGGCAAACAAAATTAAGCTGCCCCGCTTCTGGATGGCAGATTGCAGGACGCACTTGGTAGTATCAAACCAGCCCGACTTGGCACTGGTGCCACCTTGGGTCTGGGAACCATCCTGCGTATCGTGGGTTCAAAGGAGCCAGCCGGCCACTCCCAGCCACAGGCCCCCAAATACAAACAACGGCGCTTTTCCCTGGAAAACAAAACTCGCCTGACAACATTTTGATGGCAGATTGCAGGAGCCACTTGGTACTATCAAACCAGCCCAACTTGGCACTGGTGCCACCATGGGTCTGGTCACCATCCTGCCTATCGTAGCTTTTCAGGAGCCAGCCAGCCACCCCCAGACAGAGGCCCCTAGACAAATATTTCGGCCCGTTTCCGTGGCAAACAAAAGTAAGCTACCCCGCTTCTGGATGGCAGATTGCAGGAGCCACTTTGCACCATCAAACTAGCCCGACTTGGCACTGGTGCCACCTCAGCTCTGGGAACCATCCTGCGTATCGTTCATTGTAAGGAGCCAGCCGGCCACTCCAGCCACAGGCCCCCAGACACAAACAACGGCGCTTTTCCCTGGAAAACAAAACTCGCCTGCCAACTTTTTGATGGCAGATTGCAGGAGCCACTTGCTACTATCAAATCAGCCCAACTTGGCACTGGTGCCACCATGGGTCTGGTCACCATCCTGCCTATCGTAGCTTTTCAGGAGCCAGCCGGTCACTCGCAGCCATAGGCCCCCAGACACAAACCTCGGCCCGTTTCCCTGGCAAACAAAAGTAAGCTACCCCGCTTCTGGATGGCAGATTGCAGGAGCCACTTTGCACCATCAAACTAGCCCGACTTGGCACTGGTGCCACCTCTGGTCTGGGAACCATCCTGCGTATCGTGGATTCTAAGGAGCCAGCCGGTCACTCCCACCCACAGGCCCCCAAACACAAACAACGGCACTTTTCCCTGGAAAACAAAACTCGCCTGCCAACTTTTTGATGGCAGATTGCAGGAGCCACTTGGTACTATCAAATCAGCCCAACTTGGCACTTGTGCCACCATGGGTCTGGTCACCATCCTGCCTATCGTAGCTTTTCAGGAGCCAGCCGGTCACTCCCAGCCATAGGCCCCCAGACAAAAACCTCGGCCCGTTTCCCTGGCAAACAAAAGTAAGTCATCCCGCTTCTGGATGGCAGATTGCAGGAGCCACTTTTCACCATCAAACCAGCCCGACTTGGCACTGGTGCCACCTCTGGTCTGGGAACCATCCTGCGTATCATGGATTCTAAGGAGCCAGCCGGCCACTCCCAGCCAGAGGCCCCCAAACACAAACAACGGCGCTTTTCCCTGGATAACAAACTCGCCTGCCAACTTTTTGATGGCAGATTGCAGGAGCCACTTGGTACTATCAAACCAGCCCGACTTGGCACTGGTGCCACCATGGGTCTGGTCACCATCCTGCCTATCGTAGCTTTTCAGGAGCCAGCCGGTCACTCCCAGCCATAGGCCCTGAGACACAAACCTCGGCCTGTTTCCCTGGCAAACAAAAGTAAGCTGCCCCCTTCTGGATGGTAGATTGCAGGACGCACTTGGTACTATCAAACCAGCCCAACTTGGCACTGGTGCCACCTCTGGTCTGGGAACCATCCTGCGTATCGTGGATTCTAAGGAGCCAGCCGTCCACTCCCAGCCACAGGCCCCCAAACACAAACAACGGCGCTTTTCCCTGGAAAACAAAACTCGCCTGCCAACTTTTTGATGGCAGATTGCAGGAGCCACTTGGTACTATCAAATCAGCCCAACTTGGCACTGGTGCCACCATGGGTCTGGTCACCATCCTGCCTATCGTAGCTTTTCAGGAGCCAGCCGGTCACTCCCAGCCATAGGCCCCCAGACACAAACCTCGGCCCGTTTCCCTGGCAAACAAAAGTAAGCTGCCCCGCTTCTGGATGGCAGATTGCAGGAACCACTTTGCACCATCAAACTAGCCCGACTTGGCACTGGTGCCACCTCTGGTCTGGGAACCATGCTGTGTATCGTGGATTCTAAGGAGCCATCCGTCCACTCCCAGCCACAGGCCCCCAAACACAAACAACGGCGCTTTTCCCTGGAAAACAAAACTCGCCTGCCAACTTTTTGATGGCAGATTGCAGGAGCCACTTGGTACTATCAAACCAGCCCAACTTGGCACTGGTGCCACCATGGGTCTGGTCACCATCCTGCCTATCGTAGCTTTTCAGGAGCCAGCCGGTCACTCCCAGCCATAGGCCCCCAGACACAAACCTCGGCCCGTTTCCCTGGCAAACAAAAGTAAGCTGCCCCGCTTCTGGATGGCAGATTGCAGGACGCACTTGGTAGTATCAAACCAGCCCGACTTGGCACTGGTGCCACCTCTGGTCTGGGAACCATCCTGCGTATCGTGGATTCTAAGCAGCCAGCCGGCCACTCCCAGCCACAGGCCCCCAAACACAAACAACGGCGCTTTTCCCTGGAAAACAAAACTCGCCTGCCAACATTTTGATGGCAGATTGCAGGATCCACTTGGTACTATCAAATCAGCCCAACTTGGCACTGGTGCCACCATGCGTTTGGTCACCATCCTGCCTATCGTAGCTTTTCAGGAGCCAGCCGGTCTCTCCCAGCTATAGGCCCCCAGACAAAAACCTCGGCCCGTTTCCCTGGCATACAAAAGTAAGCTGCCCCGCTTCTGGATGGCAGATTGCAGGAACCACTTTTTACTATCAAACCAGCCCGACTTGGCACTGGTGCCACCTCTGGTCTGGGAACCATCCTGCGTATCGTGGTTCTAAGGAGCCATCCGTCCACTCCCAGCCACAGGCCCCCAAACACAAACAACGGCGCTTTTCCCTGGAAAACAAAACTCGCCTGCCAACTTTTTGATGGCAGATTGCAGGAGCCACTTGGTACTATCAAATCAGCCCAACTTGGCACTGGTGCCACCATGGGTCTGGTCACCATCCTGCCTATCGTAGCTTTTCAGGAGCCAGCCGGTCACTCCCAGCCATAGGCCCCCAGAAACAATACTCGGCCCGTTTCCCTGGCAAACAAAAGTAAGCTGCCCCGCTTCTGGATGGCAGATTGCAGGAGCCACTTTGCAGCATCAAACTAGCCCGACTTGGCACTGGTGCCACCTCTGGTCTGGGAACCATGCTGTGTATCGTGGATTCTAAGGAGCCAGCCGGCCACTCCCACCCACAGGCCCGCAAACAAAAACAACGGCGCTTTTCCCTGGAAAACAAAACTCGCCTGCCAATTTTTTGATGGCAGATTGCAGGAGCCACTTGGTACTATCAAACCAGCCCAACTTGGCACTGGTGCCACCATGGGTCTGGTCACCATCCTGCCTATCGTAGCTTTTCAGGAGCCAGCCGGTCACTCCCAGCCATAGGCCCCCAGACACAAACCTCGGCCCGTTTCCCTGGCAAACAAAAGTAAGCTACCCCGCTTCTGGATGGCAGATTGCAGGACACACTTGATAGTATCAAACCAGCCCGACTTGGCACTGGTGCCACCTCAGGTCTGGGAACCATGCTGCGTATCGTGGATTCTAGTTAGCCATCTGGCCACTCCAACCCACAGGCCCCCAAACAAAAACAACGGCGCTTTTCCCTGGAAAACAAACCTCGCCTGCCAAATTTTGATGGCAGATTGCCTGAGCCACTTGGTACTATCAAACCAGCCCAACTTGACACTGGTGCCACCATGGGTCTGGTCACCATCCTGCCTATCGTAGCTTTTCAGGAGCCAGCCGGTCACTCGCAGCCATAGGCCCCCAGACAAAAACCTTGGCCCGTTTCCCTGGCAAACAAAAGTAAGTTATCCCGCTTCTGGATGGCAGATTGCAGGAGCCACTTTTCACCATCAAACCAGCCCGACTTGGCACTGGTGCCACCTCTGGTCTGGGAACCATCCTGCGTATCGTGGATTCTAAGGAGCCAGCCGGCCACTCCCAGCCACAGGCCCCCAGACACAAACAACGGCGCTTTTCCCTGGAAAACAAAACTCGCCTGCCAACATTTTGATGGCAGATTGCAGGAGCCACTTGGTACTATCAAACCAGCCCAACTTGGCACTGGTGCCACCATGGATCTGGTCACCATCCTGCCTATCGTAGCTTTTCAGGACCTAGCCGGTCACTCCAAGCCATAGGCCCCCAGAGAAAAACCTCGGCCCGTTTCCCTGGCAAACAAAAGTAAGCTGCCCCGCTTCTGGATGGCAGATTGCAGGAACCACTTGGTACTATCAAACCAGCCCAACTTGGCACTGGTGCCACCTTGGGTCTGGGAACCATCCTGCGTATCGTGGATTCTAAGGAGCCAGCCGGTCACTCCCAGCCACAGGCCACCAAACACAAACAACGGCGCTTTTCCCTGGAAAACAAAACTCGCCTGCCAACATTTAGATGGCAGATTGCAGGAGCCACTTGGTACTATGAAACCAGCCCAACTTGGCACTGGTGCCACCATGGGTCTGGTCACCATCCTGCCTATCGTAGCTTTTCAGGAGCCAGCCGGTCACTCCCTGCCATAGGCCCCCAGAGAAAAACCTCGGCCCGTTTCCCTGGCAAACAAAAGTAAGCTACCCCGCTTCTGGATGGCAGATTGCAGGAACCACTTTGCACCATCAAACTAGCCCGACTTGGCACTGGTGCCACCTCTGGTCTGGGAACCATCCTGCGTATCGTGGATTCTAAGCAGCCAGCCGGCCACTCCCAGCCACAGGCCCCCCAACACAAACAACGGCGCTTTTCCCTGGAAAACAAAACTCGCCTGCCAACATTTTGATGGCAGATTGCAGGAGCCACTTGGTACTATCAAATCAGCCCAACTTGGCACTGGTGCCACCATGGGTTTGGTCACCATCCTGCCTATCGTAGCTTTTCAGGAGCCAGCCGGTCACTCCCAGCTATAGGCCCCCAGAAAAAAACCTCGGCCCGTTTCCCTGGCATACAAAAGTAAGCTGCCCCGCTTCTGGATGGCAGATTGCAGGAACCACTTGGTACTATCAAACCAGCCCGACTTGGCACTGGTGCCACCTCTGGTCTGGGAACCATCCTGCGTATCGTGGTTCTAAGGAGCCAGCCGGCCACTCCCAGCCACAGGCCCCCAAACACAAACAACGGCGCTTTTCCCTGGAAAACAAAACTCGCCTGCCAACATTTTGATGGCAGATTGCAGGAGCCACTTGGTACTATCAAACCAGCCCAACTTGGCACTGGTGCCACCATGGGTCTGGTCACCATCCTGCCTATCGTAGCTTTTCAGGAGCCAGCCGGTCACTCCCAGCCATAGGCCCCCAGACAAAAACCTCGGCCCGTTTCCCTGGCAAACAAAAGGAAGTCATCCCGCTTCTGGATGGCAGATTGCAGGAGCCACTTTTCACCATCAAACCAGCCCGACTTGGCACTGGTGCCACCTCTGGTCTGGGAACCATCCTGCGTATCATGGATTCTAAGGAGCCAGCCGGCCACTCCCAGCCAGAGGCCCCCAAACACAAACAACGGCGCTTTTCCCTGGATAACAAACTCGCCTGCCAACTTTTTGATGGCAGATTGCAGGAGCCACTTGGTACTATCAAACCAGCCCAACTTGGCACTGGTGCCACCATGGGTCTGGTCACCATCCTGCCTATCGTAGCTTTTCAGGAGCCAGCCGGTCACTCCCAGCCATAGGCCCCCAGACACAAACCTCGGCCCGTTTCCCTGGCAAACAAAAGTAAGCTGCCCCGCTTCTGGATGGCAGATTGCAGGACGCACTTGGTAGTATCAAACCAGCCCGACTTGGCACTGGTGCCACCTCTGGTCTGGGAACCATCCTGCGTATCGTGGATTCTAAGCAGCCAGCCGGCCACTCCCAGCCACAGGCCCCCCAACACAAACAACGGCGCTTTTCCCTGGAAAACAAAACTCGCCTGCCAACATTTTGATGGCAGATTGCAGGAGCCACTTGGTACTATCAAATCAGCCCAACTTGGCACTGGTGCCACCATGGGTTTGGTCACCATCCTGCCTATCGTAGCTTTTCAGGAGCCAGCCGGTCACTCCCAGCTATAGGCCCCCAGAAAAAAACCTCGGCCCGTTTCCCTGGCATACAAAAGTAAGCTGCCCCGCTTCTGGATGGCAGATTGCAGGAACCACTTGGTACTATCAAACCAGCCCGACTTGGCACTGGTGCCACCTCTGGTCTGGGAACCATCCTGCGTATCGTGGTTCTAAGGAGCCAGCCGGCCACTCCCAGCCACAGGCCCCCAAACACAAACAACGGCGCTTTTCCCTGGAAAACAAAACTCGCCTGCCAACTTTTTGATGGCAGATTGCAGGAGCCACTTGGTACTATCAAATCAGCCCAACTTGGCACTGGTGCCACCATGGGTCTGGTCACCATCCTGCCTATCGTAGCTTTTCAGGAGCCAGCCGGTCACTCGCAGCCATAGGCCCCCAGAAACAATACTCGGCCCGTTTCCCTGGCAAACAAAAGTAAGCTGCCCCGCTTCTGGATGGCAGATTGCAGGAGCCACTTTGCACCATCAAACTAGCCCGACTTGGCACTGGTGCCACCTCTGGTCTGGGAACCATGCTGTGTATCGTGGATTCTAAGGAGCCAGCCGGCCACTCCCAGCCACAGGCCCCCAAACAAAAACAACGGCGCTTTTCCCTGGAAAACAAAACTCGCCTGCCAATTTTTTGATGGCAGATTGCAGGAGCCACTTGGTACTATCAAACCAGCCCAACTTGGCACTGGTGCCACCATGGGTCTGGTCACCATCCTGCCTATCGTAGCTTTTCAGGAGCCAGCCGGTCACTCGCAGCCATAGGCCCCCAGACACAAACCTCGGCCCGTTTCCCTGGCAAACAAAAGTAAGCTACCCCGCTTCTGGATGGCAGATTGCAGGACGCACTTGATAGTATCAAACCAGCCCGACTTGGCACTGGTGCCACCTTGGGTCTGGGAACCATGCTGCGTATCGTGGATTCTAGTTAGCCATCTGGCCACTCCCACCCACAGGCCCCCAAACAAAAACAACGGCGCTTTTCCCTGGAAAACAAACCTCGCCTGCCAAATTTTGATGGCAGATTGCCTGAGCCACTTGGTACTATCAAACCAGCCCAACTTGACACTGGTGCCACCATGGGTCTGGTCACCATCCTGCCTATCGTAGCTTTTCAGGAGCCAGCCGGTCACTCCCAGCCATAGGCCCCCAGACAAAACCTTGGCCCGTTTCCCTGGCAAACAAAAGTAAGTTATCCCGCTTCTGGATGGCAGATTGCAGGAGCCACTTTTCACCATCAAACCAGCCCGACTTGGCACTGGTGCCACCTCTGGTCTGGGAACCATCCTGCGTATCGTGGATTCTAAGGAGCCAGCCGGCCACTCCCAGCCACAGGCCCCCAGACACAAACAACGGCGCTTTTCCCTGGAAAACAAAACTCGCCTGCCAACATTTTGATGGCAGATTGCAGGAGCCACTTGGTACTATCAAACCAGCCCAACTTGGCACTGGTGCCACCATGGATCTGGTCACCATCCTGCCTATCGTAGCTTTTCAGGACCTAGCCGGTCACTCCAAGCCATAGGCCCCCAGAGAAAAACCTCGGCCCGTTTCCCTGGCAAACAAAAGTAAGCTGCCCCGCTTCTGGATGGCAGATTGCAGGAACCACTTGGTACTATCAAACCAGCCCAACTTGGCACTGGTGCCACCTTGGGTCTGGGAACCATCCTGCGTATCGTGGATTCTAAGTAGCCAGCCGGTCACTCCCAGCCACAGGCCACCAAACACAAACAACGGCGCTTTTCCCTGGAAAACAAAACTCGCCTGCCAACATTTAGATGGCAGATTGCAGGAGCCACTTGGTACTATGAAACCAGCCCAACTTGGCACTGGTGCCACCATGGGTCTGGTCACCATCCTGCCTATCGTAGCTTTTCAGGAGCCAGCCGGTCACTCCCTGCCATAGGCCCCCAGAGAAAAACCTCGGCCCGTTTCCCTGGCAAACAAAAGTAAGCTACCCCGCTTCTGGATGGCAGATTGCAGGAACCACTTTGCACCATCAAACTAGCCCGACTTGGCACTGGTGCCACCTCAGGTCTGGGAACCATCCTGCGTATCGTTCATTGTAAGGAGCCAGCCGGCCACTCCCAGCCACAGGCCCCCAGACAAAAACAACGGCGCTTTTCCCTGGAAAACAAAACTCGCCTGCCAACATTTTGATGGCAGATTGCAGGAGCCACTTGGTACTATCAAATCAGCCCAACTTGGCACTGGTGCCACCATGGGTCTGGTCACCATCCTGCCTATCGTAGCTTTTCAGGAGCCAGCCGGTCACTCGCAGCCATAGGCCCCCAGACACAAAACTCGGCCCGTTTCCCTGGCAAACAAAAGTAAGCTACCCCGCTTCTGGATGGCAGATTGCAGGAGCCACTTTGCACCATCAAACTGGCCCGACTTGGCACTGGTGCGACCTCTTGTCTGGGAACCATCCCGCGTATCGTGGATTCTAAGGAGCCAGCCGGTCACTCCCACCCACAGGCCCCCAAACACAAACAACGGCACTTTTCCCTGGAAAACAAAACTCGCCTGCCAACATTTTGATGGCAGATTGCAGGAGCCACTTGGTACTATCAAACCAGCCCAACTTGGCACTGGTGCCACCATGGGTCTGGTCACCATCCTGCCTATCGTAGCTTTTCAGGAGCCAGCCGGTCACTCCCAGCCATAGGCCCCCAGACAAAAACCTCGGCCCGTTTCCCTGGCAAACAAAAGTAAGTCATCCCGCTTTTGGATGGCAGATTGCAGGAGCCACTTTTCACCATCAAACCAGCCCGACTTGGCACTGGTGCCACCTCTGGTCTGGGAACCATCCTGCGTATCATGGATTCTAAGGAGCCAGCCGGCCACTCCCAGCCAGAGGCCCCCAAACACAAACAACGGCGCTTTTCCCTGGATAACAAACTCGCCTGCCAACTTTTTGATGGCAGATTGCAGGAGCCACTTGGTACTATCAAACCAGCCCAACTTGGCACTGGTGCCACCATGGGTCTGGTCACCATCCTGCCTATCGTAGCTTTTCAGGAGCCAGCCGGTCACTCCCAGCCATAGGCCCCCAGACACAAACCTCGGCCCGTTTCCCTGGCAAACAAAAGTAAGCTGCCCCGCTTCTGGATGGCAGATTGCAGGACGCACTTGGTAGTATCAAACCAGCCCGACTTGGCACTGGTGCCACCTCTGGTCTGGGAACCATCCTGCGTATCGTGGATTCTAAGCAGCCAGCCGGCCACTCCCAGCCACAGGCCCCCAAACACAAACAACGGCGCTTTTCCCTGGAAAACAAAACTCGCCTGCCAACATTTTGATGGCAGATTGCAGGAGCCACTTGGTACTATCAAATCAGCCCAACTTGGCACTGGTGCCACCATGGGTCTGGTCACCATCCTGCCTATCGTAGCTTTTCAGGAGCCAGCCGGTCACTCCCAGCTATAGGCCCCCAGAAAAAAACCTCGGCCCGTTTCCCTGGCATACAAAAGTAAGCTGCCCCGCTTCTGGATGGCAGATTGCAGGAACCACTTGGTACTATCAAACCAGCCCGACTTGGCACTGGTGCCACCTCTGGTCTGGGAACCATCCTGCGTATCGTGGTTCTAAGGAGCCATCCGTCCACTCCCAGCCACAGGCCCCCAAACACAAACAACGGCGCTTTTCCCTGGAAAACAAAACTCGCCTGCCAACATTTAGATGGCAGATTGCAGGAGCCACTTGGTACTATCAAATCAGCCCAACTTGGCACTGGTGCCACCATGGGTCTGGTCACCATCCTGCCTATCGTAGCTTTTCAGGAGCCAGCCGGTCACTCGCAGCCATAGGCCCCCAGAAACAATACTCGGCCCGTTTCCCTGGCAAACAAAAGTAAGTTATCCCGCTTCTGGATGGCAGATTGCAGGAGCCACTTTTCACCATCAAACCAGCCCGACTTGGCACTGGTGCCACCTCTGGTCTGGGAACCATCCTGCGTATCGTGGATTCTAAGGAGCCAGCCGGCCACTCCCAGCCACAGGCCCCCAGACACAAACAACGGCGCTTTTCCCTGGAAAACAAAACTCGCCTGCCAACATTTTGATGGCAGATTGCAGGAGCCACTTGGTACTATCAAACCAGCCCAACTTGGCACTGATGCCACCATGGATCTGGTCACCATCCTGCCTATCGTAGCTTTTCAGGACCTAGCCGGTCAGTCCAAGCCATAGGCCCCCAGAGAAAAACCTCGGCCCGTTTCCCTGGCAAACAAAAGTAAGCTGCCCTGCTTCTGGATGGCAGATTGCAGGAACCACTTGGTACTATCAAACCAGCCCAACTTGGCACTGGTGCCACCTTGGGTCTGGGAACCATCCTGCGTATCGTGGATTCTAAGGAGCCAGCCGGTCACTCCCAGCCACAGGCCACCAAACACAAACAACGGCGCTTTTCCCTGGAAAACAAAACTCGCCTGACAACTTTTTGATGGCAGATTGCAGGAGCCACTTGGTACTATGAAACCAGCCCAACTTGGCACTGGTGCCACCATGGGTCTGGTCACCATCCTGCCTATCGTAGCTTTTCAGGAGCCAGCCGGTCACTCCCAGCCATAGGCCCTGAGACACAAACCTCGGCCCGTTTCCCTGGCAAACAAAAGTAAGCTGCCCCGCTTCTGGATGGCAGATTGCAGGACGCACTTGGTACTATCCAACCAGCCCAACTTGGCACTGGTGCCACCTCTGGTCTGGGAACCATCCTGCGTATCGTGGATTCTAAGGAGCCAGCCGTCCACTCCCAGCCACAGGCCCCCAAACACAAACAACGGCGCTTTTCCCTGGAAAACAAAACTCGCCTGACAACTTTTTGATGGCAGATTGCAGGAGCCACTTGGTACTATCAAATCAGCCCAACTTCGCACTGGTGCCACCATGGGTCTGGTCACCATCCTGCCTATCGTAGCTTTTCAGGAGCCAGCCGGTCACTCCCAGCCATAGGCCCCCAGACACAAACCTCGGCCCGTTTCCCTGGCATACAAAAGTAAGCTGCCCCGCTTCTGGATGGCAGATTGCAGGAACCACTTTGCACCATCAAACCAGCCCGACTTGTCACTGGTGCCACCTCTGGTCTGGGAACCATGCTGCGTATCGTGGATTCTAATTAGCCATCTGGCCACTCCCACCCACAGGCCCCCAAACAAAAACAACGGCGCTTTTCCCTGGAAAACAAACCTCGCCTGCCAAATTTTGATGGCAGATTGCCTGAGCCACTTGGTACTATCAAACCAGCCCAACTTGACACTGGTGCCACCATGGGTCTGGTCACCATCCTGCCTATCGTAGCTTTTCAGGAGCCAGCCGGTCACTCCCAGCCATAGGCCCCCAGACAAAACCTTGGCCCGTTTCCCTGGCAAACAAAAGTAAGTTATCCCGCTTCTGGATGGCAGATTGCAGGAGCCACTTTTCACCATCAAACCAGCCCGACTTGGCACTGGTGCCACCTCTGGTCTGGGAACCATCCTGCGTATCGTGGATTCTAAGGAGCCAGCCGGCCACTCCCAGCCACAGGCCCCCAGACACAAACAACGGCGCTTTTCCCTGGAAAACAAAACTCGCCTGCCAACATTTTGATGGCAGATTGCAGGAGCCACTTGGTACTATCAAACCAGCCCAACTTGGCACTGGTGCCACCATGGATCTGGTCACCATCCTGCCTATCGTAGCTTTTCAGGACCTAGCCGGTCACTCCAAGCCATAGGCCCCCAGAGAAAAACCTCGGCCCGTTTCCCTGGCAAACAAAAGTAAGCTGCCCCGCTTCTGGATGGCAGATTGCAGGAACCACTTGGTACTATCAAACCAGCCCAACTTGGCACTGGTGCCACCTTGGGTCTGGGAACCATCCTGCGTATCGTGGATTCTAAGTAGCCAGCCGGTCACTCCCAGCCACAGGCCACCAAACACAAACAACGGCGCTTTTCCCTGGAAAACAAAACTCGCCTGCCAACATTTAGATGGCAGATTGCAGGAGCCACTTGGTACTATGAAACCAGCCCAACTTGGCACTGGTGCCACCATGGGTCTGGTCACCATCCTGCCTATCGTAGCTTTTCAGGAGCCAGCCGGTCACTCCCTGCCATAGGCCCCCAGAGAAAAACCTCGGCCCGTTTCCCTGGCAAACAAAAGTAAGCTACCCCGCTTCTGGATGGCAGATTGCAGGAACCACTTTGCACCATCAAACTAGCCCGACTTGGCACTGGTGCCACCTCAGGTCTGGGAACCATCCTGCGTATCGTTCATTGTAAGGAGCCAGCCGGCCACTCCCAGCCACAGGCCCCCAGACAAAAACAACGGCGCTTTTCCCTGGAAAACAAAACTCGCCTGCCAACATTTTGATGGCAGATTGCAGGAGCCACTTGGTACTATCAAATCAGCCCAACTTGGCACTGGTGCCACCATGGGTCTGGTCACCATCCTGCCTATCGTAGCTTTTCAGGAGCCAGCCGGTCACTCGCAGCCATAGGCCCCCAGACACAAAACTCGGCCCGTTTCCCTGGCAAACAAAAGTAAGCTACCCCGCTTCTGGATGGCAGATTGCAGGAGCCACTTTGCACCATCAAACTGGCCCGACTTGGCACTGGTGCGACCTCTTGTCTGGGAACCATCCCGCGTATCGTGGATTCTAAGGAGCCAGCCGGTCACTCCCACCCACAGGCCCCCAAACACAAACAACGGCACTTTTCCCTGGAAAACAAAACTCGCCTGCCAACATTTTGATGGCAGATTGCAGGAGCCACTTGGTACTATCAAACCAGCCCAACTTGGCACTGGTGCCACCATGGGTCTGGTCACCATCCTGCCTATCGTAGCTTTTCAGGAGCCAGCCGGTCACTCCCAGCCATAGGCCCCCAGACAAAAACCTCGGCCCGTTTCCCTGGCAAACAAAAGTAAGTCATCCCGCTTTTGGATGGCAGATTGCAGGAGCCACTTTTCACCATCAAACCAGCCCGACTTGGCACTGGTGCCACCTCTGGTCTGGGAACCATCCTGCGTATCATGGATTCTAAGGAGCCAGCCGGCCACTCCCAGCCAGAGGCCCCCAAACACAAACAACGGCGCTTTTCCCTGGATAACAAACTCGCCTGCCAACTTTTTGATGGCAGATTGCAGGAGCCACTTGGTACTATCAAACCAGCCCAACTTGGCACTGGTGCCACCATGGGTCTGGTCACCATCCTGCCTATCGTAGCTTTTCAGGAGCCAGCCGGTCACTCCCAGCCATAGGCCCCCAGACACAAACCTCGGCCCGTTTCCCTGGCAAACAAAAGTAAGCTGCCCCGCTTCTGGATGGCAGATTGCAGGACGCACTTGGTAGTATCAAACCAGCCCGACTTGGCACTGGTGCCACCTCTGGTCTGGGAACCATCCTGCGTATCGTGGATTCTAAGCAGCCAGCCGGCCACTCCCAGCCACAGGCCCCCAAACACAAACAACGGCGCTTTTCCCTGGAAAACAAAACTCGCCTGCCAACATTTTGATGGCAGATTGCAGGAGCCACTTGGTACTATCAAATCAGCCCAACTTGGCACTGGTGCCACCATGGGTCTGGTCACCATCCTGCCTATCGTAGCTTTTCAGGAGCCAGCCGGTCACTCCCAGCTATAGGCCCCCAGAAAAAAACCTCGGCCCGTTTCCCTGGCATACAAAAGTAAGCTGCCCCGCTTCTGGATGGCAGATTGCAGGAACCACTTGGTACTATCAAACCAGCCCGACTTGGCACTGGTGCCACCTCTGGTCTGGGAACCATCCTGCGTATCGTGGTTCTAAGGAGCCATCCGTCCACTCCCAGCCACAGGCCCCCAAACACAAACAACGGCGCTTTTCCCTGGAAAACAAAACTCGCCTGCCAACATTTAGATGGCAGATTGCAGGAGCCACTTGGTACTATCAAATCAGCCCAACTTGGCACTGGTGCCACCATGGGTCTGGTCACCATCCTGCCTATCGTAGCTTTTCAGGAGCCAGCCGGTCACTCGCAGCCATAGGCCCCCAGAAACAATACTCGGCCCGTTTCCCTGGCAAACAAAAGTAAGTTATCCCGCTTCTGGATGGCAGATTGCAGGAGCCACTTTTCACCATCAAACCAGCCCGACTTGGCACTGGTGCCACCTCTGGTCTGGGAACCATCCTGCGTATCGTGGATTCTAAGGAGCCAGCCGGCCACTCCCAGCCACAGGCCCCCAGACACAAACAACGGCGCTTTTCCCTGGAAAACAAAACTCGCCTGCCAACATTTTGATGGCAGATTGCAGGAGCCACTTGGTACTATCAAACCAGCCCAACTTGGCACTGATGCCACCATGGATCTGGTCACCATCCTGCCTATCGTAGCTTTTCAGGACCTAGCCGGTCAGTCCAAGCCATAGGCCCCCAGAGAAAAACCTCGGCCCGTTTCCCTGGCAAACAAAAGTAAGCTGCCCTGCTTCTGGATGGCAGATTGCAGGAACCACTTGGTACTATCAAACCAGCCCAACTTGGCACTGGTGCCACCTTGGGTCTGGGAACCATCCTGCGTATCGTGGATTCTAAGGAGCCAGCCGGTCACTCCCAGCCACAGGCCACCAAACACAAACAACGGCGCTTTTCCCTGGAAAACAAAACTCGCCTGACAACTTTTTGATGGCAGATTGCAGGAGCCACTTGGTACTATGAAACCAGCCCAACTTGGCACTGGTGCCACCATGGATCTGGTCACCATCCTGCCTATCGTAGCTTTTCAGGAGCCAGCCGGTCACTCCCAGCCATAGGCCCTGAGACACAAACCTCGGCCCGTTTCCCTGGCAAACAAAAGTAAGCTGCCCCGCTTCTGGATGGCAGATTGCAGGACGCACTTGGTACTATCCAACCAGCCCAACTTGGCACTGGTGCCACCTCTGGTCTGGGAACCATCCTGCGTATCGTGGATTCTAAGGAGCCAGCCGTCCACTCCCAGCCACAGGCCCCCAAACACAAACAACGGCGCTTTTCCCTGGAAAACAAAACTCGCCTGACAACTTTTTGATGGCAGATTGCAGGAGCCACTTGGTACTATCAAATCAGCCCAACTTCGCACTGGTGCCACCATGGGTCTGGTCACCATCCTGCCTATCGTAGCTTTTCAGGAGCCAGCCGGTCACTCCCAGCCATAGGCCCCCAGACACAAACCTCGGCCCGTTTCCCTGGCATACAAAAGTAAGCTGCCCCGCTTCTGGATGGCAGATTGCAGGAACCACTTTGCACCATCAAACCAGCCCGACTTGTCACTGGTGCCACCTCTGGTCTGGGAACCATGCTGTGTATCGTGGATTCTAAGGAGCCATCCGTCCACTCCCAGCCACAGGCCCCCAAACACAAACAACGGCGCTTTTCCCTGGAAAACAAAACTCGCCTGCCAACTTTTTGATGGCAGATTGCAGGAGCCACTTGGTACTATCAAACCAGCCCAACTTGGCACTGGTGCCACCATGGGTCTGGTCACCATCCTGCCTATCGTAGCTTTTCAGGAGCCAGCCGGTCACTCCCAGCCATAGGCCCCCAGACACAAACCTCGGCCCGTTTCCCTGGCAAACAAAAGTAAGCTGCCCCGCTTCTGGATGGCAGATTGCAGGACGCACTTGGTAGTATCAAACCAGCCCGACTTGGCACTGGTGCCACCTCTGGTCTGGGAACCATCCTGCGTATCGTGGATTCTAAGCAGCCAGCCGGCCACTCCCAGCCACAGGCCCCCAAACACAAACAACGGCGCTTTTCCCTGGAAAACAAAACTCGCCTGCCAACATTTTGATGGCAGATTGCAGGAGCCACTTGGTACTATCAAATCAGCCCAACTTGGCACTGGTGCCACCATGCGTTTGGTCACCATCCTGCCTATCGTAGCTTTTCAGGAGCCAGCCGGTCACTCCCAGCTATAGGCCCCCAGAAAAAAACCTCGGCCCGTTTCCCTGGCATACAAAAGTAAGCTGCCCCGCTTCTGGATGGCAGATTGCAGGAACCACTTGGTACTATCAAACCAGCCCGACTTGGCACTGGTGCCACCTCTGGTCTGGGAACCATCCTGCGTATCGTGGTTCTAAGGAGCCATCCGTCCACTCCCAGCCACAGGCCCCCAAACACAAACAACGGCGCTTTTCCCTGGAAAACAAAACTCGCCTGCCAACTTTTTGATGGCAGATTGCAGGAGCCACTTGGTACTATCAAATCAGCCCAACTTGGCACTGGTGCCACCATGGGTCTGGTCACCATCCTGCCTATCGTAGCTTTTCAGGAGCCAGCCGGTCACTCGCAGCCGTAGGCCCCCAGAAACAATACTAGGCCCGTTTCCCTGGGAAACAAAAGTAAGCTGCCCCGCTTCTGGATGGCAGATTGCAGGAGCCACTTTGCACCATCAAACTAGCCCGACTTGGCACTGGTGCCACCTCTGGTCTGGGAACCATCCTGCGTATCGTGGATTCTAAGGAGCCAGCCGGCCACTCCCACCCACAGGCCCGCAAACAAAAACAACGGCGCTTTTCCCTGGAAAACAAAACTCGCCTGCCAATTTTTTGATGGCAGATTGCAGGAGCCACTTGGTACTATCAAACCAGCCCAACTTGGCACTGGTGCCACCATGGGTCTGGTCACCATCCTGCCTATCGTAGCTTTTCAGGAGCCAGCCGGTCACTCCCAGCCATAGGCCCCCAGACACAAACCTCGGCCCGTTTACCTGGCAAACAAAAGTAAGCTACCCCGCTTCTGGATGGCAGATTGCAGGACGCACTTGATAGTATCAAACCAGCCCGACTTGGCACTGGTGCCACCTCAGGTCTGGGAACCATGCTGCCTATCGTGGATTCTAATTAGCCATCTGGCCACTCCCACCCACAGGCCCCCAAACAAAAACAACGGCGCTTTTCCCTGGAAAACAAACCTCGCCTGCCAAATTTTGATGGCAGATTGCCGGAGCCACTTGGTACTATCAAACCCGCCCAACTTGACACTGGTGCCACCATGGGTCTGGTCACCATCCTGCCTATCGTAGCTTTTCAGGAGCCAGCCGGTCACTCCCAGCCATAGGCCCCCAGACAAAAACCTTGGCCCGTTTCCCTGGCAAACAAAAGTAAGTTATCCCGCTTCTGGATGGCAGATTGCAGGAGCCACTTTTCACCATCAAACCAGCCCGACTTGGCACTGGTGCCACCTCTGGTCTGGGAACCATCCTGCGTATCGTGGATTCTAAGGAGCCAGCCGGCCACTCCCTGCCACAGGCCCCCAAACACAAACCACAGCGCTTTTCCCTGGAAAACAAAACTCGCCTGCCAACTTTTTGATGGCAGATTGCAGGAGCCACTTGGTACTATCAAACCAGCCCAACTTGGCACTGGTGCCACCATGGATCTGGTCACCATCCTGCCTATCGTAGCTTTTCAGGACCTAGCCGGTCACTCCAAGCCATAGGCCCCCAGAGAAAAACCTCGGCCCGTTTCCCTGGCAAACAAAAGTAAGCTGCCCCGCTTCTGGATGGCAGATTGCAGGAACCACTTGGTACTATCAAACCAGCCCAACTTGGCACTGGTGCCACCTTGGGTCTGGGAACCATCCTGCGTATCGTGGATTCTAAGGAGCCAGCCGGTCACTCCCAGCCACAGGCCACCAAACACAAACAACGGCGCTTTTCCCTGGAAAACAAAACTCGCCTGCCAACATTTTGATGGCAGATTGCAGGAGCCACTTGCTACTATCAAATCAGCCCAACTTGGCACTGGTGCCACCATGGGTCTGGTCACCATCCTGCCTATCGTAGCTTTTCAGGAGCCAGCCGGTCCCTCCCTGCCATAGGCCCCCAGAGAAAAACCACGGCCCGTTTCCCTGGCAAACAAAAGTAAGCTACCCCGCTTCTGGATGGCAGATTGCAGGAGCCACTTTGCACCATCAAACTAGCCCGACTTGGCACTGGTGCCACCTCAGGTCTGGGAACCATCCTGCGTATCGTTCATTGTAAGGAGCCAGCCGGCCACTCCAGCCACAGGCCCCCAGACACAAACAACGGCGCTTTTCCCTGGAAAACAAAACTCGCCTGCCAACTTTTTGATGGCAGATTGCAGGAGCCACTTGGTACTATCAAATCAGCCCAACTTGGCACTGGTGCCACCATGGGTCTGGTCACCATCCTGCCTATCGTAGCTTTTCAGGAGCCAGCCGGTCACTCGCAGCCATAGGCCCCCAGACACAAAACTCGGCCCGTTTCCCTGGCAAACAAAAGTAAGCTGCCCCGCTTCTGGATGGCAGATTGCAGGAGCCACTTTGCACCATCAAACTGGCCCGACTTGGCACTGGTGCGACCTCTGGTCTGGGAACCATCCTGCGTATCGTGGATTCTAAGAAGCCAGCCGGTCACTCCCACCCACAGGCCCCCAAACACAAACAACGGCACTTTTCCCTGGAAAACAAAACTCGCCTGCCAACATTTTGATGGCAGATTGCAGGAGCCACTTGGTACTATCAAACCAGCCCAACTTGGCACTGGTGCCACCATGGGTCTGGTCACCATCCTGCCTATCGTAGCTTTTCAGGAGCCAGCCGGTCACTCCCAGCCATAGGCCCCCAGACAAAAAGCTCGGCCCGTTTCCCTGGCAAACAAAAGTAAGTTATCCCGCTTCTGGATGGCAGATTGCAGGAACCACTTGGTACTATCAAACCAGCCCGACTTGGCACTGGTGCCACCTCTGGTCTGGGAACCATCCTGCGTATCGTGGTTCTAAGGAGCCATCCGTCCACTCCCAGCCACAGGCCCCCAAACAAAAACAACGGCGCTTTTCCCTGGAAAACAAAACTCGCCTGCCAATTTTTTGATGGCAGATTGCAGGAGCCACTTGGTACTATCAAACCAGCCCAACTTGGCACTGGTGCCACCATGGGTCTGGTCACCATCCTGCCTATCGTAGCTTTTCAGGAGCCAGCCGGTCACTCCCAGCCATAGGCCCCCAGACACAAACCTCGGCCCGTTTCCCTGGCAAACAAAAGTAAGCTACCCCGCTTCTGGATGGCAGATTGCAGGACGCACTTGATAGCATCAAACCAGCCCGACTTGGCACTGGTGCCACCTCAGGTCTGGGAACCATGCTGCGTATCGTGGATTCTAATTAGCCATCTGGCCACTCCCACCCACAGGCCCCCAAACAAAAACAACGGCGCTTTTCCCTGGAAAACAAACCTCGCCTGCCAAATTTTGATGGCAGATTGCCGGAGCCACTTGGTACTATCAAACCCGCCCAACTTGACACTGGTGCCACCATGGGTCTGGTCACCATCCTGCCTATCGTAGCTTTTCAGGAGCCAGCCGGTCACTCCCAGCCATAGGCCCCCAGAAAAAAACCTTGGCCCGTTTCCCTGGCAAACAAAAGTAAGTTATCCCGCTTCTGGATGGCAGATTGCAGGAGCCACTTTTCACCATCAAACCAGCCCGACTTGGCACTGGTGCCACCTCTGGTCTGGGAACCATCCTGCGTATCGTGGATTCTAAGGAGCCAGCCGGCCACTCCCAGCCACAGGCCCCCAAACACAAACCACAGCGCTTTTCCCTGGAAAACAAAACTCGCCTGCCAACATTTTGATGGCAGATTGCAGGAGCCACTTGGTACTATCAAACCAGCCCAACTTGGCACTGGTGCCACCATGGATCTGGTCACCATCCTGCCTATCGTAGCCTTTCAGGACCTAGCCGGTCACTCCAAGCCATAGGCCCCCAGAGAAAAACCTTGGCCCGTTTCCCTGGCAAACAAAAGTAAGCTGCCCCGCTTCTGGATGGCAGATTGCAGGACGCACTTGGTACTATCAAACCAGCCCAACTTGGCACTGGTGCCACCTTGGGTCTGGGAACCATCCTGCGTATCGTGGATTCTAAGGAGCCAGCCGGTCACTCCCAGCCACAGGCCACCAAACACAAACAACGGCGCTTTTCCCTGGAAAACAAAACTCGCCTGCCAACATTTTGATGGCAGATTGCAGGAGCCACTTGCTACTATCAAATCAGCCCAACTTGGCACTGGTGCCACCATGGGTCTGGTCACCATCCTGCCTATCGTAGCTTTTCAGGAGCCAGCCGGTCACTCCCTGCCATAGGCCCCCAGAGAAAAACCTCGGCCCGTTTCCCTGGCAAACTAAAGTAAGCTACCCCGCTTCTGGATGGCAGATTGCAGGAGCCACTTTGCACCATCAAACTAGCCCGACTTGGCACTGGTGCCACCTCAGGTCTGGGAACCATCCTGCGTATCGTGGATTCTAAGGAGCCAGCCGGTCACTCCCACCCACAGGCCCCCAAACACAAACAACGGCACTTTTCCCTGGAAAACAAAACTCGCCTGCCAACATTTTGATGGCAGATTGCAGGAGCCACTTGGTACTATCAAACCAGCCCAACTTGGCACTGGTGCCACCATGGGTCTGGTCACCATCCTGCCTATCGTAGCTTTTCAGGAGCCAGCCGGTCACTCCCAGCCATAGGCCCCCAGACAAAAAGCTCGGCCCGTTTCCCTGGCAAACAAAAGTAAGTTATCCCGCTTCTGGATGGCAGATTGCAGGAGCCACTTTTCACCATCAAACTGGCCCGACTTGGCACTGGTGCGACCTCTGGTCTGGGAACCACCCTGCGTATCGTGGATTCTAAGGAGCCAGCCGGCCACTCCCAGCCACAGGCCCCCAAACACAAACAACGGCGCTTTTCCCTGGATAACAAACTCGCCTGCCAACTTTTTGATGGCAGATTGCAGGAGCCACTTGGTACTATCAAACCAGCCCAACTTGGCACTGGTGCCACCATGGGTCTGGTCACCATCCTGCCTATCGTAGCTTTTCAGGAGCCAGGCGGTCACTCCCAGCCATAGGCCCCCAGACACAAACCTCGGCCCGTTTCCCTGGCAAACAAAAGTAAGCTGCCCCGCTTCTGGATGGCAGATTGCAGGAACCACTTGGTAGTATCAAACCAGCCCGACTTGGCACTGGTGCCACCTCTGGTCTGGGAACCATCCTGCGTATCGTGGTTCTAAGGAGCCAGCCGGCCACTCCCAGCCACAGGCCCCCAAACACAAACCACAGCGCTTTTCCCTGGAAAACAAAACTCGCCTGCCAACTTTTTGATGGCAGATTGCAGGAGCCACTTGGTACTATCAAACCAGCCCAACTTGGCACTGGTGCCACCATGGGTCTGGTCACCATCCTGCCTATCGTAGCTTTTCAGGAGCCAGGCGGTCACTCCCAGCCATAGGCCCCCAGACACAAACCTCGGCCCGTTTCCCTGGCAAACAAAAGTAAGCTGCCCCGCTTCTGGATGGCAGATTGCAGGAACCACTTGGTAGTATCAAACCAGCCCGACTTGGCACTGGTGCCACCTCTGGTCTGGGAACCATCCTGCGTATCGTGGTTCTAAGGAGCCATCCGTCCACTCCCAGCCACAGGCCCCCAAACACAAACAACGGCGCTTTTCCCTGGAAAACAAAACTCGCCTGCCAACTTTTTGATGGCAGATTGCAGGAGCCACTTGGTACTATCAAATCAGCCCAACTTGGCACTGGTGCCACCATGGGTCTGGTCACCATCCTGCCTATCGTAGCTTTTCAGGAGCCAGCCGGTCCCTCCCTGCCATAGGCCCCCAGAAACAATACTCGGCCCGTTTCCCTGGCAAACAAAAGTAAGCTGCCCCGCTTCTGGATGGCAGATTGCAGGAGCCACTTTGCACCATCAAACTAGCCCGACTTGGCACTGGTGCCACATCTGGTCTGGGAACCATCCTGCGTATCGTGGATTCTAAGGAGCCAGCCGGCCACTCCCACCCACAGGCCCCCAAACAAAAACAACGGCGCTTTTCCCTGGAAAACAAAACTCGCCTGCCAATTTTTTGATGGCAGATTGCAGGAGCCACTTGGTACTATCAAACCAGCCCAACTTGGCACTGGTGCCACCATGGGTCTGGTCACCATCCTGCCTATCGTAGCTTTTCAGGAGCCAGCCGGTCACTCCCAGCCATAGGCCCCCAGACACAAACCTCGGCCCGTTTCCCTGGCAAACAAAAGTAAGCTACCCCGCTTCTGGATGGCAGATTGCAGGACGCACTTGATAGTATCAAACCAGCCCGACTTGGCACTGGTGCCACCTCTGGTCTGGGAACCATGCTGCGTATCGTGGATTCTAATTAGCCATCTGGCCACTCCCACCCACAGGCCCCCAAACAAAAACAACGGCGCTTTTCCCTGGAAAACAAACCTCGCCTGCCAAATTTTGATGGCAGATTGCCGGAGCCACTTGGTACTATCAAACCAGCCCAACTTGACACTGGTGCCACCATGGGTCTGGTCACCATCCTGCCTATCGTAGCTTTTCAGGAGCCAGCCGGTCACTCCCAGCCATAGGCCCCCAGACAAAAACCTTGGCCCGTTTCCCTGGCAAACAAAAGTAAGTTATCCCGCTTCTGGATGGCAGATTGCAGGAGGCACTTTTCACCATCAAACCAGCCCGACTTGGCACTGGTGCCACCTCTGGTCTGGGAACCATCCTGCGTATCGTGGATTCTAAGGAGCCAGCCGGCCACTCCCAGCCACAGGCCCCCAAACACAAACCACAGCGCTTTTCCCTGGAAAACAAAACTCGCCTGCCAACTTTTTGATGGCAGATTGCAGGAGCCACTTGGTACTATCAAACCAGCCCAACTTGGCACTGGTGCCACCATGGATCTGGTCACCATCCTGCCTATCGTAGCTTTTCAGGACCTAGCCGGTCACTCCAAGCCATAGGCCCCCAGAGAAAAACCTCGGCCCGTTTCCCTGGCAAACAAAAGTAAGCTGCCCCGCTTCTGGATGGCAGATTGCAGGAACCACTTGGTACTATCAAACCAGCCCAACTTGGCACTGGTGCCACCTTGGGTCTGGGAACCATCCTGCGTATCGTGGATTCTAAGGAGCCAGCCGGTCACTCCCAGCCACAGGCCACCAAACACAAACAACGGCGCTTTTCCCTGGAAAACAAAACTCGCCTGCCAACATTTTGATGGCAGATTGCAGGAGCCACTTGCTACTATCAAATCAGCCCAACTTGGCACTGGTGCCACCATGGGTCTGGTCACCATCCTGCCTATCGTAGCTTTTCAGGAGCCAGCCGGTCCCTCCCTGCCATAGGCCCCCAGACACAAACCTCGGCCCGTTTCCCTGGCAAACAAAAGTAAGCTACCCCGCTTCTGGATGGCAGATTGCAGGAGCCACTTTGCACCATCAAACTAGCCCGACTTGGCACTGGTGCCACCTCAGGTCTGGGAACCATCCTGCGTATCGTTCATTGTAAGGAGCCAGCCGGCCACTCCCAGCCACAGGCCCCCAGACACAAAAAACGGCGCTTTTCCCTGGAAAACAAAACTCGCCTGCCAACTTTTTGATGGCAGATTGCAGGAGCCACTTGGTACTATCAAATCAGCCCAACTTGGCACTGGTGCCACCATGGGTCTGGTAACCATCCTGCCTATCGTAGCTTTTCAGGAGCCAGCCGGTCACTCCCAGCCATAGGCCCCCAGACACAAAACTCGGCCCGTTTCCCTGGCAAACAAAAGTAAGCTACCCCGCTTCTGGATGGCAGATTGCAGGAGCCACTTTGCACCATCAAACTGGCCCGACTTGGCACTGGTGCGACCTCTGGTCTGGGAACCATCCCGCGTATCGTGGATTCTAAGGAGCCAGCCGGTCACTCCCACCCACAGGCCCCCAAACACAAACAACGGCACTTTTCCCTGGAAAACAAAACTCGCCTGCCAACATTTTGATGGCAGATTGCAGGAGCCACTTGGTACTATCAAACCAGCCCAACTTGGCACTGGTGCCACCATGGGTCTGGTCACCATCCTGCCTATCGTAGCTTTTCAGGAGCCAGCCGGTCACTCCCAGCCATAGGCCCCCAGACAAAAACCTCGGCTCGTTTCCCTGGCAAACAAAAGTAAGTTATCCCGCTTCTGGATGGCAGATTGCAGGAGCCACTTTTCACCATCAAACCAGCCCAACTTGGCACTGGTGCCACCTCTGGTCTGGGAACCATCCTGCGTATCGTTCATTGTAAGGAGCCAGCCGGCCACTCCCTGCCACAGGCCCCCAAACACAAACAACGGCGCTTTTCCCTGGAAAACAAACTCGCCTGCCAACTTTTTGATGGCAGATTGCAGGAGCCACTTGGTACTATCAAACCAGCCCAACTTGGCACTGGTGCCACCATGGGTCTGGTCACCATCCTGCCTATCGTAGCTTTTCAGGTGCCAGGCGGTCACTCCCAGCCATAGGCCCTGAGACACAAACCTCGGCCCGTATCCCTGGCATACAAAAGTAAGCTGCCCCGCTTCTGGATGGCAGATTGCAGGACGCACTTGGTACTATCAAACCAGCCCAACTTGGCACTGGTGCCACCTCTGGTCTGGGAACCATGCCGCGTATCGTGGATTCTAAGGAGCCAGCCGGCCACTCCCACCCACAGGCCCCCAAACAGAAACAACGGCGCTTTTCCCTGGAAAACAAAACTCGCCTGCCAACATTTTCATGGCAGATTGCAGGAGCCACTTGGTACTATCAAATAAGCCCAACTTGGCACTGGTGCCACCATGGGTCTGGTCACCATCCTGCCTATCGTAGCTTTTCAGGAGCCAGCCGGTCACTCCCAGTCATAGGCCCCCAGACACAAAGCTCGGCCCGTTTCCCTGGCAAACAAAAGTAAGCTGCCCCGCTTCTGGATGGCAGATTGCAGGAACCACTTTGCACCATCAAACTAGCCCGACTTGGCACTGGTGCCACCTCTGGTCTGGGAACCATCCTGCGTATCGTGGATTCTAAGCAGCCAGCCGGCCACTCCCAGCCACAGGCCCCCAAACACAAACAACGGCGCTTTTCCCTGGAAAACAAAACTCGCCTGCCAACATTTTGATGGCAGATTGCAGGAGCCACTTGGTACTATCAAATCAGCCCAACTTGGGACTGGTGCCACCATGCGTTTGGTCACCATCCTGCCTATCGTAGCTTTTCAGGAGCCAGACGGTCACTCCCAGCTATAGGCCCCCAGACAAAAACCTCGGCCCGTTTTCCTGGCATACAAAAGTAAGCTGCCCCGCTTCTGGATGGCAGATTGCAGGAACAACTTGGTACTATCAAACCAGCCCGACTTGGCACTGGTGCCACCTCTGGTCTGGGAACCATCCTGCGTATCGTGGATTCTAAGGAGCCATCCGTCCACTCCCAGCCACAGGCCCCCAAACACAAACAACGGCGCTTTTCCCTGGAAAACAAAACTCGCCTGCCAACATTTTGATGGCAGATTGCAGGAGCCACTTGGTACTATCAAACCAGCCCAACTTGGCACTGGTGCCACCATGGATCTGGTCACCATCCTGCCTATCGTAGCTTTTCAGGACCTAGCCGGTCACTCCAAGCCATAGGCGCCCAGACAAAAAGCTCGGCCCGTTTCCCTGGCAAACAAAGTAAGCTGCCCCGCTTCTGGATGGCAGATTGCAGGAACCACTTGGTACTATCAAACCAGCCCGACTTGGCACTGGTGCCACCTTGGGTCTGGGAACCATCCTGCGTATCGTGGATTCTAAGGAGCCAGCCGGTCACTCCCAGCCACAGGCCCCCAAACACAAACAACGGCGCTTTTCCCTGGAAAACAAAACTCGCCTCCCAATATTTTGATGGCAGATTGCAGGAGCCACTTGGTACTATCAAACCAGCCCAACTTGGCACTGGTGCCACCATGGGTCTGGTCACCATCCTGCCTATCGTAGCTTTTCAGGAGCCAGCCGGTCCCTCCCTGCCATAGGCCCCCAGAGAAAAACCTCGGCCCGTTTCCCTGGCAAACAAAAGTAAGCTACCCCGCTTCTGGATGGCAGATTGCAGGAGCCACTTTGCACCATCAAACTAGCCCGACTTGGCACTGGTGCCACCTCAGGTCTGGGAACCATCCTGCGTATCGTGGATTCTAAGGAGCCAGCCGGCCACTCCAGCCACAGGCCCCCAGACACAAACAACGGCGCTTTTCCCTGGAAAACAAAACTCGCCTGCCAACATTTAGATGGCAGATCGCAGGAGCCACTTGGTACTGTCAAATCAGCCCAACTTGGCACTGGTGCCACCATGGGTCTGGTCACCATCCTGCCTATCGTAGCTTTTCAGGACCTAGCAGGTCACTCCCAGCCATAGGCGCCCAGACACAAAGCTCGGCCCGTTTCCCTGGCAAACAAAAGTAAGCTGCCCCGCTTCTGGATGGCAGATTTCCGGAGCCACTTGGTACTATCAAACCAGCCCGACTTGGCACTGGTGCCACCTCTGGTCTGGGAACCATGCTGCGTATCGTGGATTCTAAGGAGCTATCCGTCCACTCCCAGCCACAGGCCCCCAAACACAAACAACGGCGCTTTTCCCTGGAAAACAAAACTCGCCTGCCAACATTTTGATGGCAGATTGCATGAGCCACTTGCTACTATCAAATCAGCCCATCTTGGCACTGGTGCCACCATGGGTCTGGTCACCATCCTGCCTATCGTAGGTGTTCAGGCGCCAGCCGGTCACTCCCAGCCATAGGCCCCCAGAGAAAAACCTCGGCCCGTTTCCCTGGCAAACAAAAGTAAGCTGCCCCGCTTCTGGATGGCAGATTGCAGGAGCCACTTTGCACCATCAAACCAGCCCGACTTGGCACTGGTGCCACCTCTGGTCTGGGAACCATGCTGTGTATCGTGGATTCCAATTAGCAAGCCGGCCACTCCCAGCCACAGGCCTCCAAACACAAACAACGGCGCTTTTCCCTGGAAAACAAAACTCGCCTGCCAACTTTTTGATGGCAGATTGCAGGAGCCACTTGGTACTATCAAACCAGCCCAACTTGGCACTGGTGCCACCATGGGTCTGGTCACCATCCTGCCTATCGTAGCTTTTCAGGACCTAGACGGTCACTCCCAGCCATAGGCCCCGTGACACAAAGCTCGGCCCGTTTCCCTGGCAAACAAAAGTAAGCTGTCCCGCTTCTGGATGGCAGATTGCAGGATCCACTAGGTATTATCAAACCAGCCCGACTTGGCACTGGTGCCACCTCTGGTCTGGGAACCATCCTGCGTATCGTGGATTCTAAGCAGCCAGCCGGCCACTCCCAGCCACAGGCCCCCAAACAGAAACAACGGCGCTTTTCCCTGGAAAACAAAACTCGCCTGCCAACATTTTGATGGCAGATTGCAGGAGCCACTTGGTACTATCAAACCAGCCCAACTTGGCACTGGTGCCACCATGGGTCTGGTCACCATCCTGCCTATCGTAGCTTTTCAGGAGCCAGCCGGTCACTCCAAGCCATAGGCCCCCAGACAAAAACCTCGGCCCGTTTCCCTGGCAAAGAAAAATAAGCTACCCCGCTTCTGGATGGCACATTGCAGGAGCCACTTTGCACCATCAAACCAGCCCGACTTGGCACTGGTGCCACCTCTGGTCTGGGAACCATCCTGCGTATCGTGGATTCTAATTAGCCATCCGTCCACTCCCAGCCACAGGCCCCCAAACAAAAACAACGGCGCTTTTCCCTGGAAAACAAAACTCGCCTGCCAAATTTTGATGGCAGATTGCCGGAGCCACTGGGTACTATCAAACCAGCCCAACTTGACACTGGTGCCACCATGGGTCTGGTCACCATCCTGCCTATCGTAGCTTTTCAGGAGCCAGCCGGTCACTCCCAGCCATAGGCCCCCAGACAAAAAGCTCGGACCGTTTCCCTGGCAAACAAAAGTAAGTTATTCCGCTACTGGATGGCAGATTGCAGGAGCCACTTTTCACCATCAAACCAGCCCGACTTGGCACTGGTGCCACCTCTGGTCTGGGAACCATGCTGCGTATCGTGGATTCTAAGGAGCCAGCCGGCCACTCCCAGCCACAGGCCCCCAAACACAAACAACGGCGCATTTCCCTGGATAACAAACTCGCCTGCCAACTTTTTGATGGCAGATTGCAGGAGCCACTTGGTACTATCAAACCAGCCCAACTTGGCACTGGTGCCACCATGGGTCTGGTCACCATCCTGCCTATCGTAGCTTTTCAGGAGCCAGCCGGTCACTCCCAGCCATAGGCCTCGAGACACAAACCTCGGCCCGTTTCCCTGGCAAACAAAAGTAAGCTACCCCGCTTCTGGATGGCAGATTGCAGGACGCACTTGGTACTATCAAACCAGCCCAACTTGGCACTGGTGCCACCTCTGGTCTGGGAACCATGCTGCGTATCGTGGATTCTAAGGAGCCAGCCGGCCACTCCCAGCCACAGGCCCCCAAACAAAAACAACGGCGCTTTTCCCTGGAAAACAAAACTCGCCTGCCAACATTTTGATGGCAGATTGCAGGAGCCACTTGGTACTATCAAACCAGCCCAACTTGGCACTGGTGCCACCATGGGTCTGGTCACCATCCTGCCTATCTTAGCTTTTCAGGAGCCAGCCGGTCACTCCCAGCCATAGGCCCCCAGACACAAACCTCGGCCCGTTTCCCTGGCAAACAAAAGTAAGCTGCCCCGCTTCTGGATGGCAGATTGCAGGAGCCACTTGGTACTATCAAACCAGCCCAACTTGGCACTGGTGCCACCTTGGGTCTGGGAACCATCCTGCGTATCGTGGATTCTAAGGAGCCAGCCGGTCACTCCCAGCCACAGGCCCCCAAACACAAACCACAGCGCTTTTCCCTGGAAAACAAAACCCGCCTGCCGACATTTTGATGGCAGATTGCAGGAGCCACTTGCTACTATCAAATCAGCCCAACTTGGCACTGGTGCCACCATGGGTCTGGTCACCATCCTGCCTATCGTAGCTTTTCAGGAGCCAGCCGGTCACTCCCAGCCATAGGCCCCCAGACACAAATCTCGGCCTGTTTCCCTGGCAAACAAAAGTAAGCTGCCCCGCTTCTGGATGGCAGATTGTAGGACGCACTTGGTACTATCAAACCAGCCCGACTTGGCACTGGTGCCACCTCTGGTCTGGGAACCATGGTGCGTATCGTGAATTCTAAGGAGCCAGCCGGCCACTCCCAGCCATAGGCACCCAAACACAAACAACGGCGCTTTTCCCTGGAAAACAAAACTCGCCTGCCAACTTTTTGATGGCAGATTGCAGGAGCCACTTGGTACTATCAAACCAGCTCAACTTGGCACTGGTGCCACCATGGGTCTGCTCACCATCCTGCCTATCGTAGCTTTTCAGGAGCCAGACGGTCACTCGCAGCCATAGGCCCCCAGACACAAACCTCGGCCCGTTTCCCTGGCAAACAAAAGTAAGCTGCCCCGCTTCTGCATGGCAGATTGCAGGAGCTATTTAGTACTATCAAACCAGCCCGACTTGGCACTGGTGCCACCTCAGGTCTGGGAACCATCCTGCGTAACGTGGATTCTAAGGAGCCAGCCGGCCAGTCCCAGCCACAGGCGCCCAAACACAAACAACGGCGCTTTTCCCTGGAAAACAAAACTCGCCTGCCAAATTTTGACGACAGATTGCAGGAGCCACTTGGTACTATCAAATCAGCCCAACTTGGGACTGGTGCCACCATGGGTCTGGTCACCATCCTGCCTATAGTAGCGTTTCAGGAGCCAGCCGGTCACTCCCAGCCATAGGCCCCCAGACAAAAACCTCGGCCCGTTTCCCTGGCATACAAAAGTAAGCTGCCCTGCTTCTGGATGGCAGATTGCAGGAACCACTTGGTACTATCAAACCAGCAAAACTTGGCACTGGTGCCACCTTGGGTCTGGATACCATGCTGCGTATCGTGGATTCTAAGGAGCCAGCCGGCCACTCCCAGCCACAGGCCCCCAAACACAAACAACGGCGCTTTTCCCTGGAAAACAAAACTCTCCTGCCAACTTTTTGATGGGAGATTGCAGGAGCCACTTGGTTTTATCAAATCAGACCAACTTGGCACTGGTGCCACCATGGGTCTGGTCACCATCCTGCCTATCGTAGCTTTTCAGGAGCCAGCCGGTCACTCCCAGCCATAGGCCCCCAGACACAAACCTCGGCCCGTTTCCCTGACAAACAAAAGTAAGTTATCCCGCTTCTGGATGGCAGATTCCAGGAGCCACTTGGTACTATCAAACCAGCCCGACTTGGCACTGGTGCCACCATGGGTCTGGTCACCATCCTGCCTATCGTGGATTCTAATTAGCCATCTGTCCACTCCCAGCCACAGGCCCCCAAACAAAAACAACGGCGCTTTTCCCTGGAAAACAAAACTCGTCTGCCAACTTTTTGATGGCAGATTGCCAGAGCCACTTGGTACTATCAAACCAGCCCAACTTGGCACTGGTGCCACCTTGGGTCTGGGAACCATGCTGCGTATCGTGGATTATAAGGAGCCAGCCGGCCACTCCCAGCCACAGGCCCCCAAACACAAACCATAGCGCTTTTCCCTGGAAAACAAAATTCGCCGGCCAAATTATTGATGGCAGATTGCAGGAGCCACTTGGTACTATCAAATCAGCCCAACTTGGCACTGGTGCCACCATGGGTCTGGTCACCATCCTGCTTATCGTAGCTTTTCAGGAGCCAGCCGGTCACTCCCAGCCATAGGCGCCCAGACACAATGCTCTGCCCTTTTCCCTGGCAAACCAAAGTAAGCTGCCCCGCTTCTGGATGGCAGATTGCAGGAACCACTTGGTACTATAAAACCAGCCCGACTTGGCACTGGTGCCACCTCTGGTCTGGGAACCATGCTGCGTATCGTGGATTCTAAGCAGCCAGCCGGCCACTCCCAGCCACAGGCCCCCAAACAAAAACAACGGCGCTTTTCCCTGGAAAACAAAACTCGTCTGCCAACTTTTTGATGGCAGATTGCCAGAGCCACTTGGTACTATCAAACCAGCCCAACTTGGCACTGGTGCCACCATGGGTCTGGTCACCATCCTGCCTATCGTAGCTTTTCAGGACCTAGACGGTCACTCCCAGCCATAGGCCCCGTGACACAAAGCTCGGCCCGTTTCCCTGGCAAACAAAAGTAAGCTGTCCCGCTTCTGGATGGCAGATTGCAGGATCCACTAGGTATTATCAAACCAGCCCGACTTGGCACTGGTGCCACCTCTGGTCTGGGAACCATCCTGCGTATCGTGGATTCTAAGCAGCCAGCCGGCCACTCCCAGCCACAGGCCCCCAAACAGAAACAACGGCGCTTTTCCCTGGAAAACAAAACTCGCCTGCCAACATTTTGATGGCAGATTGCAGGAGCCACTTGGTACTATCAAACCAGCCCAACTTGGCACTGGTGCCACCATGGGTCTGGTCACCATCCTGCCTATCGTAGCTTTTCAGGAGCCAGCCGGTCACTCTAAGCCATAGGCCCCCAGACACAAACCTCGGCCCGTTTCCCTGGCAAAGAAAAATAAGCTACCCCGCTTCTGGATGGCACATTGCAGGAGCCACTTTGCACCATCAAACCAGCCCGACTTGGCACTGGTGCCACCTCTGGTCTGGGAACCATCCTGCGTATCGTGGATTCTAATTAGCCATCCGTCCACTCCCAGCCACAGGCCCCCAAACAAAAACAACGGCGCTTTTCCCTGGAAAACAAAACTCGCCTGCCAAATTTTGATGGCAGATTGCCGGAGCCACTGGGTACTATCAAACCAGCCAACCTTGACACTGGTGCCACCATGGGTCTGGTCACCATCCTGCCTATCGTAGCTTTTCAGGAGCCAGCCGATCACTCCCAGCCATAGGCCCCCAGACAAAAAGCTCGGACCGTTTCCCTGGCAAACAAAAGTAAGTTATTCCGCTACTGGATGGCAGATTGCAGGAGCCACTTTTCACCATCAAACCAGCCCGACTTGGCACTGGTGCCACCTCTGGTCTGGGAACCATGCTGCGTATCGTGGATTCTAAGGAGCCAGCCGGCCACTCCCAGCCACAGGCCCCCAAACACAAACAACGGCGCATTTCCCTGGATAACAAACTCGCCTGCCAACTTTTTGATGGCAGATTGCAGGAGCCACTTGGTACTATCAAACCAGCCCAACTTGGCACTGGTGCCACCATGGGTCTGGTCACCATCCTGCCTATCGTAGCTTTTCAGGAGCCAGCCGGTCACTCCAAGCCATAGGCCCCCAGACAAAAACCTCGGCCCGTTTCCCTGGCAAAGAAAAATAAGCTACCCCGCTTCTGGATGGCACATTGCAGGAGCCACTTTGCACCATCAAACCAGCCCGACTTGGCACTGGTGCCACCTCTGGTCTGGGAACCATCCTGCGTATCGTGGATTCTAATTAGCCATCCGTCCACTCCCAGCCACAGGCCCCCAAACAAAAACAACGGCGCTTTTCCCTGGAAAACAAAACTCGCCCGCCAAATTTTGATGGCAGATTGCCGGAGCCACTGGGTACTATCAAACCAGCCCAACTTGACACTGGTGCCACCATGGGTCTGGTCACCATCCTGCCTATCGTAGCTTTTCAGGAGCCAGCCGGTCACTCCCAGCCATAGGCCCCCAGACAAAAAGCTCGGACCGTTTCCCTGGCAAACAAAAGTAAGTTATTCCGCTACTGGATGGCAGATTGCAGGAGCCACTTTTCACCATCAAACCAGCCCGACTTGGCACTGGTGCCACCTCTGGTCTGGGAACCATGCTGCGTATCGTGGATTCTAAGGAGCCAGCCGGCCACTCCCAGCCACAGGCCCCCAAACACAAACAACGGCGCATTTCCCTGGATAACAAACTCGCCTGCCAACTTTTTGATGGCAGATTGCAGGAGCCACTTGGTACTATCAAACCAGCCCAACTTGGCACTGGTGCCACCATGGGTCTGGTCACCATCCTGCCTATCGTAGCTTTTCAGGAGCCAGCCGGTCACTCCCAGCCATAGGCCCCCAGACAAAAACCTTGGCCCGTTTCCCTGGCAAACAAAAGTAAGCTACCCCGCTTCTGGATGGCAGATTGCAGGACGCACTTGGTACTATCAAACCAGCCCGACTTGGCACTGGTGCCACCTCTGGTCTGGGAACCATGCTGCGTATCGTGGATTCTAAGGAGCCAGCCGGCCACTCCCAGCCACAGGCCCCCAAACAAAAACAACGGCGCTTTTCCCTGGAAAACAAAACTCGCCTGCCAACATTTTGATGGCAGATTGCAGGAGCCACTTGGTACTATCAAACCAGCCCAACTTGGCACTGGTGCCACCATGGGTCTGGTCACCATCCTGCCTATCGTAGCTTTTCAGGAGCCAGCCGGTCACTCCCAGCCATAGGCCCCCAGACACAAACCTCGGCCCGTTTCCCTGGCAAACAAAAGTAACCTGCCCCGCTTCTGGATGGCAGATTGCAGGAACCACTTGGTACTATCAAACCAGCCCAACTTGGCACTGGTGCCACCTTGGGTCTGGGAACCATCCTGCGTATCGTGGATTCTAAGGAGCCAGCCGGTCACTCCCAGCCACAGGCCCCCAAACACAAACCACAGCGCTTTTCCCTGGAAAACAAAACCAGCCTGCCGACGTTTTGATGGCAGATTGCAGGAGCCACTTGCTACTATCAAATCAGCCCAACTTGGCACTGGTGCCACCATGGGTCTGGTCACCATCCTGCCTATCGTAGCTTTTCAGGAGCCAGCCGGTCACTCCCAGCCATAGGCCCCCAGACACAAAGCTCGGCCCGTTTCCCTGGCAAACAAAAGTAAGCTGCCCCGCTTCTGCATGGCAGATTGCAGGAGCTATTTAGAACTATCAAACTAGCCCGACTTGGCTCTGGTGCCACCTCAGGTCTGGGGACCATCCTGCGTAACGTGGATTCTAAGGAGCCAGCCGGCCACTCCCAGCCACAGGCGCCCAAACACAAACAACGGCGCTTTTCCCTGGAAAACAAAACTCGCCTGCCAAATTTTGACGGCAGATTGCAGGAGCCACTTGGTACTATCAAATCAGCCCAACTTGGGACTGGTGCCACCATGGGTCTGGTCACCATCCTGCCTATCGTAGCTTTTCAGGAGCCAGCCGGTCACTCCCAGCCATAGGCCCCCAGACAAAAACCTCGGCCCCTTTCCCTGGCATACAAAAGTAAGCTGCCCTGCTTCTGGATGGCAGATTGCAGGAACCACTTGGTACTATCAAACCAGCAAAACTTGGCACTGGTGCCACCTTGGGTCTGGATACCATGCTGCGTATCGTGGATTCTAAGGAGCCAGCCGGCCACTCCCAGCCACAGGCCCCCAAACACAAACAACGGCGCTTTTCCCTGGAAAACAAAACTCTCCTGCCAACTTTTTGATGGGAGATTGCAGGAGCCACTTGGTTTTATCAAATCAGACCAACTTGGCACTGGTGCCACCATGGGTCTGGTCACCATCCTGCCTATCGTAGCTTTTCAGGAGCCAGCCGGTCACTCCCAGCCATAGGCCCCCAGACACAAACCTCGGCCCGTTTCCCTGACAAACAAAAGTAAGTTATCCCGCTTCTGGATGGCAGATTGCCGGAGCCACTTGGTACTATCAAACCAGCCCGACTTGGCACTGGTGCCACCATGGGTCTGGTCACCATCCTGCTTATCGTAGCTTTTCAGGAGCCAGCCGGTCACTCCCAGCCATAGGCGCCCAGACACAATGCTCTGCCCTTTTCCCTGGCAAACCAAAGTAAGCTGCCCCGCTTCTGGATGGCAGATTGCAGGAACCACTTGGTACTATAAAACCAGCCCAACTTGGCACTGGTGCCACCTCTGGTCTGGGAACCATGCTGCGTATCGTGGATTCTAAGGAGCCAGCCGGCCACTCCCAGCCACAGGCCCCCAAACAAAAACAACGGCGCTTTTCCCTGGAAAACAAAACTCGCCTGCCAAATTTTTGATGGCAGATTGCAGGAGCCACTTGGTACTATCAAACCAGCCCAACTTGGCACTGGTGCCACCATGGGTCTGGTCACCATCATGCCTATCTTAGCTTTACAGGAGCCAGCCGGTCACTCCCAGCCATAGGCCCCCAGACACAAAGCTCGGCCCGTTTCCCTGGCAAACAAAAGTAAGCTGCCCCGCTTCTGGATGGCAGATTGCAGGAGCCACTTGGTACTATCAAACCAGCCCAACTTGGCACTGGTGCCACCTTGGGTCTGGGAACCATCCTGCGTATCGTGGATTCTAAGGAGCCAGCCGGTCACTCCCAGCCACAGGCCCCCAAACACAAACCACAGCGCTTTTCCCTGGAAAACAAACCCGCCTGCAGACATTTTGATGGCAGATTGCAGGAGCCACTTGCTGCTATCAAATCAGCCCAACTTGGCACTGGTGCCACCATGGGTCTGGTCACCATCCTGCCTATCGTAGCTTTTCAGGAGCCAGCCGGTCACTCCCAGTCATAGGCCCCCAGACACAAAGCTCGGCCCGTTTCCCTGGCAAACAAAAGTAAGCTGCCCCGCTTCTGGATGGCAGATTGTAGGACGCACTTGGTACTATCAAACCAGCCCGACTTGGCACTGGTGCCACCTCTGGTCTGGGAACTATGGTGCGTATCGTGGATTCTAAGGAGCCAGCCGGCCACTCCCAGCCATAGGCACCCAAACACAAACAACGGCGCTTTTCCCTGGAAAACAAAACTCGCCTGCCAACTTTTTGATGGCAGATTGCAGGAGCCACTTGGTACTATCAAACCAGCTCAACTTGGCACTGGTGCCACCATGGGTCTGCTCACCATCCTGCCTATCGTAGCTTTTCAGGAGCCAGACGGTCACTCGCAGCCATAGGCCCCCAGACAAAAACCTCGGCCCGTTTCCCTGGCAAACAAAAGTAAGCTGCCCCGCTTCTGCATGGCAGATTGCAGGAGCTATTTAGTACTATCAAACCAGCCCGACTTGGCACTGGTGCCACCATGGGTCTGGTCAACATCCTGCCTATCGTAGCTTTTCAGGAGCCAGCCGGTCACTCCCAGCCATAGGCCCCCAGACACAAACCTCGGCCCGTTTCCCTGGCAAACAAAAGTAAGTTATCCCGCTTCTGGATGGCAGATTGCAGGAGCCACTTTTCACCATCAAACCAGCCCAACTTGGCACTGGTGCCACCTCTGGTCTGGGAACCATCCTGCGTATCGTGGATTCTAAGGAGCCAGCCGGCCACTCCCTGCCACAGGCCCCCAAACACAAACAACGGCGCTTTTCCCTGGATAACAAAACTCGCCTGCCAACTTTTTGATGGCAGATTGCAGGAGCCACTTGGTACTATCAAACCAGCCCAACTTGGCACTGGTGCCACCATGGGTCTGGTCACCATCCTGCCTATCGTAGCTTTTCAGGAGCCAGGCGGTCACTCCCAGTCATAGGCCCTGAGACACAAACCTCGGTCCGTATCCCTGGCAAACAAAAGTAAGCTGCCCCGCTTCTGGATGGCAGATTGCAGGAGCCACTTGGTACTATCAAACCAGCCCAACTTGGCACTGGTGCCACCTCTGGTCTGGGAACCATGCCGCGTATCGTGGATTCTAAGGAGCCAGCCGGCCACTCCCAGCCACAGGCCCCCAAACAGAAACAACGGCGCTTTTCCCTGGAAAACAAAACTCGCCTGCCAACATTTTCATGGCAGATTGCAGGAGCCACTTGGTACTATCAAACCAGCCCGACTTGGCACTGGTGCCACCATGGGTCTGGTCACCATCCTGCCTATCGTGGATTCTAATTAGCCATCTGTCCACTCCCAGCCACAGGCCCCCAAACAAAAACAACGGCGCTTTTCCCTGGAAAACAAAACTCGTCTGCCAACTTTTTGATGGCAGATTGCCAGAGCCACTTGGTACTATCAAACCAGCCCAACTTGGCACTGGTGCCACCTTGGGTCTGGGAACCATGCTGCGTATCGTGGATTATAAGGAGCCAGCCGGCCACTCCCAGCCACAGGCCCCCAAACACAAACCACAGCGATTTTCCCTGGAAAACAAAACCCGCCTGCCGACATTTTGATGGCAGATTGCAGGAGCCACTTGCTACTATCAAATCAGCCCAACTTGGCACTGGTGCCACCATGGGTCTGGTCACCATCCTGCTTATCGTAGCTTTTCAGGAGCCAGCCGGTCACTCCCAGCCATAGGCGCCCAGACACAATGCTCTGCCCTTTTCCCTGGCAAACCAAAGTAAGCTGCCCCGCTTCTGGATGGCAGATTGCAGGAACCACTTGGTACTATAAAACCAGCCCAACTTGGCACTGGTGCCACCTCTGGTCTGGGAACCATGCTGCGTATCGTGGATTCTAAGGAGCCAGCCGGCCACTCCCAGCCACAGGCCCCCAAACAAAAACAACGGCGCTTTTCCCTGGAAAACAAAACTCGCCTGCCAAATTTTTGATGGCAGATTGCAGGAGCCACTTGGTACTATCAAACCAGCCCAACTTGACACTGGTGCCACCATGGGTCTGGTCACCATCCTGCCTATCTTAGCTTTTCAGGAGCCAGCCGGTCACTCCCAGCCATAGGCCCCCAGACACAAAGCTCGGCCCGTTTCCCTGGCAAACAAAAGTAAGCTGCCCCGCTTCTGGATGGCAGATTGCAGGAGCCACTTGGTACTATCAAACCAGCCCAACTTGGCACTGGTGCCACCTTGGGTCTGGGAACCATCCTGCGTATCGTGGATTCTAAGGAGCCAGCCGGTCACTCCCAGCCACAGGCCCCCAAACACAAACCACAGCGCTTTTCCCTGGAAAACAAACCCGCCTGCCGACATTTTGATGGCAGATTGCAGGAGCCACTTGCTGCTATCAAATCAGCCCAACTTGGCACTGGTGCCACCATGGGTCTGGTCACCATCCTGCCTATCGTAGCTTTTCAGGAGCCAGCCGGTCACTCCCAGTCATAGGCCCCCAGACACAAAGCTCGGCCCGTTTCCCTGGCAAACAAAAGTAAGCTGCCCCGCTTCTGGATGGCAGATTGTAGGACGCACTTGGTACTATCAAACCAGCCCGACTTGGCACTGGTGCCACCTCTGGTCTGGGAACTATGGTGCGTATCGTGGATTCTAAGGAGCCAGCCGGCCACTCCCAGCCATAGGCACCCAAACACAAACAACGGCGCTTTTCCCTGGAAAACAAAACTCGCCTGCCAACTTTTTGATGGCAGATTGCAGGAGCCACTTGGTACTATCAAACCAGCTCAACTTGGCACTGGTGCCACCATGGGTCTGCTCACCATCCTGCCTATCGTAGCTTTTCAGGAGCCAGACGGTCACTCGCAGCCATAGGCCCCCAGACAAAAACCTCGGCCCGTTTCCCTGGCAAACAAAAGTAAGCTGCCCCGCTTCTGCATGGCAGATTGCAGGAGCTATTTAGTACTATCTAACCAGCCCGACTTGGCACTGGTGCCACCATGGGTCTGGTCACCATCCTGCCTATCGTAGCTTTTCAGGAGCCAGCCGGTCACTCCCAGCCATAGGCCCCCAGACAAAAACCTCGGCCCGTTTCCCTGGCAAACAAAAGTAAGTTATCCCGCTTCTGGATGGCAGATTGCAGGAGCCACTTTTCACCATCAAACCAGCCCAACTTGGCACTGGTGCCACCTCTGGTCTGGGAACCATCCTGCGTATCGTGGATTCTAAGGAGCCAGCCGGCCACTCCCTGCCACAGGCCCCCAAACACAAACAACGGCGCTTTTCCCTGGATAACAAACTCGCCTGCCAACTTTTTGATGGCAGATTGCAGGAGCCACTTGGTACTATCAAACCAGCCACACTTGGCACTGGTGCCACCATGGGTCTGGTCACCATCCTGCCTATCGTAGCTTTTCAGGAGCCAGGCGGTCACTCCCAGCCATAGGCCCCCAGACACAAATCTCGGCCTGTTTCCCTGGCAAACAAAAGTAAGCTGCCCCGCTTCTGGATGGCAGATTGCAGGAACCACTTGGTACTATCAAACCAGCCCAACTTGGCACTGGTGCCACCTCTGGTCTGGGAACCATGCCGCGTATCGTGGATTCTAAGGAGCCAGCCGGCCACTCCCAGCCACAGGCCCCCAAACAGAAACAACGGCGCTTTTCCCTGGAAAACAAAACTCGCCTGCCAACTTTTTCATGGCAGATTGCAGGAGCCACTTGGTACTATCAAATCAGCCCAACTTGGCACTGGTGCCACCATGGGTCTGGTCACCATCCTGCCTATCGTAGCTTTTCAGGAGCCAGCCGGTCACTCCCAGCCATAGGCCCCCAGACACAAACCTCGGCCCGTTTCCCTGGCAAACAAAAGTAAGCTACCCCGCTTCTGGATGGCAGATTGCAGGAGCCACTTTGCACCATCAAACTAGCCCGACTTGGCACTGGTGCCACCTCTGGTCTGGGAACCATGCTGCGTATCGTGGATTCTAAGGAGCCATCCGTCCACTCCCAGACACAGGCCCCCAAACACAAACAACGGCGCTTTTCCCTGGAAAACAAAACTCGCCTGCCAACTTTTTGATGGCAGATTGCAGGAGCCACTTGGTACTATCAAACCAGCCCAACTTGGCACTGGTGCCACCATGGGTCTGGTCACCATCCTGCCTATCGTAGCTTTTCAGGAGCCAGCCGGTCACTCGCAGCCATAAACCCCCAGACACAAACCTCGGCCCGTTTCCCTGGCAAACAAAAGTAAGCTGCCCCGCTTCTGGATGGCAGATTGCAGGACGCACTTAGTAGTATCAAACCAGCCCGACTTGGCACTGGTGCCACCTCTGGTCTGGGAACCATGCTGCCTATCGTGGATTCCTAGCAGCCAGCCGGCCACTCCCAGCCACAGGCCCCCAAACACAAACAACGGCGCTTTTCCCTGGAAAACAAAACTCGCCTGCCAACATTTTGATGGCAGATTGCAGGAGCCACTTGCTACTATCAAATCAGCCCAACTTGGCACTGGTGCCACCATGCGTTTGGTCACCATCCTGCCTATCGTAGCTTTTCAGGAGCCAGACGGTCACTCCCAGCTATAGGCCCCCAGACAAAAACCTCGGCCCGTTTCCCTGGCATACAAAAGTAAGCTGCCCCGCTTCTGGATGGCAGATTGCAGGAACAACTTGGTACTATCAAACCAGCCCGACTTGGCACTGGTGCCACCTCTGGTCTGGGAACCATCCTGCGTATCGTGGTTCTAAGGAGCCAGCCGGCCACTCCCAGCCACAGGCCCCCAAACACAAACAACGGCGCTTTTCCCTGGAAAACAAAACTCGCCTGCCAACATTTTGATGGCAGATTGCAGGAGCCACTTGGTACTATCAAACCAGCCCAACTTGGCACTGGTGCCACCATGGATCTGGTCACCATCCTGCCTATCGTAGCTTTTCAGGACCTAGCCGGTCACTCCAAGCCATAGGCGCCCAGACAAAAAGCTCGGCCCGTTTCCCTGGCAAACAAAGTAAGCTGCCCCGCTTCTGGATGGCAGATTGCAGGAACCACTTGGTACTATCAAACCAGCCCGACTTGGCACTGGTGCCACCTTGGGTCTGGGAACCATCCTGCGTATCGTGGATTCTAAGGAGCCAGCCGGTCACTCCCAGCCACAGGCCCCCAAACACAAACAACGGCGCTTTTCCCTGGAAAACAAAACTCGCCTGCCAATATTTTGATGGCAGATTGCAGGAGCCACTTGGTACTATCAAATCAGCCCAACTTGGCACTGGTGCCACCATGGGTCTGGTCACCATCCTGCCTATCGTAGCTTTTCAGGAGCCAGCCGGTCCCTCCCTGCCATAGGCCCCCAGAGAAAAACCTCGGCCCGTTTCCCTGGCAAACAAAAGTAAGCTACCCCGCTTCTGAATGGCAGATTGCAGGAGCCACTTTGCACCATCAAACTAGCCCGACTTGGCACTGGTGCCACCTCAGGTCTGGGAACCATCCTGCGTATCGTTCATTCTAAGGAGCCAGCCGGCCACTCCAGCCACAGGCCCCCAGACACAAACAACGGCGCTTTTCCCTGGAAAACAAAACTCGCCTGCCAACTTTTAGATGGCAGATTGCAGGAGCCACTTGGTACTGTCAAATCAGCCCAACTTGGCACTGGTGCCACCATGGGTCTGGTCACCATCCTGCCTATCGTAGCTTTTCAGGACCTAGCAGGTCACTCCCAGCCATAGGCGCCCAGACACAAAGCTCGGCCCGTTTCCCTGGCAAACAAAAGTAAGCTGCCCCGCTTCTGGATGGCAGATTTCCGGAGCCACTTGGTACTATCAAACCAGCCCGACTTGGCACTGGTGCCACCTCTGGTCTGGGAACCATGCTGCGTATCGTGGATTCTAAGGAGCCATCCGTCCACTCCCAGCCACAGGCCCCCAAACACAAACAACGGCGCTTTTCCCTGGAAAACAAAACTCGCCTGCCAACATTTTGATGGCAGATTGCAGGAGCCACTTGCTACTATCAAATCTGCCAATCTTGGCACTGGTGCCACCATGGGTCTGGTCACCATCCTGCCTATCGTAGGTGTTCAGGCGCCAGCCGGTCACTCCCAGCCATAGGCCCCCAGAGAAAAACCTCGGCCCGTTTCCCTGGCAAACAAAAGTAAGCTGCCCCGCTTCTGGATGGCAGATTGCAGGAGCCACTTTGCACCATCAAACCAGCCCAACTTGGCACTGGTGCCACCTCTGGTCTGGGAACCATGCTGTGTATCGTGGATTCCAATTAGCAAGCCGGCCACTCCCAGCCACAGGCCTCCAAACACAAACAACGGCGCTTTTCCCTGGAAAACAAAACTCGCCTGCCAACTTTTTGATGGCAGATTGCAGGAGCCACTTGGTACTATCAAACCAGCCCAACTTGGCACTGGTGCCACCATGGGTCTGGTCACCATCCTGCCTATCGTAGCTTTTCAGGACCTAGACGGTCACTCCCAGCCATAGGCCCCGTGACACAAAGCTCGGCCCGTTTCCCTGGCAAACAAAAGTAAGCTGTCCCGCTTCTGGATGGCAGATTGCAGGATCCACTAGGTATTATCAAACCAGCCCGACTTGGCACTGGTGCCACCTCTGGTCTGGGAACCATCCTGCGTATCGTGGATTCTAAGCAGCCAGCCGGCCACTCCCAGCCACAGGCCCCCAAACAGAAACAACGGCGCTTTTCCCTGGAAAACAAAACTCGCCTGCCAAATTTTGATGGCAGATTGCCGGAGCCACTGGGTACTATCAAACCAGCCCAACTTGACACTGGTGCCACCATGGGTCTGGTCACCATCCTGCCTATCGTAGCTTTTCAGGAGCCAGCCGGTCACTCCCAGCCATAGGCTCCCAGACAAAAAGCTCGGACCGTTTCCCTGGCAAACAAAAGTAAGTTATTCCGCTACTGGATGGCAGATTGCAGGAGCCACTTTTCACCATCAAACCAGCCCGACTTGGCACTGGTGCCACCTCTGGTCTGGGAACCATGCTGCGTATCGTGGATTCTAAGGAGCCAGCCGGCCACTCCCAGCCACAGGCCCCCAAACACAAACAACGGCGCATTTCCCTGGATAACAAACTCGCCTGCCAACTTTTTGATGGCAGATTGCAGGAGCCACTTGGTACTATCAAACCAGCCCAACTTGGCACTGGTGCCACCATGGGTCTGGTCAACATCCTGCCTATCGTAGCTTTTCAGGAGCCAGCCGGTCACTCCCAGCCATAGGCCCCGAGACACAAACCTCGGCCCGTTTCCCTGGCAAACAAAAGTAAGCTACCCCGCTTCTGGATGGCAGATTGCAGGAGCCACTTGGTACTATCAAACCAGCCCAACTTGGCACTGGTGCCTCCTTGGGTCTGGGAACCATCCTGCGTATCGTGGATTCTAAGGAGCCAGCCGGTCACTCCCAGCCACAGGCCCCCAAACACAAACCACAGCGCTTTTCCCTGGAAAACAAAACCCGCCTGCCGACATTTTGATGGCAGATTGCAGGAGCCACTTGCTACTATCAAATCAGCCCAACTTGGCACTGGTGCCACCATGGGTCTGGTCACCATCCTGCCTATCGTAGCTTTTCAGGAGCCAGCCGGTCACTCCCAGCCATAGGCCCCCAGAGAAAAACCTCGGCCCGTTTCCCTGGCAAACAAAAGTAAGCTGCCCCGCTTCTGGATGGCAGATTGTAGGACGCACTTGGTACTATCAAACCAGCCCGACTTGGCACTGGTGCCACCTCTGGTCTGGCAACCATGGTGCGTATCGTGAATTCTAAGGAGCCAGCCGGCCACTCCCAGCCATAGGCACCCAAACACAAACAACGGCGCTTTTCCCTGGAAAACAAAACTCGCCTGCCAACTTTTTGATGGCAGATTGCAGGAGCCACTTGGTACTATCAAACCAGCTCAACTTGGCACTGGTGCCACCATGGGTCTGCTCACCATCCTGCCTATCGTAGCTTTTCAGGAGCCAGACGGTCACTCGCAGCCATAGGCCCCCAGACACAAACCTCGGCCCGTTTCCCTGGCAAACAAAAGTAAGCTGCCCCGCTTCTGCATGGCAGATTATAGGAGCTATTTAGTACTATCAAACGAGCCCGACTTGGCACTGGTGCCACCTCAGGTCTGGGAACCATCCTGCGTATCGTGGATTCTAAGGAGCCAGCCGGCCACTCCCAGCCACAGGCGCCCAAACACAAACAACGGCGCTTTTACCTGGAAAACAAAACTCGCCTGCCAAATTTTGACGGCAGATTGCAGGAGCCACTTGGTACTATCAAATCAGCCCAACTTGGGACTGGTGCCACCATGGGTCTGGTCACCATCCTGCCTATCGTAGCTTTTCAGGAGCCAGCCGGTCACTCCCAGCCATAGGCCCCCAGACAAAAACCTAGGCCCGTTTCCCTGGCATACAAAAGTAAGCTGCCCTGCTTCTGGATGGCAGATTGCAGGAACCGCTTGGTACTATCAAACCAGCAAAACTTGGCACTGGTGCCACCTTGGGTCTGGATACCATGCTGCGTATCGTGGATTCTAAGGAGCCAGCCGGCCACTCCCAGCCACAGGCCCCCAAACAAAAACAACGGCGCTTTTCCCTGGAAAACAAAACTCTCCTGCCAACTTTTTGATGGGAGATTGCAGGAGCCACTTGGTTTTATCAAATCAGACCAACTTGGCACTGGTGCCACCATGGGTCTGGTCACCATCCTGCCTATCGTAGCTTTTCAGGAGCCAGCCGGTCACTCCCAGCCATAGGCCCCCAGACACAAACCTCGGCCCGTTTCCCTGACAAACAAAAGTAAGTTATCCCGCTTCTGGATGGCAGATTGCCGGAGCCACTTGGTACTATCAAATCAGCCCAACTTGGCACTGGTGCCACCATGGGTCTGGTCACCATCCTGCCTCTCGTGGATTCTAATTAGCCATCCGTCCACTCCCAGCCACAGGCCCCCAAACAAAATCAACGGCGCTTTTCCCTGGAAAACAAAACTCGTCTGCCAACTTTTTGATGGCAGATTGCCAGATCCACTTGGTACTATCAAACCAGCCCAACTTGGCACTGGTGCCACCTTGGGTCTGGGAACCATGCTGCGTATCGTGGATTATAAGGAGCCAGCCGGCCACTCCCAGCCACAGGCACCCAAACACAAACAACGGCGCTTTTCCCTGGAAAACAAAACTCGCCTGCCAACTTTTTGATGGCAGATTGCAGGAGCCACTTAGTACTATCAAACCAGCTCAACTTGGCACTGGTGCCACCATGGGTCTGCTCACCATCCTGCCTATCGTAGCTTTTCAGGAGCCAGCCGGTCACTCCCAGCCATAGGCGCCCAGACACAATGCTCTGCCCTTTTCCCTGGCAAACCAAAGTAAGCTGCCCCGCTTCTGGATGGCAGATTGCAGGAACCACTTGGTACTATCAAACCAGCCCAACTTGGCACTGGTGCCACCTCTGGTCTGGGAACCATGCTGCGTATCGTGGATTCTAAGGAGCCAGCCGGCCACTCCCAGCCACAGGCCCCCAAACAAAAACAACGGCGCTTTTCCCTGGAAAACAAAACTCGCCTGCCAACATTTTGATGGCAGATTGCAGGAGCCACTTGGTACTATCAAACCAGCCCAACTTGACACTGGTGCCACCATGGGTCTGGTCACCATCCTGCCTATCTTAGCTTTTCAGGAGCCAGCCGGTCACTCCCAGCCATAGGCCCCCAGACACAAAGCTCGGCCCGTTTCCCTGGCAAACAAAAGTAAGCTGCCCCGCTTCTGGATGGCAGATTGCAGGAGCCACTTGGTACTATCAAACCAGCCCAACTTGGCACTGGTGCCACCTTGGGTCTGGGAACCATCCTGCGTATCGTGGATTCTAAGGAGCCAGCCGGTCACTCCCAGCCACAGGCCCCCAAACACAAACCACAGCGCTTTTCCCTGGAAAACAAACCCGCCTGCCGACATTTTGATGGCAGATTGCAGGAGCCACTTGCTGCTATCAAATCAGCCCAACTTGGCACTGGTGCCACCATGAGTCTGGTCACCATCCTGCCTATCGTAGCTTTTCAGGAGCCAGCCGGTCACTCCCAGCCATAGGCCCCCAGACACAAAGCTCGGCCCGTTTCCCTGGCAAACAAAAGTAAGCTGCCCCGCTTCTGGATGGCAGATTGTAGGACGCACTTGGTACTATCAAACCAGCCCGACTTGGCACTGGTGCCACCTCTGGTCTGGGAACTATGGTCCGTATCGTGGATTCTAAGGAGCCAGCCGGCCACTCCCAGCCATAGGCACCCAAACACAAACAACGGCGCTTTTCCCTGGAAAACAAAACTCGCCTGCCAACTTTTTGATGGCAGATTGCAGGAGCCACTTGGTACTATCAAACCAGCTCAACTTGGCACTGGTGCCACCATGGGTCTGCTCACCATCCTGCCTATCGTAGCTTTTCAGGAGCCAGACGGTCACTCGCAGCCATAGGCCCCCAGACAAAAACCTCGGCCCGTTTCCCTGGCAAACAAAAGTAAGCTGCCCCGCTTCTGCATGGCAGATTGCAGGAGCTATTTAGTACTATCAAACCAGCCCGACTTGGCACTGGTGCCACCTCAGGTCTGGGAACCATCCTGCGTATCGTGGATTCTAAGGAGCCAGCCGGCCACTCCCAGCCACAGGCCCCCAAACACAAACAACGGCGCTTTTCCCTGGAAAACAAAACTCGCCTGCCAAATTTTGACGGCAGATTGCAGGAGCCACTTGGTACTATCAAATCAGCCCAACTTGGGACTGGTGCCACCATGGGTCTGGTCACCATCCTGCCTATCGTAGCTTTTCAGGAGCCAGCCGGTCACTCCCAGCCATAGGCCCCCAGACAAAAACCTCGGCCCGTTTCCCTGGCAAACAAAAGTAAGCTGCCCTGCTTCTGGATGGCAGATTGCAGGAACCACTTGGTACTATCAAACCAGCAAAACTTGGCACTGGTGCCACCTTGGGTCTGGATACCATGCTGCGTATCGTGGATTCTAAGGAGCCAGCCGGCCACTCCCAGCCACAGGCCCCCAAACACAAACAACGGCGCTTTTCCCTGGAAAACAAAACTCTCCTGCCAATTTTTGATGGGAGATTGCAGGAGCCACTTGGTTTTATCAAATCAGACCAACTTGGCACTGGTGCCACCATGGGTCTGGTCACCATCCTGCCTATCGTAGCTTTTCAGGAGCCAGCCGGTCACTCCCAGCCATAGGCCCCCAGACACAAACCTCGGCCCGTTTCCCTGACAAACAAAAGTAAGTTATCCCGCTTCTGGATGGCAGATTCCAGGAGCCACTTGGTACTATCAAACCAGCCCGACTTGGCACTGGTGCCACCATGGGTCTGGTCACCATCCTGCCTCTCGTGGATTCTAATTAGCCAGCCGGCCACTCCCAGCCACAGGCCCCCAAACAAAAACAACGGCGCTTTTCCCTGGAAAACAAAACTCGTCTGCCAACTTTTTGATGGCAGATTGCCAGAGCCACTTGGTACTATCAAACCAGCCCAACTTGGCACTGGTGCCACCTTGGGTCTGGGAACCATCCTGCGTATCGTGGATTATAAGGAGCCAGCCGGCCACTCCCAGCCACAGGCCCCCAAACACAAACCACAGCGCTTTTCCCTGGAAAACAAAATTCGCCGGCCAACATTTTGATGGCAGATTGCAGGAGCCACTTGGTACTATCAAACCAGCCCAACTTGGCACTGGTGCCACCATGGGTCTGGTCACCATCCTGCTTATCGTAGCTTTTCAGGAGCCAGCCGGTCACTCCCAGCCATAGGCACCCAGACACAATGCTCTGCCCTTTTCCCTGGCAAACCAAAGTAAGCTGCCCCGCTTCTGGATGGCAGATTGCAGGAACCACTTGGTACTATAAAACCAGCCCGACTTGGCACTGGTGCCACCTCTGGTCTGGGAACCATGCTGCGTATCGTGGATTCTAAGGAGCCAGCCGGCCACTCCCAGCCACAGGCCCCCAAACAAAAACAACGGCGCTTTTCCCTGGAAAACAAAACTCGCCTGCCAAATTTTTGATGGCAGATTGCAGGAGCCACTTGGTACTATCAAACCAGCCCAACTTGACCCTGGTGCCACCATGGGTCTGGTCACCATCCTGCCTATCTTAGCTTTTCAGGAGCCAGCCGGTCACTCCCAGCCATAGGCCCCCAGACACAAAGCTCGGCCCGTTTCCCTGGCAAACAAAAGTAAGCTGCCCCGCTTCTGGATGGCAGATTGCAGGAGCCACTTGGTACTATCAAACCAGCCCAACTTGGCACTGGTGCCACCTTGGGTCTGGGAACCATCCTGCGTATCGTGGATTCTAAGGAGCCAGCCGGTCACTCCCAGCCACAGGCCCCCAAACACAAACCACAGCGCTTTTCCCTGGAAAACAAACCCGCCTGCCGACATTTTGATGGCAGATTGCAGGAGCCACTTGCTGCTATCAAATCAGCCCAACTTGGCACTGGTGCCACCATGGGTCTGGTCACCATCCTGCCTATCGTAGCTTTTCAGGAGCCAGCCGGTCACTCCCAGCCATAGGCCCCCAGACACAAAGCTCGGCCCGTTTCCCTGGCAAACAAAAGTAAGCTGCCCCACTTCTGGATGGCAGATTGTAGGACGCACTTGGTACTATCAAACCAGCCCGACTTGGCACTGGTGCCACCTCTGGTCTGGGAACTATGGTGCGTATCGTGGATTCTAAGGAGCCAGCCGGCCACTCCCAGCCATAGGCACCCAAACACAAACAACGGCGCTTTTCCCTGGAAAACAAAACTCGCCTGCCAACTTTTTGATGGCAGATTGCAGGAGCCACTTGGTACTATCAAACCAGCTCAACTTGGCACTGGTGCCACCATGGGTCTGCTCACCATCCTGCCTATCGTAGCTTTTCAGGAGCCAGACGGTCACTCGCAGCCATAGGCCCCCAGACAAAAACCTCGGCCCGTTTCCCTGGCAAACAAAAGTAAGCTGCCCCGCTTCTGCATGGCAGATTGCAGGAGCTATTTAGTACTATCAAACCAGCCCGACTTGGCACTGGTGCCACCTCAGGTCTGGGAACCATCCTGCGTATCGTGGATTCTAAGGAGCCAGCCGGCCACTCCCAGCCACAGGCCCCCAAACACAAACAACGGCGCTTTTCCCTGGAAAACAAATCTCGCCTGCCAAATTTTGACGGCAGATTGCAGGAGCCACTTGGTACTATCAAATCAGCCCAACTTGGGACTGGTGCCACCATGGGTCTGGTCACCATCCTGCCTATCGTAGCTTTTCAGGAGCCAGCCGGTCACTCCCAGCCATAGGCCCCCAGACAAAAACCTCGGCCCGTTTCCCTGGCAAACAAAAGTAAGCTGCCCTGCTTCTGGATGGCAGATTGCAGGAACCACTTGGTACTATCAAACCAGCAAAACTTGGCACTGGTGCCACCTTGGGTCTGGATACCATGCTGCGTATCGTGGATTCTAAGGAGCCAGCCGGCCACTCCCAGCCACAGGCCCCCAAACACAAACAACGGCGCTTTTCCCTGGAAAACAAAACTCTCCTGCCAATTTTTGATGGGAGATTGCAGGAGCCACTTGGTTTTATCAAATCAGCCCAACTTGGCACTGGTGCCACCATGGGTCTGGTCACCATCCTGCCTATCGTAGCTTTTCAGGAGCCAGCCGGTCACTCCCAGCCATAGGCCCCCAGACACAAACCTCGGCCCGTTTCCCTGACAAACAAAAGTAAGTTATCCCGCTTCTGGATGGCAGATTGCAGGAGCCACTTGGTACTATCAAACCAGCCCGACTTGGCACTGGTGCCACCATGGGTCTGGTCACCATCCTGCCTCTCGTGGATTCTAATTAGCCATCCGTCCACTCCCAGCCACAGGCCCCCAAACAAAAACAACGGCGCTTTTCCCTGGAAAACAAAACTCGTCTGCCAACTTTTTGATGGCAGATTGCCAGAGCCACTTGGTACTATCAAACCAGCCCAACTTGGCACTGGTGCCACCTTGGGTCTGGGAACCATGCTGCGTATCGTGGATTATAAGGATCCAGGCGGCCACTCCCAGCCACAGGCCCCCAAACACAAACCACAGCGCTTTTCCCTGGAAAACAAAATTCGCCGGCCAACTTTTTGATAGCAGATTGCAGGAGCCACTTGGTACTATCAAATCAGCCCAACTTGGCACTGGTGCCACCATGGGTCTGGTCACCATCCTGCTTATCGTAGCTTTTCAGGAGCCAGCCGGTCACTCCCAGCCATAGGCGCCCAGACACAATGCTCTGCCCTTTTCCCTGGCAAACCAAAGTAAGCTGCCCCGCTTCTGGATGGCAGATTGCAGGAACCACTTTTCACCATCAAATAGCCCGACTTGGAACTGGAGCCACCTCTGGTCTGGGAACCATCCTGCGTATCGTGGATTCTAAGGAGCCAGCCGGCCACTCCCAGCCACAGGCCCCCAAACACAAACAACGGCTCTTTTCCCTGGAAAACAAAACTCGCCTGACAACTTTTTGATGGCAGATTGCAGGAGCCACTTGCTACTATCAAATCAGCCCAACTTGGCACTGGTGCCACCATGGGTCTGGTCACCATCCTGCCTATCGTAGCTTTTCAGGAGCCAGCCGGTCACTCCCAGCCATAGGCTCCCAGACAAAAACCTCGGCCCGTTTCCCTGGCAAACAAAAGTAAGCTGCCCCGCTTCTGGATGGCAGATTGCAGGAACCACTTGGTACTATAAAACCAGCCCGACTTGGCACTGGTGCCACCTCTGGTCTGGGAACCATGCTGCGTATCGTGGATTCTAAGGAGCCAGCCGGCCACTCCCAGCCAAAGGCCCCCAAACACAAACAACGGCGCTTTTCCCTGGAAAACAAAACTCGCCTGCCAACTTTTTGATGGCAGATTGCAGGAGCCACTTGGTACTATCAAACCAGCCCAACTTGGCACTGGTGCCACCATGGGTCTGGTCACCATCCTGCCTACCTTAGCTTTTCAGGACCTAGCCGGTCACTCCCAGCCATAGGCCCCCAGACACAAATCTCGACCCGTTTCCCTGGCAAACAAAAGCAAGCTGTCCCGCTTCTGGATGGCAGATTGTAGGACGCACTCGGTACTATCAAACCAGCCCGACTTGTTACTGGTGCCACCTCTGGTCTGGGAACCATCCTGCGTATCGTGGATTCTAAGGAGCCAGCCGGCCACTCCCAGACATAGGCACCCAAACACAAACAACGGCGCTTTTCCCTGGAAAACAAAACTCGCCTGCCAACATTTTGATGGCAGATTGCAGGAGCCACTTGGTGCTATCAAACCAGCCCAACTTGGCACTTGTGCCACCATGGGTCTGCTCAGCATTCTGCCTATCGTAGCTTTTCAGGAGCCAGCCGCTCACTCCCAGCCATAGGCCCCCAGACAAAAAGCTCGGCCCGTTTCCCTGGCAAACAAAAGTAAGCTGCCCCGCTTCTGGATTGCAGATTGCAGGACGCATTTGGTACTATCAAACCAGCCCGACTTGGCACTGGTGCCACCTCAGGTCTGGGAACCATCCTGCGTATCGTGGATTCTAAGGAGCCAGCCGGCCACTCCCAGCCACAGGCCCCCAAACACAAACAACGGCGCTTTTCCCTGGAAAACAAAACTCGCCTGCCGACATTTTGATGGCAGATTGCAGGAGCCACTTGGTACTATCAAACCAGCCCAACTTGGCACTGGTGCCACCATGGGTCTGGTCACCATCCTGCCTATCGTAGCTTTTCAGGAGCCAGCCGGTCACTCCCAGCCATAGGCCCCGAGACACAAAGCTCGGCCCTTTTCCCTGGCAAACAAAAGTAATCTGCCCCGCTTCTGGATGGCAGATTGCAGGAGCCACTTTGCACCATCATACTAGCCCGACTTGGCACTGGTGCCACCTTGGGTCTGGGAACCATCCTGCGTATCGTGGATTCTAAGGAGCCATCCGTCCACTCCCAGCCACAGGCCCCCAAACAAAATCAACGGCGCTTTTCCCTGGAAAACAAAACTCGTCTGCCAACTTTTTGATGGCAGATTGCCAGATCCACTTGGTACTATCAAACCAGCCCAACTTGGCACTGGTGCCACCTTGGGTCTGGGAACCATGCTGCGTATCGTGGATTATAAGGAGCCAGCCGGCCACTCCCAGCCACAGGCACCCAAACACAAACAACGGCGCTTTTCCCTGGAAAACAAAACTCGCCTGCCAACTTTTTGATGGCAGATTGCAGGAGCCACTTGGTACTATCAAACCAGCTCAACTTGGCACTGGTGCCACCATGGGTCTGCTCACCATCCTGCCTATCGTAGCTTTTCAGGAGCCAGCCGGTCACTCCCAGCCATAGGCGCCCAGACACAATGCTCTGCCCTTTTCCCTGGCAAACCAAAGTAAGCTGCCCCGCTTCTGGATGGCAGATTGCAGGAACCACTTGGTACTATCAAACCAGCCCGACTTGGCACTGGTGCCACCTCTGGTCTGGGAACCATGCTGCGTATCGTGGATTCTAAGGAGCCAGCCGGCCACTCCCAGCCACAGGCCCCCAAACAAAAACAACGGCGCTTTTCCCTGGAAAACAAAACTCGCCTGCCAACATTTTGATGGCAGATTGCAGGAGCCACTTGGTACTATCAAACCAGCCCAACTTGACACTGGTGCCACCATGGGTCTGGTCACCATCCTGCCTATCTTAGCTTTTCAGGAGCCAGCCGGTCACTCCCAGCCATAGGCCCCCAGACACAAAGCTCGGCCCGTTTCCCTGGCAAACAAAAGTAAGCTGCCCCGCTTCTGGATGGCAGATTGCAGGAGCCACTTGGTACTATCAAACCAGCCCAACTTGGCACTGGTGCCACCTTGGGTCTGGGAACCATCCTGCGTATCGTGGATTCTAAGGAGCCAGCCGGTCACTCCCAGCCACAGGCCCCCAAACACAAACCACAGCGCTTTTCCCTGGAAAACAAACCCGCCTGCCGACATTTTGATGGCAGATTGCAGGAGCCACTTGCTGCTATCAAATCAGCCCAACTTGGCACTGGTGCCACCATGAGTCTGGTCACCATCCTGCCTATCGTAGCTTTTCAGGAGCCAGCCGGTCACTCCCAGCCATAGGCCCCCAGACACAAAGCTCGGCCCGTTTCCCTGGCAAACAAAAGTAAGCTGCCCCGCTTCTGGATGGCAGATTGTAGGACGCACTTGGTACTATCAAACCAGCCCGACTTGGCACTGGTGCCACCTCTGGTCTGGGAACTATGGTGCGTATCGTGGATTCTAAGGAGCCAGCCGGCCACTCCCAGCCATAGGCACCCAAACACAAACAACGGCGCTTTTCCCTGGAAAACAAAACTCGCCTGCCAACTTTTTGATGGCAGATTGCAGGAGCCACTTGGTACTATCAAACCAGCTCAACTTGGCACTGGTGCCACCATGGGTCTGCTCACCATCCTGCCTATCGTAGCTTTTCAGGAGCCAGACGGTCACTCGCAGCCATAGGCCCCCAGACAAAAACCTCGGCCCGTTTCCCTGGCAAACAAAAGTAAGCTGCCCCGCTTCTGCATGGCAGATTGCAGGAGCTATTTAGTACTATCAAACCAGCCCGACTTGGCACTGGTGCCACCTCAGGTCTGGGAACCATCCTGCGTATCGTGGATTCTAAGGAGCCAGCCGGCCACTCCCAGCCACAGGCCCCCAAACACAAACAACGGCGCTTTTCCCTGGAAAACAAAACTCGCCTGCCGACATTTTGATGGCAGATTGCAGGAGCCACTTGGTACTATCAAACCAGCCCAACTTGGCACTGGTGCCACCATGGGTCTGGTCACCATCCTGCCTATCGTAGCTTTTCAGGAGCCAGCCGGTCACTCCCAGCCATAGGCCCCCAGACAAAAACCTCGGCCCGTTTCCCTGGCAAACAAAAGTAAGCTGCCCTGCTTCTGGATGGCAGATTGCAGGAACCACTTGGTACTATCAAACCAGCAAAACTTGGCACTGGTGCCACCTTGGGTCTGGATACCATGCTGCGTATCGTGGATTCTAAGGAGCCAGCCGGCCACTCCCAGCCACAGGCCCCCAAACACAAACAACGGCGCTTTTCCCTGGAAAACAAAACTCTCCTGCCAATTTTTGATGGGAGATTGCAGGAGCCACTTGGTTTTATCAAATCAGACCAACTTGGCACTGGTGCCACCATGGGTCTGGTCACCATCCTGCCTATCGTAGCTTTTCAGGAGCCAGCCGGTCACTCCCAGCCATAGGCCCCCAGACACAAACCTCGGCCCGTTTCCCTGACAAACAAAAGTAAGTTATCCCGCTTCTGGATGGCAGATTCCAGGAGCCACTTGGTACTATCAAACCAGCCCGACTTGGCACTGGTGCCACCATGGGTCTGGTCACCATCCTGCCTCTCGTGGATTCTAATTAGCCAGCCGGCCACTCCCAGCCACAGGCCCCCAAACAAAAACAACGGCGCTTTTCCCTGGAAAACAAAACTCGTCTGCCAACTTTTTGATGGCAGATTGCCAGAGCCACTTGGTACTATCAAACCAGCCCAACTTGGCACTGGTGCCACCTTGGGTCTGGGAACCATGCTGCGTATCGTGGATTATAAGGAGCCAGCCGGCCACTCCCAGCCACAGGCCCCCAAACACAAACCACAGCGCTTTTCCCTGGAAAACAAAATTCGCCGGCCAACTTTTTGATGGCAGATTGCAGGAGCCACTTGGTACTATCAAACCAGCCCAACTTGGCACTGGTGCCACCATGGGTCTGGTCACCATCCTGCTTATCGTAGCTTTTCAGGAGCCAGCCGGTCACTCCCAGCCATAGGCACCCAGACACAATGCTCTGCCCTTTTCCCTGGCAAACCAAAGTAAGCTGCCCCGCTTCTGGATGGCAGATTGCAGGAACCACTTGGTACTATAAAACCAGCCCGACTTGGCACTGGTGCCACCTCTGGTCTGGGAACCATGCTGCGTATCGTGGATTCTAAGGAGCCAGCCGGCCACTCCCAGTCACAGGCCCCCAAACAAAAACAACGGCGCTTTTCCCTGGAAAACAAAACTCGCCTGCCAAATTTTTGATGGCAGATTGCAGGAGCCACTTGGTACTATCAAACCAGCCCAACTTGACACTGGTGCCACCATGGGTCTGGTCACCATCCTGCCTATCTTAGCTTTTCAGGAGCCAGCCGGTCACTCCCAGCCATAGGCCCCCAGACACAAACCTCGGCCCGTTTCCCTGGCAAACAAAAGTAAGCTGCCCCGCTTCTGGATGGCAGATTGCAGGAGCCACTTGGTACTATCAAACCAGCCCGACTTGGCACTGGTGCCACCTCTGGTCTGGGAACTATGGTGCGTATCGTGGATTCTAAGGAGCCAGCCGGTCACTCCCAGCCACAGGCCCCCAAACACAAACCACAGCGCTTTTCCCTGGAAAACAAACCCGCCTGCCGACATTTTGATGGCAGATTGCAGGAGCCACTTGCTGCTATCAAACCAGCTCAACTTGGCACTGGTGCCACCATGGGTCTGCTCACCATCCTGCCTATCGTAGCTTTTCAGGAGCCAGCCGGTCACTCCCAGCCATAGGCGCCCAGACACAATGCTCTGCCCTTTTCCCTGGCAAACCAAAGTAAGCTGCCCCGCTTCTGGATGGCAGATTGCAGGAACCACTTGGTACTATAAAACCAGCCCAACTTGGCACTGGTGCCACCTCTGGTCTGGGAACCATGCTGCGTATCGTGGATTCTAAGGAGCCAGCCGGCCACTCCCAGCCACAGGCCCCCAAACAAAAACAACGGCGCTTTTCCCTGGAAAACAAAACTCGCCTGCCAAATTTTTGATGGCAGATTGCAGGAGCCACTTGGTACTATCAAACCAGCCCAACTTGACCCTGGTGCCACCATGGGTCTGGTCACCATCCTGCCTATCTTAGCTTTTCAGGAGCCAGCCGGTCACTCCCAGCCATAGGCCCCCAGACACAAAGCTCGGCCCGTTTCCCTGGCAAACAAAAGTAAGCTGCCCCGCTTCTGGATGGCAGATTGCAGGAGCCACTTGGTACTATCAAACCAGCCCAACTTGGCACTGGTGCCACCTTGGGTCTGGGAACCATCCTGCGTATCGTGGATTCTAAGGAGCCAGCCGGTCACTCCCAGCCACAGGCCCCCAAACACAAACCACAGCGCTTTTCCCTGGAAAACAAACCCGCCTGCCGACATTTTGATGGCAGATTGCAGGAGCCACTTGCTGCTATCAAATCAGCCCAACTTGGCACTGGTGCCACCATGGGTCTGGTCACCATCCTGCCTATCGTAGCTTTTCAGGAGCCAGCCGGTCACTCCCAGCCATAGGCCCCCAGACACAAAGCTCGGCCCGTTTCCCTGGCAAACAAAAGTAAGCTGCCCCACTTCTGGATGGCAGATTGTAGGACGCACTTGGTACTATCAAACCAGCCCGACTTGGCACTGGTGCCACCTCTGGTCTGGGAACTATGGTGCGTATCGTGGATTCTAAGGAGCCAGCCGGCCACTCCCAGCCATAGGCACCCAAACACAAACAACGGCGCTTTTCCCTGGAAAACAAAACTCGCCTGCCAACTTTTTGATGGCAGATTGCAGGAGCCACTTGGTACTATCAAACCAGCTCAACTTGGCACTGGTGCCACCATGGGTCTGCTCACCATCCTGCCTATCGTAGCTTTTCAGGAGCCAGACGGTCACTCGCAGCCATAGGCCCCCAGACAAAAACCTCGGCCCGTTTCCCTGGCAAACAAAAGTAAGCTGCCCCGCTTCTGCATGGCAGATTGCAGGAGCTATTTAGTACTATCAAACCAGCCCGACTTGGCACTGGTGCCACCTCAGGTCTGGGAACCATCCTGCGTATCGTGGATTCTAAGGAGCCAGCCGGCCACTCCCAGCCACAGGCCCCCAAACACAAACAACGGCGCTTTTCCCTGGAAAACAAATCTCGCCTGCCAAATTTTGACGGCAGATTGCAGGAGCCACTTGGTACTATCAAATCAGCCCAACTTGGGACTGGTGCCACCATGGGTCTGGTCACCATCCTGCCTATCGTAGCTTTTCAGGAGCCAGCCGGTCACTCCCAGCCATAGGCCCCCAGACAAAAACCTCGGCCCGTTTCCCTGGCAAACAAAAGTAAGCTGCCCTGCTTCTGGATGGCAGATTGCAGGAACCACTTGGTACTATCAAACCAGCAAAACTTGGCACTGGTGCCACCTTGGGTCTGGATACCATGCTGCGTATCGTGGATTCTAAGGAGCCAGCCGGCCACTCCCAGCCACAGGCCCCCAAACACAAACAACGGCGCTTTTCCCTGGAAAACAAAACTCTCCTGCCAATTTTTGATGGGAGATTGCAGGAGCCACTTGGTTTTATCAAATCAGCCCAACTTGGCACTGGTGCCACCATGGGTCTGGTCACCATCCTGCCTATCGTAGCTTTTCAGGAGCCAGCCGGTCACTCCCAGCCATAGGCCCCCAGACACAAACCTCGGCCCGTTTCCCTGACAAACAAAAGTAAGTTATCCCGCTTCTGGATGGCAGATTCCAGGAGCCACTTGGTACTATCAAACCAGCCCGACTTGGCACTGGTGCCACCATGGGTCTGGTCACCATCCTGCCTCTCGTGGATTCTAATTAGCCATCCGTCCACTCCCAGCCACAGGCCCCCAAACAAAAACAACGGCGCTTTTCCCTGGAAAACAAAACTCGTCTGCCAACTTTTTGATGGCAGATTGCCAGAGCCACTTGGTACTATCAAACCAGCCCAACTTGGCACTGGTGCCACCTTGGGTCTGGGAACCATGCTGCGTATCGTGGATTATAAGGATCCAGGCGGCCACTCCCAGCCACAGGCCCCCAAACACAAACCACAGCGCTTTTCCCTGGAAAACAAAATTCGCCGGCCAACTTTTTGATAGCAGATTGCAGGAGCCACTTGGTACTATCAAATCAGCCCAACTTGGCACTGGTGCCACCATGGGTCTGGTCACCATCCTGCTTATCGTAGCTTTTCAGGAGCCAGCCGGTCACTCCTAGCCATAGGCGCCCAGACACAATGCTCTGCCCTTTTCCCTGGCAAACCAAAGTAAGCTGCCCCGCTTCTGGATGGCAGATTGCAGGAACCACTTTTCACCATCAAATAGCCCGACTTGGAACTGGAGCCACCTCTGGTCTGGGAACCATTCTGCGTATCGTGGATTCTAAGGAGCCAGCCGGCCACTCCCAGCCACAGGCCCCCAAACACAAACAACGGCTCTTTTCCCTGGAAAACAAAACTCGCCTGACAACTTTTTGATGGCAGATTGCAGGAGCCACTTGCTACTATCAAATCAGCCCAACTTGGCACTGGTGCCACCATGGGTCTGGTCACCATCCTGCCTATCGTAGCTTTTCAGGAGCCAGCCGGTCACTCCCAGCCATAGGCTCCCAGACAAAAACCTCGGCCCGTTTCCCTGGCAAACAAAAGTAAGCTGCCCCGCTTCTGGATGGCAGATTGCAGGAACCACTTGGTACTATAAAACCAGCCCGACTTGGCACTGGTGCCACCTCTGGTCTGGGAACCATGCTGCGTATCGTGGATTCTAAGGAGCCAGCCGGCCACTCCCAGCCAAAGGCCCCCAAACACAAACAACGGCGCTTTTCCCTGGAAAACAAAACTCGCCTGCCAACTTTTTGATGGCAGATTGCAGGAGCCACTTGGTACTATCAAACCAGCCCAACTTGGCACTGGTGCCACCATGGGTCTGGTCACCATCCTGCCTACCTTAGCTTTTCAGGACCTAGCCGGTCACTCCCAGCCATAGGCCCCCAGACACAAATCTCGACCCGTTTCCCTGGCAAACAAAAGCAAGCTGTCCCGCTTCTGGATGGCAGATTGTAGGACGCACTCGGTACTATCAAACCAGCCCGACTTGGCACTGGTGCCACCTCTGGTCTGGGAACCATCCTGCGTATCGTGGATTCTAAGGAGCCAGCCGGCCACTCCCAGCCACAGGCACCCAAACACAAACAACGGCGCTTTTCCCTGGAAAACAAAACTCGCCTGCCAACATTTTGATGGCAGATTGCAGGAGCCACTTGGTGCTATCAAACCAGCCCAACTTGGCACTTGTGCCACCATGGGTCTGCTCAGCATTCTGCCTATCGTAGCTTTTCAGGAGCCAGCCGCTCACTCCCAGCCATAGGCCCCCAGACAAAAAGCTCGGCCCGTTTCCCTGGCAAACAAAAGTAAGCTGCCCCGCTTCTGGATGGCAGATTGCAGGACGCATTTGGTACTATCAAACCAGCCCGACTTGGCACTGGTGCCACCTCAGGTCTGGGAACCATCCTGCGTATCGTGGATTCTAAGGAGCCAGCCGGCCACTCCCAGCCACAGGCCCCCAAACACAAACAACGGCGCTTTTCCCTGGAAAACAAAACTCGCCTGCCGACATTTTGATGGCAGATTGCAGGAGCCACTTGGTACTATCAAACCAGCCCAACTTGGCACTGGTGCCACCATGGGTCTGGTCACCATCCTGCCTATCGTAGCTTTTCAGGAGCCAGCCGGTCACTCCCAGCCATAGGCCCCGAGACACAAAGCTCGGCCCTTTTCCCTGGCAAACAAAAGTAATCTGCCCCGCTTCTGGATGGCAGATTGCAGGAGCCACTTTGCACCATCATACTAGCCCGACTTGGCACTGGTGCCACCTTGGGTCTGGGAACCATCCTGCGTATCGTGGATTCTAAGGAGCCATCCGTCCACTCCCAGCCACAGGCCCCCAAACAAAATCAACGGCGCTTTTCCCTGGAAAACAAAACTCGTCTGCCAACTTTTTGATGGCAGATTGCCAGATCCACTTGGTACTATCAAACCAGCCCAACTTGGCACTGGTGCCACCTTGGGTCTGGGAACCATGCTGCGTATCGTGGATTATAAGGAGCCAGCCGGCCACTCCCAGCCACAGGCACCCAAACACAAACAACGGCGCTTTTCCCTGGAAAACAAAACTCGCCTGCCAACTTTTTGATGGCAGATTGCAGGAGCCACTTGGTACTATCAAACCAGCCCGACTTGGCACTGGTGCCACCATGCGTCTGCTCACCATCCTGCCTATCGTAGCTTTTCAGGAGCCAGCCGGTCACTCCCAGCCATAGGCGCCCAGACACAATGCTCTGCCCTTTTCCCTGGCAAACCAAAGTAAGCTGCCCCGCTTCTGGATGGCAGATTGCAGGAACCACTTGGTACTATCAAACCAGCCCGACTTGGCACTGGTGCCACCTCTGGTCTGGGAACCATGCTGCGTATCGTGGATTCTAAGGAGCCAGCCGGCCACTCCCAGCCACAGGCCCCCAAACAAAAACAACGGCGCTTTTCCCTGGAAAACAAAACTCGCCTGCCAACATTTTGATGGCAGATTGCAGGAGCCACTTGGTACTATCAAACCAGCCCAACTTGACACTGGTGCCACCATGGGTCTGGTCACCATCCTGCCTATCTTAGCTTTTCAGGAGCCAGCCGGTCACTCCCAGCCATAGGCCCCCAGACACAAAGCTCGGCCCGTTTCCCTGGCAAACAAAAGTAAGCTGCCCCGCTTCTGGATGGCAGATTGCAGGAGCCACTTGGTACTATCAAACCAGCCCAACTTGGCACTGGTGCCACCTTGGGTCTGGGAACCATCCTGCGTATCGTGGATTCTAAGGAGCCAGCCGGTCACTCCCAGCCACAGGCCCCCAAACACAAACCACAGCGCTTTTCCCTGGAAAACAAACCCGCCTGCCGACATTTTGATGGCAGATTGCAGGAGCCACTTGCTGCTATCAAATCAGCCCAACTTGGCACTGGTGCCACCATGAGTCTGGTCACCATCCTGCCTATCGTAGCTTTTCAGGAGCCAGCCGGTCACTCCCAGCCATAGGCCCCCAGACACAAAGCTCGGCCCGTTTCCCTGGCAAACAAAAGTAAGCTGCCCCGCTTCTGGATGGCAGATTGTAGGACGCACTTGGTACTATCAAACCAGCCCGACTTGGCACTGGTGCCACCTCTGGTCTGGGAACTATGGTGCGTATCGTGGATTCTAAGGAGCCAGCCGGCCACTCCCAGCCATAGGCACCCAAACACAAACAACGGCGCTTTTCCCTGGAAAACAAAACTCGCCTGCCAACTTTTTGATGGCAGATTGCAGGAGCCACTTGGTACTATCAAACCAGCTCAACTTGGCACTGGTGCCACCATGGGTCTGCTCACCATCCTGCCTATCGTAGCTTTTCAGGAGCCAGACGGTCACTCGCAGCCATAGGCCCCCAGACAAAAACCTCGGCCCGTTTCCCTGGCAAACAAAAGTAAGCTGCCCCGCTTCTGCATGGCAGATTGCAGGAGCTATTTAGTACTATCAAACCAGCCCGACTTGGCACTGGTGCCACCTCTGGTCTGGGAACCATCCTGCGTATCGTGGATTCTAAGGAGCCAGCCGGCCACTCCCAGCCACAGGCCCCCAAACACAAACAACGGCGCTTTTCCCTGGAAAACAAAACTCGCCTGCCAAATTTTGACGGCAGATTGCAGGAGCCACTTGGTACTATCAAATCAGCCCAACTTGGGACTGGTGCCACCATGGGTCTGGTCACCATCCTGCCTATCGTAGCTTTTCAGGAGCCAGCCGGTCACTCCCAGCCATAGGCCCCCAGACAAAAACCTCGGCCCGTTTCCCTGGCAAACAAAAGTAAGCTGCCCTGCTTCTGGATGGCAGATTGCAGGAACCACTTGGTACTATCAAACCAGCAAAACTTGGCACTGGTGCCACCTTGGGTCTGGATACCATGCTGCGTATCGTGGATTCTAAGGAGCCAGCCGGCCACTCCCAGCCACAGGCCCCCAAACACAAACAACGGCGCTTTTCCCTGGAAAACAAAACTCTCCTGCCAATTTTTGATGGGAGATTGCAGGAGCCACTTGGTTTTATCAAATCAGACCAACTTGGCACTGGTGCCACCATGGGTCTGGTCACCATCCTGCCTATCGTAGCTTTTCAGGAGCCAGCCGGTCACTCCCAGCCATAGGCCCCCAGACACAAACCTCGGCCCGTTTCCCTGACAAACAAAAGTAAGTTATCCCGCTTCTGGATGGCAGATTCCAGGAGCCACTTGGTACTATCAAACCAGCCCGACTTGGCACTGGTGCCACCATGGGTCTGGTCACCATCCTGCCTCTCGTGGATTCTAATTAGCCAGCCGGCCACTCCCAGCCACAGGCCCCCAAACAAAAACAACGGCGCTTTTCCCTGGAAAACAAAACTCGTCTGCCAACTTTTTGATGGCAGATTGCCAGAGCCACTTGGTACTATCAAACCAGCCCAACTTGGCACTGGTGCCACCTTGGGTCTGGGAACCATGCTGCGTATCGTGGATTATAAGGAGCCAGCCGGCCACTCCCAGCCACAGGCCCCCAAACACAAACCACAGCGCTTTTCCCTGGAAAACAAAATTCGCCGGCCAACATTTTGATGGCAGATTGCAGGAGCCACTTGGTACTATCAAACCAGCCCAACTTGGCACTGGTGCCACCATGGGTCTGGTCACCATCCTGCTTATCGTAGCTTTTCAGGAGCCAGCCGGTCACTCCCAGCCATAGGCACCCAGACACAATGCTCTGCCCTTTTCCCTGGCAAACCAAAGTAAGCTGCCCCGCTTCTGGATGGCAGATTGCAGGAACCACTTGGTACTATAAAACCAGCCCGACTTGGCACTGGTGCCACCTCTGGTCTGGGAACCATGCTGCGTATCGTGGATTCTAAGGAGCCAGCCGGCCACTCCCAGTCACAGGCCCCCAAACAAAAACAACGGCGCTTTTCCCTGGAAAACAAAACTCGCCTGCCAAATTTTTGATGGCAGATTGCAGGAGCCACTTGGTACTATCAAACCAGCCCAACTTGACACTGGTGCCACCATGGGTCTGGTCACCATCCTGCCTATCTTAGCTTTTCAGGAGCCAGCCGGTCACTCCCAGCCATAGGCCCCCAGACACAAACCTCGGCCCGTTTCCCTGGCAAACAAAAGTAAGCTGCCCCGCTTCTGGATGGCAGATTGCAGGAGCCACTTGGTACTATCAAACCAGCCCGACTTGGCACTGGTGCCACCTCTGGTCTGGGAACTATGGTGCGTATCGTGGATTCTAAGGAGCCAGCCGGTCACTCCCAGCCACAGGCCCCCAAACACAAACCACAGCGCTTTTCCCTGGAAAACAAACCCGCCTGCCGACATTTTGATGGCAGATTGCAGGAGCCACTTGCTGCTATCAAACCAGCTCAACTTGGCACTGGTGCCACCATGGGTCTGCTCACCATCCTGCCTATCGTAGCTTTTCAGGAGCCAGCCGGTCACTCCCAGCCATAGGCGCCCAGACACAATGCTCTGCCCTTTTCCCTGGCAAACCAAAGTAAGCTGCCCCGCTTCTGGATGGCAGATTGCAGGAACCACTTGGTACTATAAAACCAGCCCAACTTGGCACTGGTGCCACCTCTGGTCTGGGAACCATGCTGCGTATCGTGGATTCTAAGGAGCCAGCCGGCCACTCCCAGCCACAGGCCCCCAAACAAAAACAACGGCGCTTTTCCCTGGAAAACAAAACTCGCCTGCCAAATTTTTGATGGCAGATTGCAGGAGCCACTTGGTACTATCAAACCAGCCCAACTTGACCCTGGTGCCACCATGGGTCTGGTCACCATCCTGCCTATCTTAGCTTTTCAGGAGCCAGCCGGTCACTCCCAGCCATAGGCCCCCAGACACAAAGCTCGGCCCGTTTCCCTGGCAAACAAAAGTAAGCTGCCCCGCTTCTGGATGGCAGATTGCAGGAGCCACTTGGTACTATCAAACCAGCCCAACTTGGCACTGGTGCCACCTTGGGTCTGGGAACCATCCTGCGTATCGTGGATTCTAAGGAGCCAGCCGGTCACTCCCAGCCACAGGCCCCCAAACACAAACCACAGCGCTTTTCCCTGGAAAACAAACCCGCCTGCCGACATTTTGATGGCAGATTGCAGGAGCCACTTGCTGCTATCAAATCAGCCCAACTTGGCACTGGTGCCACCATGGGTCTGGTCACCATCCTGCCTATCGTAGCTTTTCAGGAGCCAGCCGGTCACTCCCAGCCATAGGCCCCCAGACACAAAGCTCGGCCCGTTTCCCTGGCAAACAAAAGTAAGCTGCCCCACTTCTGGATGGCAGATTGTAGGACGCACTTGGTACTATCAAACCAGCCCGACTTGGCACTGGTGCCACCTCTGGTCTGGGAACTATGGTGCGTATCGTGGATTCTAAGGAGCCAGCCGGCCACTCCCAGCCATAGGCACCCAAACACAAACAACGGCGCTTTTCCCTGGAAAACAAAACTCGCCTGCCAACTTTTTGATGGCAGATTGCAGGAGCCACTTGGTACTATCAAACCAGCTCAACTTGGCACTGGTGCCACCATGGGTCTGCTCACCATCCTGCCTATCGTAGCTTTTCAGGAGCCAGACGGTCACTCGCAGCCATAGGCCCCCAGACAAAAACCTCGGCCCGTTTCCCTGGCAAACAAAAGTAAGCTGCCCCGCTTCTGCATGGCAGATTGCAGGAGCTATTTAGTACTATCAAACCAGCCCGACTTGGCACTGGTGCCACCTCAGGTCTGGGAACCATCCTGCGTATCGTGGATTCTAAGGAGCCAGCCGGCCACTCCCAGCCACAGGCCCCCAAACACAAACAACGGCGCTTTTCCCTGGAAAACAAAACTCGCCTGCCAAATTTTGACGGCAGATTGCAGGAGCCACTTGGTACTATCAAATCAGCCCAACTTGGGACTGGTGCCACCATGGGTCTGGTCACCATCCTGCCTATCGTAGCTTTTCAGGAGCCAGCCGGTCACTCCCAGCCATAGGCCCCCAGAGAAAAACCTCGGCCCGTTTCCCTGGCAAACAAAAGTAAGCTGCCCTGCTTCTGGATGGCAGATTGCAGGAACCACTTGGTACTATCAAACCAGCAAAACTTGGCACTGGTGCCACCTTGGGTCTGGATACCATGCTGCGTATCGTGGATTCTAAGGAGCCAGCCGGCCACTCCCAGCCACAGGCCCCCAAACACAAACAACGGCGCTTTTCCCTGGAAAACAAAACTCTCCTGCCAATTTTTGATGGGAGATTGCAGGAGCCACTTGGTTTTATCAAATCAGACCAACTTGGCACTGGTGCCACCATGGGTCTGGTCACCATCCTGCCTATCGTAGCTTTTCAGGAGCCAGCCGGTCACTCCCAGCCATAGGCCCCCAGACACAAACCTCGGCCCGTTTCCCTGACAAACAAAAGTAAGTTATCCCGCTTCTGGATGGCAGATTCCAGGAGCCACTTGGTACTATCAAACCAGCCCGACTTGGCACTGGTGCCACCATGGGTCTGGTCACCATCCTGCCTCTCGTGGATTCTAATTAGCCATCCGTCCACTCCCAGCCACAGGCCCCCAAACAAAAACAACGGCGCTTTTCCCTGGAAAACAAAACTCGTCTGCCAACTTTTTGATGGCAGATTGCCAGAGCCACTTGGTACTATCAAACCAGCCCAACTTGGCACTGGTGCCACCTTGGGTCTGGGAACCATGCTGCGTATCGTGGATTATAAGGATCCAGCCGGCCACTCCCAGCCACAGGCCCCCAAACACAAACCACAGCGCTTTTCCCTGGAAAACAAAATTCGCCGGCCAACTTTTTGATAGCAGATTGCAGGAGCCACTTGGTACTATCAAATCAGCCCAACTTGGCACTGGTGCCACCATGGGTCTGGTCACCATCCTGCTTATCGTAGCTTTTCAGGAGCCAGCCGGTCACTCCCAGCCATAGGCGCCCAGACACAATGCTCTGCCCTTTTCCCTGGCAAACCAAAGTAAGCTGCCCCGCTTCTGGATGGCAGATTGCAGGAACCACTTTTCACCATCAAATAGCCCGACTTGGAACTGGAGCCACCTCTGGTCTGGGAACCATTCTGCGTATCGTGGATTCTAAGGAGCCAGCCGGCCACTCCCAGCCACAGGCCCCCAAACACAAACAACGGCTCTTTTCCCTGGAAAACAAAACTCGCCTGACAACTTTTTGATGGCAGATTGCAGGAGCCACTTGCTACTATCAAATCAGCCCAACTTGGCACTGGTGCCACCATGGGTCTGCTCACCATCCTGCCTATCGTAGCTTTTCAGGAGCCAGCCGGTCACTCCCAGCCATAGGCGCCCAGACACAATGCTCTGCCCTTTTCCCTGGCAAACCAAAGTAAGCTGCCCCGCTTCTGGATGGCAGATTGCAGGAACCACTTGGTACTATAAAACCAGCCCAACTTGGCACTGGTGCCACCTCTGGTCTGGGAACCATGCTGCGTATCGTGGATTCTAAGGAGCCAGCCGGCCACTCCCAGCCACAGGCCCCCAAACAAAAACAACGGCGCTTTTCCCTGGAAAACAAAACTCGCCTGCCAAATTTTTGATGGCAGATTGCAGGAGCCACTTGGTACTATCAAACCAGCCCAACTTGACCCTGGTGCCACCATGGGTCTGGTCACCATCCTGCCTATCTTAGCTTTTCAGGAGCCAGCCGGTCACTCCCAGCCATAGGCCCCCAGACACAAAGCTCGGCCCGTTTCCCTGGCAAACAAAAGTAAGCTGCCCCGCTTCTGGATGGCAGATTGCAGGAGCCACTTGGTACTATCAAACCAGCCCAACTTGGCACTGGTGCCACCTTGGGTCTGGGAACCATCCTGCGTATCGTGGATTCTAAGGAGCCAGCCGGTCACTCCCAGCCACAGGCCCCCAAACACAAACCACAGCGCTTTTCCCTGGAAAACAAACCCGCCTGCCGACATTTTGATGGCAGATTGCAGGAGCCACTTGCTGCTATCAAATCAGCCCAACTTGGCACTGGTGCCACCATGGGTCTGGTCACCATCCTGCCTATCGTAGCTTTTCAGGAGCCAGCCGGTCACTCCCAGCCATAGGCCCCCAGACACAAAGCTCGGCCCGTTTCCCTGGCAAACAAAAGTAAGCTGCCCCACTTCTGGATGGCAGATTGTAGGACGCACTTGGTACTATCAAACCAGCCCGACTTGGCACTGGTGCCACCTCTGGTCTGGGAACTATGGTGCGTATCGTGGATTCTAAGGAGCCAGCCGGCCACTCCCAGCCATAGGCACCCAAACACAAACAACGGCGCTTTTCCCTGGAAAACAAAACTCGCCTGCCAACTTTTTGATGGCAGATTGCAGGAGCCACTTGGTACTATCAAACCAGCTCAACTTGGCACTGGTGCCACCATGGGTCTGCTCACCATCCTGCCTATCGTAGCTTTTCAGGAGCCAGACGGTCACTCGCAGCCATAGGCCCCCAGACAAAAACCTCGGCCCGTTTCCCTGGCAAACAAAAGTAAGCTGCCCCGCTTCTGCATGGCAGATTGCAGGAGCTATTTAGTACTATCAAACCAGCCCGACTTGGCACTGGTGCCACCTCAGGTCTGGGAACCATCCTGCGTATCGTGGATTCTAAGGAGCCAGCCGGCCACTCCCAGCCACAGGCCCCCAAACACAAACAACGGCGCTTTTCCCTGGAAAACAAAACTCGCCTGCCAAATTTTGACGGCAGATTGCAGGAGCCACTTGGTACTATCAAATCAGCCCAACTTGGGACTGGTGCCACCATGGGTCTGGTCACCATCCTGCCTATCGTAGCTTTTCAGGAGCCAGCCGGTCACTCCCAGCCATAGGCCCCCAGACAAAAACCTCGGCCCGTTTCCCTGGCAAACAAAAGTAAGCTGCCCTGCTTCTGGATGGCAGATTGCAGGAACCACTTGGTACTATCAAACCAGCAAAACTTGGCACTGGTGCCACCTTGGGTCTGGATACCATGCTGCGTATCGTGGATTCTAAGGAGCCAGCCGGCCACTCCCAGCCACAGGCCCCCAAACACAAACAACGGCGCTTTTCCCTGGAAAACAAAACTCTCCTGCCAATTTTTGATGGGAGATTGCAGGAGCCACTTGGTTTTATCAAATCAGACCAACTTGGCACTGGTGCCACCATGGGTCTGGTCACCATCCTGCCTATCGTAGCTTTTCAGGAGCCAGCCGGTCACTCCCAGCCATAGGCCCCCAGACACAAACCTCGGCCCGTTTCCCTGACAAACAAAAGTAAGTTATCCCGCTTCTGGATGGCAGATTCCAGGAGCCACTTGGTACTATCAAACCAGCCCGACTTGGCACTGGTGCCACCATGGGTCTGGTCACCATCCTGCCTCTCGTGGATTCTAATTAGCCATCCGTCCACTCCCAGCCACAGGCCCCCAAACAAAAACAACGGCGCTTTTCCCTGGAAAACAAAACTCGTCTGCCAACTTTTTGATGGCAGATTGCCAGAGCCACTTGGTACTATCAAACCAGCCCAACTTGGCACTGGTGCCACCTTGGGTCTGGGAACCATGCTGCGTATCGTGGATTATAAGGATCCAGCCGGCCACTCCCAGCCACAGGCCCCCAAACACAAACCACAGCGCTTTTCCCTGGAAAACAAAATTCGCCGGCCAACTTTTTGATAGCAGATTGCAGGAGCCACTTGGTACTATCAAATCAGCCCAACTTGGCACTGGTGCCACCATGGGTCTGGTCACCATCCTGCTTATCGTAGCTTTTCAGGAGCCAGCCGGTCACTCCCAGCCATAGGCGCCCAGACACAATGCTCTGCCCTTTTCCCTGGCAAACCAAAGTAAGCTGCCCCGCTTCTGGATGGCAGATTGCAGGAACCACTTTTCACCATCAAATAGCCCGACTTGGAACTGGAGCCACCTCTGGTCTGGGAACCATTCTGCGTATCGTGGATTCTAAGGAGCCAGCCGGCCACTCCCAGCCACAGGCCCCCAAACACAAACAACGGCTCTTTTCCCTGGAAAACAAAACTCGCCTGACAACTTTTTGATGGCAGATTGCAGGAGCCACTTGCTACTATCAAATCAGCCCAACTTGGCACTGGTGCCACCATGGGTCTGGTCACCATCCTGCCTATCGTAGCTTTTCAGGAGCCAGCCGGTCACTCCCAGCCATAGGCTCCCAGACAAAAACCTCGGCCCGTTTCCCTGGCAAACAAAAGTAAGCTGCCCCGCTTCTGGATGGCAGATTGCAGGAACCACTTGGTACTATAAAACCAGCCCGACTTGGCACTGGTGCCACCTCTGGTCTGGGAACCATGCTGCGTATCGTGGATTCTAAGGAGCCAGCCGGCCACTCCCAGCCAAAGGCCCCCAAACACAAACAACGGCGCTTTTCCCTGGAAAACAAAACTCGCCTGCCAACTTTTTGATGGCAGATTGCAGGAGCCACTTGGTACTATCAAACCAGCCCAACTTGGCACTGGTGCCACCATGGGTCTGGTCACCATCCTGCCTACCTTAGCTTTTCAGGACCTAGCCGGTCACTCCCAGCCATAGGCCCCCAGACACAAATCTCGACCCGTTTCCCTGGCAAACAAAAGCAAGCTGTCCCGCTTCTGGATGGCAGATTGTAGGACGCACTCGGTACTATCAAACCAGCCCGACTTGGCACTGGTGCCACCTCTGGTCTGGGAACCATCCTGCGTATCGTGGATTCTAAGGAGCCAGCCGGCCACTCCCAGACATAGGCACCCAAACACAAACAACGGCGCTTTTCCCTGGAAAACAAAACTCGCCTGCCAACTTTTTGATGGCAGATTGCAGGAGCCACTTGGTGCTATCAAACCAGCCCAACTTGGCACTTGTGCCACCATGGGTCTGCTCAGCATTCTGCCTATCGTAGCTTTTCAGGAGCCAGCCGCTCACTCCCAGCCATAGGCCCCCAGACAAAAAGCTCGGCCCGTTTCCCTGGCAAACAAAAGTAAGCTGCCCCGCTTCTGGATGGCAGATTGCAGGACGCATTTGGTACTATCAAACCAGCCCGACTTGGCACTGGTGCCACCTCAGGTCTGGGAACCATCCTGCGTATCGTGGATTCTAAGGAGCCAGCCGGCCACTCCCAGCCACAGGCCCCCAAACACAAACAACGGCGCTTTTCCCTGGAAAACAAAACTCGCCTGCCGACATTTTGATGGCAGATTGCAGGAGCCACTTGGTACTATCAAACCAGCCCAACTTGGCACTGGTGCCACCATGGGTCTGGTCACCATCCTGCCTATCGTAGCTTTTCAGGAGCCAGCCGGTCACTCCCAGCCATAGGCCCCGAGACACAAAGCTCGGCCCTTTTCCCTGGCAAACAAAAGTAATCTGCCCCGCTTCTGGATGGCAGATTGCAGGAGCCACTTTGCACCATCATACTAGCCCGACTTGGCACTGGTGCCACCTTGGGTCTGGGAACCATCCTGCGTATCGTGGATTCTAAGGAGCCAGCCGGCCACTCCCAGCCACAGGCCCCCAAACACAAACAACGGCGCTTTTCCCTGGAAAACAAAACTCGCCTGCCAAATTTTGACGGCAGATTGCAGGAGCCACTTGGTACTATCAAATCAGCCCAACTTGGGACTGGTGCCAGCATGGGTCTGGTCACCATCCTGCCTATCGTAGCTTTTCAGGAGCCAGCCGGTCACTCCCAGCCATAGGCCCCCAGACAAAAACCTCGGACCGTTTCCCTGGCAAACAAAAGTAAGCTGCCCTGCTTCTGGATGGCAGATTGCAGGAACCACTTTGTAATATCAAACCAGCAAAACTTGGCACTGGTGCCACCTTGGGTCTGGATGCCATGCTGCGTATCGTGGATTCTAAGGAGCCAGCCGGCCACTCCCAGCCACAGGCCCCCAAACACAAACAACGGCGCTTTTCCCTGGAAAACAAAACTCTCCTGCCAACTTTTTGATGGCAGATTGCAGGAGCCACTTGGTTTTATCAAATCAGCCCAACTTGGCACTGGTGCCACCATGGGTCTGGTCACCATCCTGCCTATCGTAGCTTTTCAGGAGCCAGCCGGTCACTCCAAGCCATAGGCCCCCAGACAAAAAGCTCGGCCCGTTTCCCTGGCAAACAAAAGTAAGTTATCCCGCTTCTGGATGGCAGATTGCAGGAGCCACTTTGCACCATCAAACTAGCCCGACTTGGCACTGGTGCCACCCCTGGTCTGGGAACCATCCTGCGTATCGTGGATTTTAAGGAGCCAGTCGGCCACTCCCAGCCATACGCCTCCAAACACAAACAACGGTCCATTTCCCTGGCAAAGAAAAGTAAGCTGCCCCGCTTCTGGATGTCAGATTGCAGGAACCACTTGTTGCCAAGTTGGGGTGGTTTGATAGTACCAAGTGGCTCCTGCAATCTTCCATCAAAAAGTTGGCAAGCGAGTTTTGTTTTCCAGGGAAAAGCGCCGTTGTTTGTGTTTGGGGGCCTGTGGCTGGGAGTGGCCAGCTGTCTCCTTAGAATCCACGATACGCAGGATGGGTCCCAGACCAGAGGTGGCACCAGTGCCAAGTCGGGCTGGTTTGATGGTGCAAAGTGACTCCTGCAATCTGCCATCCAGAAGCGGGGTAGCTTACTTTTGTTTGCCAGGGAAACGGGCAGAGCTTTGTGTCTGGGGGCCTATGGCTGGGAGTGACCGGCTGCCTCCTGAAAAGCTACGATAGGCAGGATGGTGACCAGACCCATGGTGGCACCAGTGCCAAGTTGGGCTGGTTTGATAGTACCAAGTGGCTCCTGCAATCTGCCATCAAAAAGTTGGCAGGTGAGTTTTGTTTTCCAGGGAAAAGCGCCGTTGTTTGTGTTTGGGGGCCTGTGGCTGGGAGTGGCCAGCTGGCTCCTTAGAATCCACGATACGCAGGATGGTTCCCAGACCAGAGGTGGCACCAGTGCCAAGTCGGGCTGGTTTGATGGTACAAAGTGGCTCCTGCAATCTGCCATCCAGAAGCGGGGTAGCTTACTTTTGTTTGCCAGGGAAACGGGCCGAGGTTTGTGACTGGGGGCCTATGGCTGGGAGTGACCGGCTGGCGCCTGAAAAGCTACGATAGGCAGGATGGTGACCAGACCCATGGTGGCACCAGTGTCAAGTTGGGCTGGTTTGATAGTACCAAGTGGCTCCTGCAATCTGCCATCAAAAAGTTGGCAGGCCAGTTTTGTTTTCCAGGGAAAAGCGCCGTTGTTTGTGTTTGGAGGCCTGTGGCTGGGAGTGGCCGGCTGCCTCCTTTGAACCCAGGATACGCAGGATGGTTCCCAGAGCCAAGGTGGCGCCAGTGCCAACTTGGGCTGGTTTGATAGTACCAAGCGGCTCCTGCAATCTGCCATCCAGAAGCGGGACAGCTTAATTTTGTTTCTCAGGGAAACGGGCCGAGGTATTTGTCTGGGGGCCTATGGCTGGGAGTGACTGGCTGGCTACTGAAAAGCTACAATAGGCAGGATGGTGACCAGACTCATGGTGGCACCAGTGCCAAGTCGGGCTGGTTTGATAATACTAAATAGCTCCTGCAATCTGCCATCCAGACGGGGGGCAGCGGATTTTTGTTTGCTGCAGAAAAGTTCCGTGGTTTTTTTTTGGGGGTATATGGCTGGACGCGGCCGGCTGGCTCCTTAAAAGATCGATACGCAGGATTGTTCCCTGACCCAAGGCGGCATCAGTGCCAAGTCGGGCTGTTTTCGTAGTACAAAGTGCGTCCTGCAATTTGCCATCCAGAAGAGGGGCAGTTGAGTTTTGTTTGCCAGAGAAAAGGGCCGTGGTATATGTTTGGGGGCATATGGTTGAGAGTGGCCGGCTGGCCCCTGAAAATCCACGATAGGCAGGATGGTTCCCAAAACCAAGGTGGCACCAGTGCCATGTTGGCCTGGTTTGATAGTACCATGGGGCTCCTGCAATCTGCCATCCAGAAGCGGGGCTGCTTACTTTTGTTTGCCAGGGAAACGGGCCGAGATATTTGTCTGGGGGCCTATGGCTGGGAGTGAGCGGCTGGCTCCTGAAAAGCTACGATAGGCAGGATGGTGACCAGACCCATGGTGGCACCAGTGCCAAGTTGGGCTGGTTTGATAGTACCAAGTGGCTCCTGCAATCTGCCATCAAAATGTTGTCAGGCGAGTTTTGTTTTCCAGGGAAAAGCGCCGTTGTTCTTGTTTAGAGGCCTGTGGCTGGGAGTGGCCGGCTGCCTCCTTTGAATCCAGGATACGCAGGATGGTTCCCAGACCCAAGGTGGCACCAGTGCCAAGTTGGGCTGGTTTGATAGTACCAAGTGGCTCCTGCAATCTGCCATCCAGAAGCAGGACAGCTTACCTTTTTTTCCCAGGGAAACGGGCCGAGGTATTTGTCTGGGGGCCTATGGCTGGGAGTGACCAGCTGGCTACTGAAAAGCTACGATAGGCAGGATGGTTACCAGACTCATGGTGGCACCAGTGCCAAGTCGGGCTGGTTTGATAATACTAAATAGCTCCTGAAATCTGCCATTCAGACGCGGGGCAGCGGATTTTTGTTTGCTGGAGAAAAGTTCCGTGGTTTTTTTTGGGGGGTATATGGCTGGACGTGGCCGGCTGGCTCCTTAAAAAGATCGATACGCAGGATTGTTCCCTGACCCAAGGTGGCATCACTGCCAAGTCGGGCTGTTTTCGTAGTACCAAGTGCGTCCTGCAATTTGCCATCCAGAAGAGGGGCAGTTGAGTTTTGTTTGCCAGAGCAAAGGGCCGTGGTATGTGTTTGGGGGCATATGGTTGAGAGTGGCCGGCTGGCCCCTGAAAATCCACGATAGGCAGGATGGTTCCCAGAGCCAAGGTAGCACCAGTGCCATGTTGGCCTGGTTTGATAGTACCATGTGGCTCCTGCAATCTGCCATCCAGAAGCGGGGCAGCTTACTTTTTTTTGCCAGGGAAACGGGCCGAGATATTTGTCTGGGGGCCTATGGCTGGGAGTGACCGGCTGGCTCCTGAAAAGCTACGATAGGCAGGATGGAGACCAGACCCAAAGTGGAACCAGTACCAAGTTGGGCTGGTTTGATAGTACCAAGTGGCTCCTGCAATCTGCCATCAAAAATTTGGCAGGCGAGTTTTGTTTTCCAGGGAAAAGCGCCGTTGTTTAGAGGCCTGTGGCTGGGAGTGGCCGCCTGTCCTCGTAGAATCTACGTTACGCAGCATGGTTCCCAGAGCCAAGGTGGCACCAGGGCCAAGTCGGGCAGGTTTGATAGTACCAAATGGATCCTGCAATCTGCCATCCAAAAGCGGGGCAGTTTACTTTTGTTTGCCAGGGAAACGGGCCGAGGTTTTTGTCTGGGGGCCTATGGCAGGGAGTGACCGTCTGGCTCCTGAAAAGCTACGATAGGCAGGATGTTTACCAGACCCATGGTGGCACCAGTGCCAAGTTGGGCTGATTTGATAGTACCAAGTGGCTCCTGCAATCTGCCATCCAGAATCGGGGCAGCTTACTTTTGTTTTCCAGGGAAACGGGCCGAGGTTTGTGTCTGGGGGTCTATGGCTGGGAGTGACCGGCTGGCTCCTGAAAAGCTACGATAGGCAGGATGGTGACCAGACCCATGGTGGCACCAGTGCCAAGTTGGGCTGGTTTGATAGCACCAAGTGGCTCCTGCAATCTGCCATCAAAATTTTGGCAGGCGATTTTTGTTTTCCAGGGAAAAGCGCCGTTGTTTGTGTTTGGGCGCCTGTGGCTCAGAGTGGCCGGGTGGCTGCTTAGAATCCACGATACGCCGGATGGTTCCCAGACCCAAGGTGGCACCAGTGCCAAGTCGGGCTGGTTTGACACTACCACGTGGCTCCTTCAATCTGCCATCCAGAATCGGGGCAGCTTAATTTTGTTTGCCAGGGAAACGGTCCGAGGTTTGTGTCTGGGGGCCTATGGCTGGGAGTGACCGGCTGGCTCCTGAAATGCTACAATAGGCAGGATGGTTCCCAGACCCATAGTGGCACCAGTGCCAAGTTGGGATGATTTGATAGTACCAAGTGGCTCCTGCAATCTGCCATCAAAAAGCTGGCAGGCGAGTTTTGTTTTCCAGGGAAAAGCGCCGTTGTTTGTGTTTGGGGGCCTGTGGCTGGGAGTGGCCGGCTGGCTCCTTAGAATCCACGATTTGCAGGATTGTTCCCAGACCCAAGGTGGCACCAGTGCCAAGTCGGGCTGGTTTGATGGTGCAAAGTGGCTCCTGCAATCTGCCATCCAGACGCGGGGCAGCGGATTTTTGTTTCCATGAGAAATGGTCCGTGGTTTGTTTTTGGGGGTATATGGCTGGGCGTGGCCGGCTGGCTCTTTAAAAAGCTCGATATGCAGGATGGTTCCCTGACAAAAGGTGGCACCAGTGCCACGTCGGGCGGTTTTCGTAGTACAAAGTGCGTCCTAAAATTTGCCATCCAGAAGAGGGGCAGTTGAGTTTTGTTTGCCAGAGAAAAGGGCCGTGGTTTGTTTTTGGGGGCATATGGCTGATAGTGGCCGGCTGGCCCCTGAAAATCCACAATAAGCAGGATGGTTCCCACACCAGAGGTGTCACCAGTGCCAAGTCGGGGTGGTTTGATAGTACTAAATAGCTCTTGCAATCTGCCATGCAGAAGCGGGGCAGCTTACTTTTGTTTCCCAGGGAAACGGGCCGAGGTTTGTGTCTGGGGGCCTATGGCTGCGAGTGACCGGCTGGCTCCTGAAAAGCTACGATAGGCAGGATGGTGACCAGACCCATGGTGGCACCAGTGCCAAGTTGGGCTGGTTTGATAGTACCAAGTGGCTCCGACAATCTGCCATCAAAAAGTTGGCAGGCGAGTTTTGTTTTCCAGGGAAAAGCGCCGTTGTTTGTGTTTGGGGGCCTGTGGCTGGGAGTGGCTAGCTGGCTCCTTAGAACCCACGATACGCAGGATGGTTCCCAGACCAGAGGTGGCACCAGTGCCAAGTTGGGCTGGTTTGATGGTGCAAAGTGGCTCCTGCAATCTGCCATCCAGAAGCGGGGTAGCTTACTTTTGTTTGCCAGGGAAACGGGCCGAAATATTTGTCTAGGGGCCTCTGGCTGGGGGTGACTGGGTGGCACCTGAAAAGCTACGATAGGCAGGATGGTGACCAGACCCATGGTGGCACCAGTGCCAAGTTGGGCTGATTTGATAAAACCAAGTGGCTCCTGCAATCTGCCATCAAATGTTTGGCAGGCGAGTTTTGTTTTCCAGGGAAAAGCACCGTTGTGTGTGTTTTGGGGCCTGTGGCTGGGAGTGGCCAGCTGGCTCCTTAGAATCCACGATACGCAGGATGGTTCCCAGACCCAAGGTGGCACCAGTGCCAAGTCGGGCTGGTTTGATAGTACCAAGTGGTTCCTGCAATCTGCCATCCAGAAGCGGGGCAGCTGAACTTTGTTTGCCAGAGAAAAAGGCTGTTGTTTGTGTTTCGGGGCCTGTGGCTGGCAGTGGCCGGCTGGCTCCTGAAAATCCATGATACGCAGCATGGTTCCCAGACCCAAGGTGGCACCAGTGCCAAGTAGGGCTGGTTTCATAGTACCCAGTGGCTCCTGCAATCTCCCATCAGGAAGAGGGGCAGTTGAGTTTTGTTTTCCAGAGAAAAGGGCCGTGGTTTGTGTTTGGGGCCTATGGCTGAGAGTGACCGGCTGGCCCCTGAAAATCCACGACAGGAAGGATGGTTCCCAGATCCAAGGTGGCAGCAGTGCCATGTTGTGCTGGTGTGATAGTCCCAAGTGGCTCCTGCAATCTGCCATCCAGAAGCGGGGCAGCTGAATTTTGTTTGCCAGAGAAAAATGCTGTGGTTTGTGTTTGGGGGCCTGTGGCTGGGAGTGGCCGGCTGGCTCCTGAAAATCCATGATACGCAGCATGGTTCCCAGACCCAAGGTGGCACCAGTGCCAAGTGGGGCTGGTTTCACAGTGTCAAGTGCCTCCTGCAATCTCCCATCCAGAAGCGGGGCAGCTGAGTTTTGTTTGCCTGTGAAACGGGCCGTTGTTTTTGATTGGGGTCTGTGGCCGAGAGTGTTCGGCTGGCTCCTGACAACCCACAATACGCAGGATTTTTCCCAGACCCAAGGTGGCACCAGTGCCAAGTCGGGCTGGTTTGATAGTACCAAGTGGCTCCTGCAATCTGCCATCCAGAAGCGGTGCAGTTGAGTGTTGTTTGCCAGAGAAAAGGGCCGTGGGTTGTGTTTGGGGGCATATGGCTGGGAGTGGCCGGCTGTCTCATTAAATAGATCGATACGCAGGATGGTTCCCAGACCCAAGGTGGCACCAGTGCCAAGTAGGGCTGTTTTTATAGTACCAAGTGCGTCCTGCAATTTGCCATCCAGAAGAGGGGCAGTTGAGTTTTGTTTGCCAGAGAATAGCGCCGTTGTTTTTGTTTGGGGGCTTGTGGCTGGGAGTGGCCGACTGGCGCCTTAGAATCTGTGTTACGCAGCATGGTTCCCAGACCAGAGGTGGCACCAGTGCCAAGTTGGGCTGGTTTGATAGTACCAAGTGGCTCCTGCAATCTGCCATCCAGAAGCGGGGCAGCTTACTTTTGTTTGCCAGTTAAACGGGCCGAGGTTTGTGACTTGGGACCTATGGCTGGGAGTGGCCGGCTGGCTCCTTTGAACCCACGATACGCAGGATGGTTCCCAGACCAGAGGTGGCACCAGTGCCAAGTCGGGCTGGTTTGATACTACCAAGTGCGTCCTGCAATCTGCCATCCAGAAGCGGGGCAGCTTAATTTTGCTTGCCAGGGAATCGGGCCGAGGGTTTTGTATGGGGGCCTATGGCTGAGAGTGGCCGGCTGGCTCCTGAAAATCCACGCTAGGCAGCATGGTTCCCAGATGCAAGCTGGCACCAGTGCCAAGTCGGGCTGGTTTGATGGTGCAAAGTGGCTCCTGCAATCTGCCATCCAGAAGCGGGGCAGCTGATTTTTGTTTGCCAGAGAAAAATTCCGTGGATTGTTTTTGGGGGCATATTGCTGGGAGTGGCCGGCTGGCTCCTTAAAATGCTCGATACGCATGATGGTTCCCAGGCCCAAGGTGTCACCACTACCAAGTCGGCCTGCGGTTTTAGTATCAAGTTCATCCTGCAATTTGCCATCCAGAAGAGGGGCAGTTGAGTTTTGTTTGCCAGAGAAACGGGCCGAGGTTTCTGTTTGGGGACATATGGCTGAGAGTGGCCGGCTGGCCCCTGAATATCCACGATACACAGCATGGTTCCCAGATCCAAGGTGGCACCAGTGCCAAGTTGGGCTGGTTTGATAGTCCCAAGTGTCTCCTGCAATCTGCCATCCAGAAGCGGGGCAGATTACTTTTGTTTGCCAGAGAAATAGGCCTAGGTTTTTGTCTGGGGGCCTGTGGCTAGGAGTGGCCGGCTGGCTCCTAAGAATCCACGATACGCAGGATGTTTCCCAGACCCAAGGTGGCACCAGTGCCAAGTTGGGCTGATTTGATAGTACCAAGTGGCTCCTGCAAACTCCATCAAAATATTGGCAGACGTGTTTTGTTTTCCAGGGAACAGCGCCGTTGATTTTGTTTGGGGGCCTGTGGCTGGGAGTGGCCGGCTGGCTCCTTAGAATCCACGATACGCAGGATGGTTCCCAGACCCAAGGTGGCACCAGTGCCAAGTCGGGCTGGTTTGATTACACCAAGTGGCTCCTGCAATCTGCCATCCAGAAGTGAGGCAGCTAAGTTTTGTTTGCCAGAAAAAAGGGCCGTGGTTTTTGTTGGGGGCCTGTGGCTGGGAGTAGCCGGCTGGCTCCTTAAAATCCACGATAGGCTGGATGGTTCCCAGACCCAAGGTGGCACCAGTGCCAAGTCGGGCTGGTTTGATAGTACCAAGTGGCTCCTGCAATCTGCCATCCAGAAGCGGTGCAGTTGAGTTTTGTTTGCCAGAGAAAAGGGCCGTGGGTTGTGTTTGGGGGCATATGGCTGGGAGTGGCTGGCTGTCTCATTAAAAAGATCGATACGCAGGATGGTTCCCAGACCCAAGGTGGCACCAGTGCCAAGTAGGGCTGTTTTTATAGTACCAAGTGCGTCCTGCAATTTGCCATCCAGAAGAGGGGCAGTGGAGTTTTGTTTGCCAGAGAATAGCGCCGTTGTTTGTGTTTGGGGGCTTGTGACTGGGAGTGGCCGACTGGCGCCTTAGAATCTGTCTTACGCAGCATGGTTCCCAGACCAGAGGTGGCACCAGTGCCAAGTTGGGCTGGTTTGATAGTACCAAGTGGCTCCTGCAATCTGCCATCCAGAAGCGGGGCAGCTTACTTTTGTTTGCCAGGTAAACGGGCCGAGGTTTGTGACTGGGGACCTATGGCTGGGAGTGACCGGCTGGCTCCTGGAAAGCTACAATAGGCAGGATGGTGACCAGACCCATGGTGGCACCAGTGCCAAGTTGGGCTGGTTTGATAGTACCAAGTGGCTCCTGCAATCTGCCATCAAAAAGTTGGCAGGCGAGTTTTGTTTTCCAGGGAAAAGCGCCGTTGTTTGTATTTGGGGGCCTGTGGCTGGGAGTGGCCGGCTGGCTCCTTTGAACCCACAATACGCAGGATGGTTCCCAGACCCAAGGTGGCACCAGTGCCAAGTCGGGCTGGTTTGATACTACCAAGTGCGTCCTGCAATCTGCCATCCAGAAGCGGGGCAGCTTAATTTTGTTTGCCAGGGAAACGGGCCGTGGGTTTTGTTTGGGGGCCTATGGCTGAGAGTGGCCGGCTGGCTCCTGAAAATCCACGCTAGGCAGCATGGTTCCCAGATTCAAGGTGGCACCAGTGCCAAGTCGGGCTGGTTTGATGGTGCAAAGTGGCTCCTGCAATCTGCCATCCAGAAGCGGGGCAGCTGATTTTTGTTTGCCAGAGAAAAATTCCGTGGATTGTTTTTGGGGGCATATTGCTGGGAGTGGCCGGCTGGCTCCTTAAAATGCTCGATACGCATGATGGTTCCCAGGTCCAAGGTGTCACCACTACCAAGTCGGCCTGCGGTTTTAGTATCAAGTTCATCCTGCAATTTGCCATCCAGAAGAGGGGCAGTTGAGTTTTGTTTGCCAGAGAACAGGGCCGAGGTTTCTGTTTGGGGACATATGGCTGAGAGTGGCCGGCTGGCCCCTGAATATCCACGATACACAGCATGGTTCCCAGATCCAAGGTGGCACCAGTGCCAAGTTGGGCTGGTTTGATAGTCCCAAGTGTCTCCTGCAATCTGCCATCCAGAAGCGGGGCAGCTTACTTTTGTTTGCCAGAGAAATAGGCCTAGGTTTTTGTTTGGGGGCCTGTGGCTAGGAGTGGCCGGCTGGCTCCTAAGAATCCACGATACGCAGGATGTTTACCAGACCCAAGGTGGCACCAGTGCCAAGTCGGGCTGGTTTGATAGTCCCAAGTGGCTCCTGCAAACTGCCATCCAGAAGCGGGGCCGCTGAGTTTTGTTTGCCAGGGAAATGGGCCGTTGTTTGTGTTTGGGGGCCTGTGGCTGGGAGTGTTCGGCTGGTTCCTGAATATGTACGATACGCAGGATTGTTCCCAGACCCAAGGTGGCACCAGTGCCAAGTCGGGCTGGTTTGATGGTGCAAAGTGGCTCCTGCAATCTGCCATCCAGACGCGGGGCAGCGGATTTTTGTTTCCATGAGAAATGGTCCGTGGTTTGTTTTTGGGGGTATATGGCTGGGCCTGGCCGGCTGGCTCCTTAAAAAGCTCGATATGCAGGATGGTTCCCTGACACAAGGTGGCACCAGTGCCACGTCGGGCGGTTTTCGTAGTACAAAGTGCGTCCTAAAATTTGCCATCCAGAAGAGGGGCAGTTGAGTTTTGTTTGCCAGAGAAAAGGTCCGTGGTTTGTTTTTGGGGGCATATGGCTGAGAGTGGCTGGCTGGCCCCTGAAAATCCACGATACACAGGATGGTTCCCAGATCCAAGGTGGCACCTGTGCCAAGTCGGGCTGATTTGATAGTACTAAGTAGCTCCTGCAATCTGCCATCCAGAAGCGGGGCAGCTTACTTTTGTTTGCCAGGGAAACGGGCCGAGGTTTGTGTTTGGGGGCCTATGGCTGAGAGTGACCGGCTGGCTCCTGAAAAGCTACAATAGGCAGGATGGTGACCAGACCCATGTTGGCACCAGTGCCAAGTTGGGCTGGTTTGATAGTACCAAGTGGTTCCGGCAATCTGCCATCCAGAAGCAGGGCAGCTGAGTTTTGTTTGCCAGAGAAAAGGGCCTTGGTTTGTGTTTGGGGGCATATGGCTGGGTGTGGCCAGCTGGCTCCTTAAAATGCACGATATGCAACATGGCTCCCAGACCCAAGGTGGCACCAGTGCCAAGTTGGGCTGGTTTGATAGTACCAAGTGGCTCCTGCAATCTTCCATGATCACGTGGAGAAATACTTTCTGGTTTCAGCCTCATGCTCTTTCTTCTCTCCCTCAACTTCTCTATCACCTCTCATCTGGTTCACATGCGCTGTCTTCAAGGTCCACAGGCTACTTTTCACAGAATCTTCTGGCCTGATGAAGTAAGAATGATGAATAGAACAGAGCTGGGATCTATTTTCCAGTTTGGATAAAATGCATTCTGCACACAAATCCAAGGAGAACGGGCTGCCCCGATGCCCAGAAAATCTTTCACTCCTGCTAGTGTTCTACGTCAACCGCAACTTAGTCTGAAAGAAAAGCTTTTTCTCTGAGAGCATCTGAGAGGTTTGCATGAAGCACTGATATCTGACATATGCAATTTTGAATAGGAGAGGAAAAAGAAAATGGCAAGGAGTTTTTAATTTTAGTGGTTTCAATTTTAATTTCCGTGCACTTTTTCAAAACTTGTCAGCTCAAATGCCCATCAACATCTTTTAGTCATCTGTAAGTCAGTATTCATATAAAATGTGCTTCAAATCCAAAGAATTTCAAATTTTCACTCCAAGCTTCTATGCCTAGATTTATGATTTCCTACACATATTAGATGAAAGGAAGGCCTTTTTTACTGTGGGAGTGCTGGAACACTGGAACAGGTTGCCCAGAGAAGTTGTGGGTGTCCCATCCCTGAAAGTATTCAAGGTCACCTTGGACGGGGCTTGGAGCAGCAACAAAGGAGAAGCTTGATGGTAGAGAAACAAAGTTGGACTATAGAAGAAACTCGGATTGAAGTATAGGATCAAGTTTTCTCTCAGCTCTTGGGGTAAATTCAAAGTTGTACAAAATGACATTTATCTGTGCTATTCACTACTGTAACAGAAAGTTTCATGAAAACTGTACAGAAGATAGTAAATTTTAAAAGAGATAAGAATTACAGCATAAAATCCATGGGATAGGTTACAACATGAGACACTCTCTAAGAGAAAATCTCTTTGTTTCAGCACTTCATCGGGGTAAGATTTCATGAAGTGCCAAAGAAGGCGGCAAAATATCATTCGGGACATTATTTACTGGAATTCAGCCTGGCCATTAGTAGGAACTGCCTTTGAACATATCATGTAGATATACCACACACACTTTCCCTTCACTGAAAAATTACTGTTTACAACAAATAAGCAATTGACGATCAAAATTGATTGAAAGCATCTTAAACATGTCAAGTATTTCATTGTAGATGATCTGTGATCCAAATGCTTCTTCCACCTTCGAGAGGGACAGAAGAATTCTTCCATATCATGATGGTTTAAAATTGTATCAACCAATGTTTTCTGCTGAAAAGATATCATCTATTTTTTTCTATTTTTGGAAGAAAATATTCCTAGACATACAACAGGTGAGAACTAAGTAATTTTAAAGAAACAAATGAAATGAAAATATTCTGTAAATAGAATGAAATGAAAAGCTGTGTTTTAAATAGGAGCTAAATATTAAACAGAATTTTTGTACCAGGCATTTGAATTACTGCACCAGCTCTTTTGCCCATCAAGAGAGGCATTTAGCATTTCAGTCTTTTCCAAGGTGTTCATGATCTGCTATGCTGATCTCTGTGTGTGCCTAGGTGTGTGTGGAGGGGGGGGCATATGAAGGGGAGTGTGTATGTTTGCTTTACAATTGTTGTGGCAGATTCATGCCTCAGCTCCACATTTTGTTTTAAAAAGGTCACACCGAGTGGATATGAAGTTTACTATCAACAAGAGATCGATTCCCAAATCATCCATTTGACTCTCCCTTATAAATCATGTGCTTTGTTGCATATTTTATCAAATATACTTTCAAGCCAGATGGAGGAAGGAGGATGTGGGAATCCCTCCACCATCTTGCAACTTTTATGTAAGTAGGTTTTCAAGAAAATCATCATTTCTCTTTTAAATATGTCTGGAACAGGCATGATGGTAGTGTCAACCTGTTGGAGTTTTTGTTGCTGGAAGAAGTTGTACAAAAGGATTGGTTTTTACATTGACCAGTTACTGAATCAAGCGCAGGAATACATTGGAAATTTAGCTGGGGGTTCCTTTTCCCAGCAGACTACTTCTAGAACGAGCTTGTACACTGAAGCTGACTCTTTTGCTCTCTTTTTGTTTCTTTCCTATTTTCTTGGCTTCTTTGCCACTATCTAGACAATTTTGGAACTTTGTTCCCAACTAAAATGGTTTCAATAGTCTGATTGTGATCATACATTTTTACAAGGAATTTTTAAAATCTTTCCTCGAGTCCAGAAAGTCAAGGACTTAGATCTTTTTCTTCCCTTATCAATATTGCCATGAAATTGATAAATAAAGACCAACTCTTTATTTTTGTTTTTAACCCACGTAGATAATTCCCATCCATTAATCCATTTTGTGGACCAATAGCTGCCATTCTGATGGAAGCTGTCACTTCTTAACAATAGGCATTCTGTGACTATGTTGACTGCACTTTGGGTGAAGATCCTAACTGGTCTTAGATATACATAGGGAGAAATTTGCTCAGCCAGTGTCAGTCTTAAGCATGCGTATCAGAAGATCTTTCTAGAGCTGGGAATTTTCCCATGAAAGGGATTCAGTTAGGGAAGAGACACTTGTGCCAGAGTTTTACATTCTTCTTGAACACTGCTTAAGGAACTTAGATGCCATGTCCATTTGGATCTCTGTCTGCACAGAACTTTGTCATGCCAGTGCTTTGAAATGCATCTTGAAGAGAATTCACTAGCACAGAATGAAAGAGAGTGGAAGGGGTTGGTGGGGCTAACCAGGCCCAACCCCCCTGCCTAAACCAGGATACCTAGAGCCTCTTGCCCAGGATTCTATCTGGGTGTACTTTTAATGTCTTCAAAGATCCAGGCTCCACAATCTTTCTGGGCAGTCTGTGCCGTGGTTCAGTCACCCTGACAGTAAAGAAACATTTACTGATGTTCAAAGGCAATCTCCTGTATTTCAGTGTGTGCCCACTGCCTCTTGTCTTTTCCCTCAGCATCACTGAAAAGACACTGATTCCCTCCCCTTTGCACTATTGCTTCCATATGTATGTGTGATGCCATGTAGAGGTATGTCAAAAACCTCCCTGAAGCCCAGGCAGATAATATTCCCTTCATCTACCAGTCAAGTTGATTCATCAGAGGAGTTTAAAGTGATGTTCAGCATGAAATTCCCCTGAAAAATCATGCTAACTACATTATTTGGTCATCTGTCATGTGCCTGGCAAGGATTTCCAGGAAGAGCTGCTTCATCAACTTCCTGGGGATAAAAAAGAGGCTGGCTGGTTTGTACTATGGCGAGTCCTCTTAATTGCCTTTTTTGAAGATGGGTGTCATTTGCTAACATCCACTCTTTAGCCTCTGTTGTCGTCTACATCTTAGCAAAACGCTTTTCCACTATGTCTGGCTAGGAAAAACTGTGCCAGCACAGAAAACATCTCCCATCGTGTTCTAGAAGTTGCACGGATGTCTGCCAAGTGTTTGGCAGGAAGAAAAGAAAAGTTGTCCAAAACAGCTTCCAATCGAATGTTCCTGTGATTGGAAAAGTCAGGAGAGTGCAAAGGTACTGTTTTCTATCAGTTGGCAAGGTGCGCACACAATCCCAGTGTTGTACAGCTTGCTTCTTCACCTTCCCGAAGCTGCCGCTCTCGCCGGCTGCCGGAGCCCAAGAAGCGGCTTCTTCGCGCAAAGACGATTGTGCCGCTCACAGTGCTCTCCTTAGCGCGGCTTCTGCCGAAAGACGCCCGGCAGCGGCTCTTACCTCCGGAGAGCATCCTACCTTCGTCTTTAGCTCCTCTTCTCATCTACACCTCGGCAAAACGCTTTTCCACTATGTCTGCCTAGGAAAAACTGTGCCAGCACAGAAAACATCTCCCATCGTGTTCTGCCACTCTCAGGAGGTAAGAGCCGCTGCCGGGCGTCTTTCGGCAGAAGCCGCGCTAAGGGGAGCACTGTGAGCGGCACAATCGTCTTTGCGCGAAGAAGCCGATTCTTCGGTTCCGGGAGCCGGCGAGAGCGGCAGCTTCGGGAAGGTGAAGAAGCAAGCTGTACAACACTGGGATTGTGTGCGCACCTTGCCAACTGATAGAAAACAGTACCTTTGCACTCTCCTGACTTTTCCAATCACAGGAACATTCGATTGGAAGCTGTTCTGGACAACTTTTCTTTTCTTCCTGCCAAACACTTGGCAGACATCCGTGCAACTTCTAGAACACGATGGGAGATGTTTTCTGTGCTGGCACAGTTTTTCCTAGCCAGACATAGTGGAAAAGCGTTTTGCTAAGATGTAGACTACAAAAGACGCGAAAGACGAAGGTAGGATGCTCTCCGGAGGTAAGAGCCGCTGCCGGGCGTCTTTCGGCAGAAGCCGCGCTAAGGAGAGCACTGTGAGCGGCACAATCGTCTTTGCGCGAAGAAGCCGCTTCTTGGGCTCCGGCAGCCGGCGAGAGCGGCAGCTTCGGGAAGGTGAAGAAGCAAGCTGTACAACACTGGGATTGTGTGCGCACCTTGCCAACTGATAGAAAACAGTACCTTAGCACTCTCCTGACTTTTCCAATGACAGGAACATTCGATTGGAAGCTGTTTTGGACAACTTTTCTTTTCTTCCTGCCAAACACTTGGCAGACATCCGTGCAACTTCTAGAACACGATGGGAGATGTTTTCTGTGCTGGCACAGTTTTTCCTAGCCAGACATAGTGGAAAAGCGTTTTGCTAAGATGTAGACTACAAAAGACGCGAAAGACGAAGGTAGGATGCTCTCCGGAGGTAAGAGCCGCTGCCGGGCGTCTTTCGGCAGAAGCCGCGCTAAGGAGAGCACTGTGAGCGGCACAATCGTCTTTGCGCGAAGAAGCCGCTTCTTCGGTTCCGGCAGCCGGCGAGAGCGGCAGCTTCGGGAAGGTGAAGAAGCAAGCTGTACAACACTGGGATTGTGTGCGCACCTTGCCAACTGATAGAAAACAGTACCTTTGCACTCTCCTGACTTTTCCAATCACAGGAACATTCGATTGGAAGCTGTTTTGGACAACTTTTCTTTTCTTCCTGCCAAACACTTGGCAGACATCCGTGCAACTTCTAGAACACGATGGGAGATGTTTTCTGTGCTGGCACAGTTTTTCCTAGCCAGACATAGTGGAAAAGCGTTTTGCTAAGATGTAGACTACAAAAGACGCGAAAGACGAGGGTAGGATGCTCTCCGGAGGTAAGAGCCGCTGCCGGGCGTCTTTCGGCAGAAGCCGCGCTAAGGAGAGCACTGTGAGCGGCACAATCGTCTTTGCGCGAAGAAGCCGCTTCTTGGGCTCCGGCAGCCGGCGAGAGCGGCAGCTTCGGGAAGGTGAAGAAGCAAGCTGTACAACACTGGGATTGTGTGCGCACCTTGCCAACTGATAGAAAACAGTACCTTTGCACTCTCCTGACTTTTCCAATGACAGGAACATTCGATTGGAAGCTGTTTTGGACAACTTTTCTTTTCTTCCTGCCAAACACTTGGCAGACATCCGTGCAACTTCTAGAACACGATGGGAGATGTTTTCTGTGCTGGCACAGTTTTTCCTAGCCAGACATAGTGGAAAAGCGTTTTGCTAAGATGTAGACTACAAAAGACGCGAAAGACGAAGGTAGGATGCTCTCCGGAGGTAAGAGCCGCTGCCGGGCGTCTTTCGGCAGAAGCCGCGCTAAGGAGAGCACTGTGAGCGGCACAATCGTCTTTGCGCGAAGAAGCCGCTTCTTGGGCTCCGGCAGCCGGCGAGAGCGGCAGCTTCGGGAAGGTGAAGAAGCAAGCTGTACAACACTGGGATTGTGTGCGCACCTTGCCAACTGATAGAAAACAGTACCTTTGCACTCTCCTGACTTTTCCAATCACAGGAACATTCGATTGGAAGCTGTTCTGGACAACTTTTCTTTTCTTCCTGCCAAACACTTGGCAGACATCCGTGCAACTTCTAGAACACGATGGGAGATGTTTTCTGTGCTGGCACAGTTTTTCCTAGCCAGACATAGTGGAGAAGCGTTTTGCTAAGATGTAGACTACAAAAGACGCGAAAGACGAAGGTAGGATGCTCTCCGGAGGTAAGAGCCGCTGCCGGGCGTCTTTCGGCAGAAGCTGCGCTAAGGAGAGCACTGTGAGCGGCACAATCGTCTTTGCGCGAAGAAGCCGCTTCTTGGGCTCCGGCAGCCGGCGAGAGCGGCAGCTTCGGGAAGGTGAAGAAGCAAGCTGTACAACACTGGGATTGTGTGCGCACCTTGCCAACTGATAGAAAACAGTACCTTAGCACTCTCCTGACTTTTCCAATGACAGGAACATTCGATTGGAAGCTGTTCTGGACAACTTTTCTTTTCTTCCTGCCAAACACTTGGCAGACATCCGTGCAACTTCTAGAACACGATGGGAGATGTTTTCTGTGCTGGCACAGTTTTTCCTAGCCAGACATAGTGGAAAAGCTTTTTGCCGAGGTGTAGATGAGAAGAGGAGCTAAAGGGTGGATGTTAGCAAATGACACCCATCTTCAAAAAAGGCAATTAAGAGGACTCGCCATAGTACAAACCAGCCAGCCTCTTTTTTATCCCCAGGAAGTTGATGAAGCAGCTCTTCCTGGAAATCCTTGCCAGGCACATGACAGATGACCAAATAATGTAGTTAGCATGATTTTTCAGGGGAATTTCATGCTGAACATCACTTTAAACTCCTCTGATGAATCAACTTGACTGGTAGATGAAGGGAATATTATCTGCCTGGGCTTCAGGGAGGTTTTTGACTTACCTCTACATGGCATCACACATACATATGGAAGCAATAGTGCAAAGGGGAGGGAATCAGTGTCTTTTCAGTGATGCTGAGGGAAAAGACAAGAGGCAGTGGGCACACACTGAAATACAGGAGATTGCCTTTGAACATCAGTAAATGTTTCTTTACTGTCAGGGTGACTGAACCACGGCACAGACTGCCCAGAAAGATTGTGGAGCCTGGATCTTTGAAGACATTAAAAGTACACCCAGATAGAATCCTGGGCAAGAGGCTCTAGGTATCCTGGTTTAGGCAGGGGGGTTGGGCCTGGTTAGCCCCACCAACCCCTTCCACTCTCTTTCATTCTGTGCTAGTGAATTCTCTTCAAGATGCATTTCAAAGCGCTGGCATGACAAAGTTCTGTGCAGACAGAGATCCAAATGGACATGGCATCTAAGTTCCTTAAGCAGTGTTCAAGAAGAATGTAAAACTCTGGCACAAGTGTCTCTTCCCTAACTGAATCCCTTTCATGGGAAAATTCCCAGCTCTAGAAAGATCTTCTGATACGCATGCTTAAGACTGACACTGGCTGAGCAAATTTCTCCCTATGTATATCTAAGACCAGTTAGGATCTTCACCCAAAGTGCAGTCAACATAGTCACAGAATGCCTATTGTTAAGAAGTGACAGCTTCCATCAGAATGGCAGCTATTGGTCCACAAAATGGATTAATGGATGGGAATTATCTACGTGGGTTAAAAACAAAAATAAAGAGTTGGTCTTTATTTATCAATTTCATGGCAATATTGATAAGGGAAGAAAAAGATCTAAGTCCTTGACTTTCTGGACTCGAGGAAAGATTTTAAAAATTCCTTGTAAAAATGTATGATCACAATCAGACTATTGAAACCATTTTAGTTGGGAACAAAGTTCCAAAATTGTCTAGATAGTGGCAAAGAAGCCAAGAAAATAGGAAAGAAACAAAAAGAGAGCAAAAGAGTCAGCTTCAGTGTACAAGCTCGTTCTAGAAGTAGTCTGCTGGGAAAAGGAACCCCCAGCTAAATTTCCAATGTATTCCTGCGCTTGATTCAGTAACTGGTCAATGTAAAAACCAATCCTTTTGTACAACTTCTTCCAGCAACAAAAACTCCAACAGGTTGACACTACCATCATGCCTGTTCCAGACATATTTAAAAGAGAAATGATGATTTTCTTGAAAACCTACTTACATAAAAGTTGCAAGATGGTGGAGGGATTCCCACATCCTCCTTCCTCCATCTGGCTTGAAAGTATATTTGATAAAATATGCAACAAAGCACATGATTTATAAGGGAGAGTCAAATGGATGATTTGGGAATCGATCTCTTGTTGATAGTAAACTTCATATCCACTCGGTGTGACCTTTTTAAAACAAAATGTGGAGCTGAGGCATGAATCTGCCACAACAATTGTAAAGCAAACATACACACTCCCCTTCATATGCCCCCCCCTCCACACACACCTAGGCACACACAGAGATCAGCATAGCAGATCATGAACACCTTGGAAAAGACTGAAATGCTAAATGCCTCTCTTGATGGGCAAAAGAGCTGGTGCAGTAATTCAAATGCCTGGTACAAAAATTCTGTTTAATATTTAGCTCCTATTTAAAACACAGCTTTTCATTTCATTCTATTTACAGAATATTTTCATTTCATTTGTTTCTTTAAAATTACTTAGTTCTCACCTGTTGTATGTCTAGGAATATTTTCTTCCAAAAATAGAAAAAAATAGATGATATCTTTTCAGCAGAAAACATTGGTTGATACAATTTTAAACCATCATGATATGGAAGAATTCTTCTGTCCCTCTCGAAGGTGGAAGAAGCATTTGGATCACAGATCATCTACAATGAAATACTTGACATGTTTAAGATGCTTTCAATCAATTTTGATCGTCAATTGCTTATTTGTTGTAAACAGTAATTTTTCAGTGAAGGGAAAGTGTGTGTGGTATATCTACATGATATGTTCAAAGGCAGTTCCTACTAATGGCCAGGCTGAATTCCAGTAAATAATGTCCCGAATGATATTTTGCCGCCTTCTTTGGCACTTCATGAAATCTTACCCCGATGAAGTGCTGAAACAAAGAGATTTTCTCTTAGAGAGTGTCTCATGTTGTAACCTATCCCATGGATTTTATGCTGTAATTCTTATCTCTTTTAAAATTTACTATCTTCTGTACAGTTTTCATGAAACTTTCTGTTACAGTAGTGAATAGCACAGATAAATGTCATTTTGTACAACTTTGAATTTACCCCAAGAGCTGAGAGAAAACTTGATCCTATACTTCAATCCGAGTTTCTTCTATAGTCCGACTTTGTTTCTCTACCATCAAGCTTCTCCTTTGTTGCTGCTCCAAGCCCCGTCCAAGGTGACCTTGAATACTTTCAGGGATGGGACACCCACAACTTCTCTGGGCAACCTGTTCCAGTGTTCCAGCACTCCCACAGTAAAAAAGGCCTTCCTTTCATCTAATATGTGTAGGAAATCATAAATCTAGGCATAGAAGCTTGGAGTGAAAATTTGAAATTCTTTGGATTTGAAGCACATTTTATATGAATACTGACTTACAGATGACTAAAAGATGTTGATGGGCATTTGAGCTGACAAGTTTTGAAAAAGTGCACGGAAATTAAAATTGAAACCACTAAAATTAAAAACTCCTTGCCATTTTCTTTTTCCTCTCCTATTCAAAATTGCATATGTCAGATATCAGTGCTTCATGCAAACCTCTCAGATGCTCTCAGAGAAAAAGCTTTTCTTTCAGACTAAGTTGCGGTTGACGTAGAACACTAGCAGGAGTGAAAGATTTTCTGGGCATCGGGGCAGCCCGTTCTCCTTGGATTTGTGTGCAGAATGCATTTTATCCAAACTGGAAAATAGATCCCAGCTCTGTTCTATTCATCATTCTTACTTCATCAGGCCAGAAGATTCTGTGAAAAGTAGCCTGTGGACCTTGAAGACAGCGCATGTGAACCAGATGAGAGGTGATAGAGAAGTTGAGGGAGAGAAGAAAGAGCATGAGGCTGAAACCAGAAAGTATTTCTCCACGTGATCATGGAAGATTGCAGGAGCCACTTGGTACTATCAAACCAGCCCAACTTGGCACTGGTGCCACCTTGGGTCTGGGAGCCATGTTGCATATCGTGCATTTTAAGGAGCCAGCTGGCCACACCCAGCCATATGCCCCCAAACACAAACCAAGGCCCTTTTCTCTGGCAAACAAAACTCAGCTGCCCTGCTTCTGGATGGCAGATTGCAGGAACCACTTGGTACTATCAAACCAGCCCAACTTGGCACTGGTGCCACCATGGGTCTGGTCACCATCCTGCCTATTGTAGCTTTTCAGGAGCCAGCCGGTCACTCTCAGCCATAGGCCCCCAAACACAAACCTCGGCCCGTTTCCCTGGCAAACAAAAGAAAGCTGCCCCGCTTCTGGATGGCAGATTGCAGGAGCTACTTAGTACTATCAAATCAGCCCGACTTGGCACAGGTGCCACCTTGGATCTGGGAACCATCCTGTGTATCGTGGATTTTCAGGGGCCAGCCAGCCACTCTCAGCCATATGCCCCCAAAAACAAACCACGGACCTTTTCTCTGGCAAACAAAACTCAACTGCCCCTCTTCTGGATGGCAAATTTTAGGACGCACTTTGTACTACGAAAACCGCCCGACGTGGCACTGGTGCCACCTTGTGTCAGGGAACCATCCTGCATATCGAGCTTTTTAAGGAGCCAGCCGGCCAGGCCCAGCCATATACCCCCAAAAACAAACCACGGACCATTTCTCATGGAAAAAAAAATCCGCTGCCCCGCGTCTGGATGGCAGATTGCAGGAGCCACTTTGCACCATCAAACCAGCCCGACTTGGCACTGGTGCCACCTTGGGTCTGGGAACAATCCTGCGTATCGTACATATTCAGGAACCAGCCGAACACTCCCAGCCACAGGCCCCCAAACACAAACAACGGCCCATTTCCCTGGCAAACAAAACTCAGCGGCCCCGCTTCTGGATGGCAGTTTGCAGGAGCCACTTGGGACTATCAAACCAGCCCGACTTGGCACTGGTGCCACCTTGGGTCTGGTAAACATCCTGCGTATCGTGGATTCTTAGGAGCCAGCCGGCCACTCCTAGCCACAGGCCCCCAAACAAAAACCTAGGCCTATTTCTCTGGCAAACAAAAGTAAGCTGCCCCGCTTCTGGATGGCAGATTGCAGGAGACACTTGGGACTATCAAACCAGCCCAACTTGGCACTGGTGCCACCTTGGATCTGGGAACCATGCTGTGTATCGTGGATATTCAGGGGCCAGCCGGCCACTCTCAGCCATATGTCCCCAAACAGAAACCTCGGCCCTGTTCTCTGGCAAACAAAACTCAACTGCCCCTCTTCTGGATGGCAAATTGCAGGATGAACTTGATACTAAAACCGCAGGCCGACTTGGTAGTGGTGACACCTTGGACCTGGGAACCATCATGCGTATCGAGCATTTTAAGGAGCCAGCCGGCCAATCCCAGCAATATGCCCCCAAAAACAATCCACGGAATTTTTCTCTGGCAAACAAAAATCAGCTGCCCCGCTTCTGGATGGCAGATTGCAGGAGCCACTTTGCACCATCAAACCAGCCCGACTTGGCACTGGTGCCACCTTGAATCTGGGAACCATGCTGCCTAGCGTGGATTTTCAGGAGCCAGCCGGCCACTCTCAGCCATAGGCCCCCAAACAAAACCCACGGCCCGTTTCCCTGGCAAACAAAATTAAGCTGCCCCGCTTCTGGATGGCAGATTGCAGGACGCACTTGGTAGTATCAAACCAGCCCGACTTGGCACTGGTGCCACCTTGGGTCTGGGAACCATCCTGCGTATTGTGGGTTCAAAGGAGCCAGCCGGCCACTCCCAGCCACAGGCCCCCAAATACAAACAACGGCGCTTTTCCCTGGAAAACAAAACTCGCCTGCCAACTTTTTGATGGCAGATTGCAGGAGCCACTTGGTACTATCAAACCAGCCCAACTTGGCACTGGTGCCACCATGGGTCTGGTCACCATCCTGCCTATTGTAGCTTTCCAGGAGCCAGCCGGTCACTCCCAGCCATACGTCCCCAGTCACAAACCTCGGCCCGTTTACCTGGGAAACAAAAGTAAGCTGCCCCGCTTCTGGATGGCAGATTGCAGGAGCCACTTGGTACTATCAAACCAGCCCAACTTGGCACTGGTGCCACCTCTGGTCTGGGAACCATGCTGCGTAAGACAGATTCTAAGGCGCCAGTCGGCCACTCCCAGTCACAAGCCCCCAAACACAAACAACGGCGCTATTCTCTGGCAAACAAAACTCCACTGCCCCTCTTCTGGATGGCAAATTGCAGGACGCACTTGGTACTATAAAAACAGCCCTACTTGGCACTGGTGCCACCTTGGGTCTGGGAACCATCCTGCGTATCGATCTTTTTAATGAGACAGCCGGCCACTCCCAGCCATATGCCCCCAAACACAACCCACGGCCCTTTTCTCTGGCAAACAAAACTCAACTGCACCGCTTCTGGATGGCAGATTGCAGGAGCCACTTGGTACTATCAAACCAGCCCGACTTGGCACTGGTGCCACCTTGGGTCTGGGAAAAATCCTGCGTATTGTGGGTTGTCAGGAGCCAGCCGAACACTCTCGGCCACAGACCCCAATCAAAAACAACGGCCCGTTTCACAGGCAAACAAAACTCAGCTGCCCCGCTTCTGGATGGGAGATTGCAGGAGGCACTTGACACTGTGAAACCAGCCCCACTTGGCACTGGTGCCACCTTGGGTCTGGGAACCATGCTGCGTATCATGGATTTTCAGGAGCCAGCCGGCCACTCCCAGCCACAGGCCCCCAAACACAAACCACAGCATTTTTCTCTGGCAAACAAAATTCAGCTGCCCCGCTTCTGGATGGCAGATTGCAGGAGCCACTTGGGACTATCACACCAGCACAACATGGCACTGCTGCCACCTTGGATCTGGGAACCATCCTTCCTGTCGTGGATTTTCAGGGGCCAGCCGGTCACTCTCAGCCATAGGCCCCAAACACAAACCACGGCCCTTTTCTCTGGAAAACAAAACTCAACTGCCCCTCTTCCTGATGGGAGATTGCAGGAGCCACTGGGTACTATGAAACCAGCCCTACTTGGCACTGGTGCCACCTTGGGTCTGGGAACCATGCTGCGTATCATGGATTTTCAGGAGCCAGCCGGCCACTGCCAGCCACAGGCCCCGAAACACAAACAACAGCCTTTTTCTCTGGCAAACAAAGTTCAGCTGCCCCGCTTCTGGATGGCAGATTGCAGGAACCACTTGGTACTATCAAACCAGCCCGACTTGGCACTGGTGCCACCTTGGGTCTGGGAACCATCCTGCGTATCGTGGATTCTAAGGAGCCAGCTGGCCACTCCCAGCCACAGGCCCCAAAACACACACAACGGTGCTTTTCCCTGGAAAACAAAACTCGCCTGCCAAACATTTGATGGCAGATTGCAGGAGCCACTTGGTTTTATCAAATCAGCCCAACTTGGCACTGGTGCCACCATGGGTCTGGTCACCATCCTGCCTATCGTAGCTTTTCAGGTGCCACCCAGTCACCCCCAGCCAGAGGCCCCTAGACAAATATTTCGGCCCGTTTCCCTGGCAAACAAAAGTAAGCTACCCCGCTTCTGGATGGCAGATTGCAGGAGCCACTTTGCACCATCAAACCAGCCCAACTTGGCACTGGTGCCACCTCTGGTCTGGGAACCATCCTGCGTATCGTGGGTTCTAAGGAGCCAGCTAGCCACTCCCAGCCACAGGCCCCCAAACACAAACAACGGCGCTTTTCCCTGGAAAACAAAACTCGCCTGCCAACATTTTGATGGCAGATTGCAGGAGCCACTTGGTACTATCAAACCAGCCCAACTTGGCACTGGTGCCACCATGGGTCTGGTCACCATCCTGCCTATCGTAGCTTTTCAGGAGCCAGCCGGTCACTCGCAGCCATAGGCCCCCAGACACAAACCTCGGCCCGTTTCCCTGGGAAACAAAAGTAAGCTGCCCCGCTTCTGCATGGCAGATTGCAAGAGCTATTTAGTACTATCAAACCACCCCGACTTGGCACTGGTGACACCTCTGGTGTGGGAACCATCCTGCTTATTGTGGATTTTCAGGGGCCAGCCGGCCACTCCCAGCCATATGCCCCCAAAAACAAACCACGGCCCTTTTCTCTGGCAAACAAAACTCAACTGCCCCTCTTCTGGATGGCAAATTTTAGGACGCACTTTGTACTACGAAAACCGCCCGACGTGGCACTGGTGCCACCTTTTGTCAGGGAACCATCCTGCATATCGAGCTTTTTAAGGAGCCAGCCGGCCACGCCCAGCCATATACCCCCAAAAACAAACCACGGACCATTTCTCATGGAAACAAAAATCCGCTGCCCCGCGTCTGGATGGCAGATTGCAGGAGCCACTTTGCACCATCAAACCAGCCCGACTTGGCACTGGTGCCACCTTGGGTCTGGGAACAATCCTGCATATCGTGGATTCTAAGGAGCCAGCCGGCCACTCCCAGCCACAGGCCCCCAAACACAAACAACGGCGCTTTTCCCTGGAAAACAAAACTCGCCTGCCAGCTTTTTGATGGCAGATTGCAGGAGCCACTTGGTACTATCAAATCATCCCAACTTGGCACTGGTGCCACTATGGGTCTGGGAACCATCCTGCCTATTGTAGCATTTCAGGAGCCAGCCGGTCACTCCCAGCCATAGGCCCCCAGACACAAACCTCGGACCGTTTCCCTGGCAAACAAAATTAAGCTGCCCCGATTCTGGATGGCAGATTGCAGGAGCCACGTGGTAGAGTCAAACCAGCCCGACTTGGCACTGGTGCCACCTTGGGTCTGGGAACCATCCGGCGTATCGTGGATTCTAAGCAGCCACCCGGCCACTCTGAGCCACAGGCGCCCAAACACAAACAACGGCGCTTTTCCCTGGAAAACAAAAATCGCCTGCCAACATTTTGATGGCAGATTGCAGGAGCCACTTGGTGCTATCAAACCAGCCCAACTTGGCACTGGTGCCACCATGGGTCTGGTCACCATCCTGCCTATCGTAGCTTTTCAGGAGCCAGCCGGTCACTCCCAGCCATAGACCCCCAGACACAAACCTCGGCCCGTTTCCCTGGAAAACAAAAGTAAGCTGCCCCGATTCTGGATGGCAGATTGCAGGAGCCACTTGGTACTATCAAATCAGCCCAACTTGGCACTGGTGCCACCATGGGTCTGGTAAACATCCTGCCTATCGTAGCTTTTCAGGAGCCAGACGGTCACTCCCTGCCATAGGCCCCCAGACAAAAACCTCGGCCCGTTTCCCTGGCAAACAAAAGTAAACTGCCCCGCTTTTGGATGGCAGATTGCAGGATGCATTTGGTACTATCAAACCTGCCCGACTTGGCCCTGGTGCCACCTTGGCTCTGGGAACCATGCTGCGTAACTTAGATTCTACGAGGACAGGCGGCCACTCCCAGCCACAGGCCTCTAAACAACGGCGCTTTTCCCTGGAAAACAAAACTCGCCTGCCAAATTTTTGATGGCAGATTGCAGGAGCCACTTGGTACTATCAAACCAGCCCAACTTGGTACTGGTTCCACTTTGGGTCTGGTCACCATCCTGCCTATCGTAGCTTTTCAGGAGCCAGCCGGTCACTCCCAGCCATAGGCCCCCAGACAAATATCTCGGCCCGTTTCCCTGGCAAAAAAAAGTAAGCAGCCCCGCTTCTGGATGGCAGATTGCAGGAGCCACATGGTACTATCAAACCAGGCCAACATGGCACTGGTGCTACCTTGGCTCTGGGAACCATCCTGCCTATCGTGGATTTTCAGGGGCCAGCCGGCCACTCTCAACCATATGCCCCCAAACACATACCACGGCCCTTTGCTCTGGCAAACAAAACTCAACTGCCCCTCTTCTGGATGGCAAATTGCAGGACGCACTTGGTACTACGAAAACAGCCCGACTTGGCAGTGATGCCACCTTGGGTCAGGGAACAATCCTGCGTATCGATCTTTTTAAGGAGCCAGCCGGCCACGTCCAGCCATATACCCCCCAAAAAAAACCACGGAACTTTTCTCCAGCAAACAAAAATCCGCTGCCCCGCGTCTGAATGGCAGATTTCAGGAGCTATTTAGTATTATCAAACCAGCCCGACTTGGCACTGGTGCCACCATGAGTCTGGTAACCATCCTGCCTATCGTAGCTTTTCAGTAGCCAGCTGGTCACTCCCAGCCATAGGCCCCCAGACAAATACCTCGGCCCGTTTCCCTGGGAAACAAAGGTAAGCTGTCCCGCTTCTGGATGGCAGATTGCAGGAGCCACTTGGTACTATCAAACCAGCCCAACTTGGCACTGGTGCCACCTTGGGTCTGGGAACCATCCTGCGTATCCTGGATTCAAAGGAGGCAGCCGGCCACTCCCAGCCACAGGCCTCTAAACAAGAACAACGGCGCTTTTCCCTGGAAAACAAAACTCGCCTGACAACTTTTTGATGGCAGATTGCAGGAGCCACTTGGTACTATCAAACCAGCCCAACTTGGCACTGGTGCCACCATGGGTCTGGTCACCATCCTGCCTATCGTAGCTTTTCAGGAGCCAGCCGCTCACTCCCAGCCATAGGCCCCCAGACAAATATCTCGGCCCGTTTCCCTGGCAAACAAAAGTAAGCAGCCCCGCTTCTGGATGGCAGATTGCAGGAGCCACATGGTACTATCAAACCAGGCCAACATGGCACTGGTGCCACCTTGGTTTTGGGAACCATCCTGCCTATCGTGGATTTTCAGGGGCCAGCCGGCCCCTCTCAACCATATGCCCCCAAACATATACCACGGCCCTTTTCTCTGGCAAACAAAACTCAACTGCCCCTCTTCTGGATGGCAAATTGCAGGACGCACTTTGTACTACGAAAACAGCCCGACTTGGCACTGATGCCGCCTTGGGTCAGGGAACAATCCTGCGTATCGATCTTTTAAGGAGCCAGCCGGCCGCGTCCAGCCATATACCCCCAAAAAAAAACCACGGAACTTTTCTGCAGCAAACAAAAATCCGCTGCCCCCCGTCTGGATGGCAGATTGCAGGAGCTATTTAGTATTATCAAACCAGCCCGACTTGGCACTGGTGCCACCATGAGTCTGGTCACCATCCTGCCTATTGTAGCTTTTCAGTAGCCAGCCAGTCACTCCCAGCCATAGGCCCCCAGACAAATACCTCGGCCCGTTTCCCTGAGAAACAAAATTAAGCTGTCCCGCTTCTGGATGGCAGATTGCAGGAGCCGCTTGGTACTATCAAACCAGCCCAAGTTGGCACTGGCGCCACCTTGGCTCTGGGAACCATCCTGCGTATCCTGGGTTCAAAGGAGGCAGCCGGCCACTCCCAGCCACAGGCCTCCAAACACAAACAACGGCGCTTTTCCCTGGAAAACAAAACTGGCCTGCCAACTTTTTGATGGCAGATTGCAGGAGCCACTTGGTACTATCAAACCAGCCCAACTTGACACTGGTGCCACCATGGGTCTGGTCACCATCCTGCCTATCGTAGCTTTTCAGGCGCCAGCCGGTCACTCCCAGCCATAGGCCCCCAGTCACAAACCTCGGCCCGTTTCCCTGGCAAACAAAAGTAAGCTACCCCGCTTCTGGATGGCAGATTGCAGGAGCCACTTTGTACCATCAAACCAGCCCGACTTGGCACTGGTGCCACCTCTGGTCTGGGAACCATCCTGCGTATCGTGGATTCTAAGGAGCCAGCTGGCCACTCCCAGCCACAGGCCCCCAAACACAAACAACGGCGCTTTTCCCTGGAAAACAAAACTCACCTGCCAACTTTTTGATGGCAGATTGCAGGAGCCACTTGGTACTATCAAACCAGCCCAACTTGGCACTGGTGCCACCATGGGTCTGGTCACCATCCTGCCTATCGTAGCTTTTCAGGAGGCAGCCGGTCACTCCCAGCCATAGGCCCCCAGACACAAAGCTCTGCCCGTTTCCCTGGCAAACAAAAGTAAGCTACCCCGCTTCTGGATGGCAGATTGCAGGAGTCACTTTGCACCATCAAACCAGCCCGACTTGGCACTGGTGCCACCTCTGGTCTGGGACCCATCCTGCGTATCGTGGATTCTAAGGAGACAGCTGGCCACTCCCAGCCACAGGCCCCCAAACACAAACAACGGCGCTTTTCCCTGGAAAACAAAACTCGCTTGCCAACTTTTTGATGGAAGATTGCAGGAGCCACTTGGTACTATCAAACCACCCCAACTTGGCAACAAGTGGTTCCTGCAATCTGACATCCAGAAGCGGGGCAGCTTACTTTTCTTTGCCAGGGAAACGGACCGTTGTTTGTGTTTGGAGGCGTATGGCTGGGAGTGGCCGACTGGCTCCTTAAAATCCACGATACGCAGGATGGTTCCCAGACCAGAGGTGGCACCAGTGCCAAGTCGGGCTAGTTTGATGGTGCAAAGTGGCTCCTGCAATCTGCCATCCAGAAGCGGGGTAGCTTACTTTTGTTTGCCAGGGAAACGGGCCGAGCTTTTTGTCTGGGGGCCTATGGCTTGGAGTGACCGTCTGGCTCCTGAAAAGCTACGATAGGCAGGATGGTGACCAGACCCATGGTGGCACCAGTGCCAAGTTGGGCTGATTTGATAAAACCAAGTGGCTCCTGCAATCTGCCATCAAAAAGTAGGCAGGAGAGTTTTGTTTTCCAGGGAAAAGCGCCGTTGTTTGTGTTTGGGGGCCTGTGGCTGGGAGTGGCCGGCTGGCTCCTTAGAATCCACGATACGCAGCATGGTATCCAGACCCAAGGTGGCACCAGTGCCAAGTTTTGCTGGTTTGATATTACAAAGTGGTTCCTGCAATCTGCCATCCAGAAGCAGGGCAGCTTACTTTTGTTTGCCAGGGAAACGGTCCGAGGTTTTTGTCTGGGGGCCTATGGCTGGGAGTGACCGGCTGGCTCCTGAAAAGCTACGATAGGCAGGATGGTGACCAGACCCATGCTGGCACCAGTCCCAAGTTGGGCTGATTTGATAGTACCAAGTGGCTCCTGCAATCTGCCGTCAAAATTTGGCAGGCGAGTTTTGTTTTCCAGGGAAAAGCGCCGTTGTTTGTGTTTGGGGGCCTGTGGCTGGGAGTGGCCGGCTGGCTCCTTAGAATCCACGATACGCAGGATGGTTCCCAGACCCAAGGTGGCACCAGTGCCAAGTCGGGCTAATATGATGGTGCAAAGTGGCTCCTGCAATCTGCCATCCAGAAGCGGGGCAGATTACTTTTGTTTGCCAGGGAAAAGGGCCGAGCTTTGTGTCTCGGGGCCTATGGCTGGGAGTGACCGGCTGGCTCCTGAAAAGCTACGATAGGCAGGATGGTGACCAGACCCATGGTGGCACCAGTGCCAAGTTGGGCTGGTTTGATAGTACCAAGTGGCTCCTGCAATCTGCCATCAAAATGTCGGCAGGCGAGTTTTGTTTTCCAGGGAAAAGCGCCGTTGTTTGTGTTTGGGGGCCTGTGGCTGGGAGTGGCCGGCTGGCTCCTTAGAATCCACGATACGCAGGATGGTTCCCAGACCTGAGGTGGCACCAGTGCCAAGTCGGGCTGGTTTGATAGTACCAAATGCGTCCTGCAATCTGCCATCCAGAAGCGGGGCAGCTTACTTTTGTTTGCCAGGGAAACGGGCCGAGCTTTTTGTCTGGGGGCCTATGGCTGGGAGTGAGCGGCTGGCTCCTGAAAAGCTACGATAGGCAGAATGGTGAGCAGACCCATGGTGGCACAAGTGCCAAGTTGGGCTGGTTTGATAGCACCAAGTGGCTCCTGCAATCTGCCATCAAAATGTTGGCAGGCGAGTTTTGTTTTCCAGGGAAAAGCGCCGTTGTTTGTGTTTGGGTGCCTATGTCTGGGAGTGGCCGGCTGGCTCCTTAGAATCCACGATACGCAGGATGGTTCCCAGACCAGAGGTGGCACCAGTGCCAAGTCGGGCTGGTTTGATAGTACCGAGTGCGTCCTACAATCTGCCATCCAGAAGCGGGACAGCTTGCTTTTGTTTGCCAGGGAAACGGGTCGAGATTTGTGTCTGGGGGCCTATGGCTGGGAGTGACCGGCTAGGTCCTGAAAAGCTAAGGTAGGCAGGATGGTGACCAGACCCATGGTGGCACCAGTGCCAAGTTGGGCTGGTTTGATAGTACCAAGTGGCTCCTGCAATCTGCCATCAAAAAGTTGGCAGGCGAGTTTTGTTTTCCAGGGAAAAGCGCCGTTGTTTGTGTTTGGGGGCTTGTGGCTGGGAGTGGCCGGCTGGCTCCTTAGAATCCCCGATACGCAGCATGGTTCCCAGACCAGAGGTGGCACCAGTGCCAAGTCGGGCTGGTTTTATAGTACCAAGTGGTTCCTGCAATCTGCCATCCAGAAGCGGGGCAGCTTACTTTTGTTTGCCAGGGAAACGGGCCGAGGTTTTTGTCTGGGAGCCTATGGCTGGGAGTGACCGGCTGGCTCCTGAAAAGCTACGATAGGCAGGATGGTGACCAGACCCATGGTGGCACCAGTGCCAAGTTGGGCTGATTTGATAGTAGCAAGTGGCTCCTGCAATCTGCCATCAAAAAGTTGTCAGGCGAGTTTTGTTTTCCAGGGAAAAGAGCCGTTGTTTGTGTTTGGGGGCCTGTGGCTGGGAGTGGCCGGCTGGCTCCTTAGAATCCACGATACGCAGAATGGTTCCCAGACCAGAGGTGGCTCCAGTTCCAAGTCGGGCTATTTGATGGTGAAAAGTGGTTCCTGCAATCTGCCATCCCGAAGCGGGGCAGCTTACTTTGGTTTGCCAGGGAAAATGGCAGAGCATTGTGTCTGGGCGCCTATGGCTGGGAGTGACCGGCTGGCTCCTGAAAAGCTACGATAAGCAGGATGGTGACCAGACCCATGGTGGCACCAGTGCCAAGTTGGGCTGATTTGATAGTACCAAGTGGCTCCTGCAATCTGCTATCAAAAAGTTGGCCGGCGAATTTTGTTTTCCAGGGAAAAGCGCTGTGGTTTGTGTTTGGGGGCCTGTGGCTGGGAGTGGCCGGCTGGATCCTTATAATCCACGATACGCAGCATGGTTCCCAGACCCAAGGTGGCACCAGTGCCAAGTTGGGCTGGTTTGATAGTACCAAGTGGCTCTGGCAATCTGCCATCAAAAAGTTGGCAGACGAGTTTTGTTTTCCAGGGAAAAGCGCCGTTGTTTTTGTTTGGGGGCCTGTGGCTGGGAGTGGACGGATGGCTAATTAGAATCCACGATACGCAGGATGGTGACCAGACCCATGGTGGCACCAGTGCCAAGTCGGGCTGGTTTGATAGTACCAAGTGGCTCCTGGAATCTGCCATCCAGAAGCGGGATAACTTACTTTTGTTTGTCAGGGAAACGGGCCGAGGTTTGTGTCTGGGGGCCTATGGCTGGGAGTGACCGGCTGGCTCCTGAAAAGCTACGATAGGCAGGATGGTGACCAGACCCATGGTGGCACCAGTGCCAAGTTGGTCTGATTTGATAAAACCAAGTGGCTCCTGCAATCTCCCATCAAAAATTGGCAGGAGAGTTTTGTTTTCCAGGGAAAAGCGCCGTTGTTTGTGTTTGGGGGCCTGTGGCTGGGAGTGGCCGGCTGGCTCCTTAGAATCCACGATACGCAGCATGGTATCCAGACCCAAGGTGGCACCAGTGCCAAGTTTTGCTGGTTTGATATTACAAAGTGGTTCCTGCAATCTGCCATCCAGAAGCAGGGCAGCTTACTTTTGTTTGCCAGGGAAACGGTCCGAGGTTTTTGTCTGGGGGCCTATGGCTGGGAGTGACCGGCTGGCTCCTGAAAAGCTACGATAGGCAGGATGGTGACCAGACCCATGGTGGCACCAGTCCCAAGTTGGGCTGATTTGATAGTACCAAGTGGCTCCTGCAATCTGCCGTCAAAATTTGGCAGGCGAGTTTTGTTTTCCAGGGAAAAGCGCCGTTGTTTGTGTTTGGGGGCCTGTGGCTGGGAGTGGCCGGCTGGCTCCTTAGAATCCACGATACGCAGGATGGTTCCCAGACCTGAGGTGGCACCAGTGCCAAGTCGGGCTGGTTTGATAGTACTAAATAGCTCCTGCAATCTGCCATGCAGAAGCGGGGCAGCTTACTTTTGTTTGCCAGGGAAACGGGCCGAGGTTTTTGTCTGGGGGCCTATGGCTGCGAGTGACCGTCTGGCTCCTGAAAAGCTACGATAGGCAGGATGGTGAGCAGACCCATGGTGGCACCAGTGCCAAGTTGAGCTGGTTTGATAGTACCAAGTGGCTCCTGCAATCTGCCATCAAAATGTTGGCAGGCGAGTTTTGTTTTCCAGGGAAAAGCGCCGTTGTTTGTGTTTGGGTGCCTATGGCTGGGAGTGTCCGGCTGGCTCCTTAGAATCCACGATACGCACCATAGTTCCCAGACCAGAGGTGGCACCAGTGCCAAGTCGGGCTGGTTTGATAGTACCAAGTGCGTCCTACAATCTGCCATCCAGAAGTGGGGCAGCTTACTTTTGTTTGCCAGGGAAACGGGCCGAGCTTTGTGTCTGGGGGCCTATGGCTGGGAGTGACCGGCTGGCTCCTGAAAAGCTACGGTAGGCAGGATGGTGACCAGACCCATGGTGGCACCAGTGCCAAGTTGGGCTGATTTGATAGCAGCAAGTGGCTCCTGCAATCTGCCATCAAAATGTCGGCAGGCGGGTTTGTTTTCCAGGGAAAAGCGCTGTGGTTTGTGTTTGGGGGCCTGTGGCTGGGAGTGACCGGCTGGCTCCTTAGAATCCACGATACGCAGGATGGTTCCCAGACCCAAGGTGGCACCAGTGCCAAGTTGGGCTGGTTTGATAGTACCAAGTGGCTCCTGCAATCTGCCATCCAGAAGCGGGGCAGCTTACTTTTGTTTGCCAGGGAAACGGGCCGAGCTTTGTGTCTGGGGGCCTATGGCTGGGAGTGACCGGCTGGCTCCTGAAAAGCTAAGATAGGCAGGATGGTGACCAGACCCATGGTGGCACCAGTGTCAAGTTGGGCTGGTTTGATAGTACCAAGTGGCTCCTGCAATCTGCCATCAAAAATTTGGCAGGCGAGTTTTGTTTTCCAGGGAAAAGCGCCGTTGTTTTTGTTTGGGGGCCTGTGGCTGGGAGTGGCCGGCTGGCTCCTTAGAATCCACGATACGCAGCATGGTTCCCAGACCAGAGGTGGCACCAGTGCCAAGTTGGGCTGGTTTTATAGTACCAAGTGGTTCCTGCAATCTGCCATCCAGAAGCGGGGCAGCTTACTTTGGTTTGCCAGGGAAAAGGGCAGAGCATTGTGTCTGGGCGCCTATGGCTGGGAGTGACCGGCTGGCTCCTGAAAAGCTACGATAGGCAGGATGGTGAGCAGACCCATGGTGGCACCAGTGCCAAGTTGAGCTGGTTTGATAGCAGCAAGTGGCTCCTGCAATCTGCCATCAAAATGTCGGCAGGCGGGTTTGTTTTCCAGGGAAAAGCGCTGTGGTTTGTGTTTGGGGGCCTGTGGCTGGGAGTGACCGGCTGGCTCCTTAGAATCCACGATACGCACCATAGTTCCCAGACCAGAGGTGGCACCAGTGCCAAGTCGGGCTGGTTTGATAGTACCAAGTGGCTCCTGCAATCTGCCATCCAGAAGCGGGGCAGCTTACTTTTGTTTGCCAGGGAAACGGGCCGAGGTTTGTGTCTGGGGGCCTATGGCTGGGAGTGACCGGCTGGCTCCTGAAAAGCTAAGATAGGCAGGATGGTGACCAGACCCATGGTGGCACCAGTGCCAAGTTGGGCTGGTTTGATAGTACCAAGTGGCTCCTGCAATCTGCCATCAAAAATTTGGCAGGCGAGTTTTGTTTTCCAGGGAAAAGCGCCGTTGTTTTTGTTTGGGGGCCTGTGACTTTGAGTGGCCGGCTGGCTCCTTAGAATCCACGATACGCAGCATGGTTCCCAGACCAGAGGTGGCTCCAGTTCCAAGTCGGGCTGGTTTTATAGTACCAAGTGGTTCCTGCAATCTGCCATCCAGAAGCGGGGCAGCTTACTTTGGTTTGCCAGGGAAAAGGGCAGAGCATTGTGTCTGGGCGCCTATGGCTGGGAGTGACCGGCTGGCTCCTGAAAAGCTACGATAAGCAGGATGGTGACCAGACCCATGGTGGCACCAGTGCCAAGTTGGGCTGGTTTGATAGTACCAAGTGGCTCCTGCAATCTGCCATCAAAAAGTTGGCCGGCGAATTTTGTTTTCCAGGGAAAAGCGCTGTGGTTTGTGTTTGGGGGCCTGTGGCTGGGAGTGGCCGGCTGGCTCCTTATAATCCACGATACGCAGCATGGTTCCCAGACCCAAGGTGGCACCAGTGCCAAGTTGGGCTGGTTTGATAGTACCAAGTGGCTCTGGCAATCTGCCATCAAAAAGTTGGCAGACGAGTTTTGTTTTCCAGGGAAAAGCGCCGTTGTTTTTGTTTGGGGGCCTGTGGCTGGGAGTGGACGGATGGCTAATTAGAATCCACGATACGCAGGATGGTGACCAGACCCATGGTGGCACCAGTGCCAAGTCGGGCTGGTTTGATAGTACCAAGTGGCTCCTGGAATCTGCCATCCAGAAGCGGGATAACTTACTTTTGTTTGTCAGGGAAACGGGCCGAGGTTTGTGTCTGGGGGCCTATGGCTGGGAGTGACCGGCTGGCTCCTGAAAAGCTACGATAGGCAGGATGGTGACCAGACCCATGGTGGCACCAGTGCCAAGTTGGTCTGATTTGATAAAACCAAGTGGCTCCTGCAATCTCCCATCAAAAAGTTGGCAGGAGAGTTTTGTTTTCCAGGGAAAAGCGCCGTTGTTTTTGTTTGGGGGCCTGTGGCTGGGAGTGGCCGGCTGGCTCCTTAGAATCCACGATACGCAGCATGGTATCCAGACCCAAGGTGGCACCAGTGCCAAGTTTTGCTGGTTTGATAGTACCAAGCGGTTCCTGCAATCTGCCATCCAGAAGCAGGGCAGCTTACTTTTGTATGCCAGGGAAACGGGCCTAGGTTTTTGTCTGGGGGCCTATGGCTGGGAGTGACCGGCTGGCTCCTGAAAAGCTACGATAGGCAGGATGGTGACCAGACCCATGGTGGCACCAGTCCCAAGTTGGGCTGATTTGATAGTACCAAGTGGCTCCTGCAATCTGCCGTCAAAATTTGGCAGGCGAGTTTTGTTTTCCAGGTAAAAGCGCCGTTGTTTGTGTTTGGGCGCCTGTGGCTGGGAGTGGCCGGCTGGCTCCTTAGAATCCACGATACGCAGGATGGTTCCCAGACCTGAGGTGGCACCAGTGCCAAGTCGGGCTCGTTTGATAGTACTAAATAGCTCCTATAATCTGCCATGCAGAAGCGGGGCAGCTTACTTTTGTTTGCCAGGGAAACGGGCCGAGGTTTGTGTCTGGGGGCCTATGGCTGCGAGTGACCGTCTGGCTCCTGAAAAGCTACGATAGGCAGGATGGTGAGCAGACCCATGGTGGCACCAGTGCCAAGTTGAGCTGGTTTGATAGTACCAAGTGGCTCCTGCAATCTGCCATCAAAAAGTTGGCAGGCGAGTTTTGTTTTCCAGGGAAAAGCGCCGTTGTTTGTGTTTGGGTGCCTATGGCTGGGAGTGGCCGGCTGGCTCCTTAGAATTCACGATACGCACCATGGTTCCCAGACCAGAGGTGGCACCAGTGCCAAGTCGGGCTGGTTTGATAGTACCAAGTGCGTCCTACAATCTGCCATCCAGAAGCGGGGCAGCTTACTTTTGTTTGCCAGGGAAACGGGCCGAGCTTTGTGTCTGGGGGCCTATGGCTGGGAGTGACCGGCTGGCTCCTGAAAAGCTACGATAGGCAGGATGGTGACCAGACCCATGGTGGCACCAGTGCCAAGTTGGGCTGATTTGATAGTAGCAAGTGGCTCCTGCAATCTGCCATCAAAATGTCGGCAGGCGGGTTTTGTTTTCCAGGGAAAAGCGCTGTGGTTTCTGTTTGGGGGCCTGTGGCTGGGAGTGACCGGCTGGCTCCTTAGAATCCACGATACGCAGGATGGTTCCCAGACCCAAGGAGGCACCAGTGCCAAGTTGGGCTGGTTTGATAGTACAAAGTGGCTCCTGCAATCTGCCATCCAGAAGCGGGGTAGCTTACTTTTGTTTGCCAGGGAAACGGGCCGAGGTTTGTGTCTCGGGGCCTATGGCTGGGAGTGACCGGCTGGCTCCTGAAAAGCTACGATAGGCAGGATGTTGACCAGACCCATGGTGGCACCAGTGCCAAGTTGGGCTGGTTTGATAGTACCAAGTGGCTCCTGCAATCTGCCATCAAAAAGTTGGCAGGCGAGTTTGTTATCCAGGGAAATGCGCCGTTGTTTGTGTTTGGGGGCCTGTGGCTGGGAGTGGCCGGCTGGCTCCTTAGAATCCACGATACGCAGCATGGTTCCCAGACCAGAGGTGGCACCAGTGCCAAGTCGGGCTGGTTTGATGGTGAAAAGTGGCTCCTGCAATCTGCCATCCAGTAGCGGAATAACTTACTTTTGTTTGCCAGGGAAACGGTCCGAGCTTTTTGTCTGGGAGCCTATGGCTGGGAGTGACCGGCTGGCTCCTGAAAAGCTACGATAGGCAGGATGGTGACCAGACCCATGGTGGCACCAGTGTCAAGTTGGGCTGGTTTGATAGTACCAAGTGGCTCCGGCAATCTGCCATCAAAATTTGGCAGGCGAGTTTTGTTTTCCAGGGAAAAGCGCCGTTGTTTTTGTTTGGGGGCCTGTGGCTGGGAGTGGACGGATGGCTAATTAGAATCCACGATACGCAGGATGGTTCCCAGACCAGAGGTGGCACCAGTGCCAAGTCGGGCTGCTTTGATGGTGCAAAGTGGCTCCTGCAATGTGCCATCCAGAAGCGAGGTAGCTTATTTTTCTTTGTCAGGGAAACGGGCCGAGGTTTTTGTCTGGGGGCCTATGGCTTGGAGTGACCGGCTGGCTCCTGAAAAGCTACGATAGGCAGGATGGTGACCAGACCCATGGTGGCACCAGTGCCAAGTTGGGCTGGTTTGATAGTACCAAGTGGCTCCTGCAATCTGCCATCAAAATGTTGGCAGGCGAGTTTTGTTTTCCAGGGAAAAGCGCCGTTGTTTGTGTTTGGGGGCCTGTGGCTGGGAGTGGCCGGCTGGCTGCTTAGAATCCACGATACGCAGGATGGTTCCCAGACCAGAGGTGGCACCAGTGCCAAGTCGGGCTGGTTTGATAATACCTAGTGGATCCTGCAATCTGCCATCCAGAAGCGGGACAGCTTACTTTTGTTTGCCAGGGAAACGGGCCGAGGTTTGTGTCACGGGGCCTATGGCTGGGAGTGACCGTCTAGGTCCTGAAAAGCTACGATAGGCAGGATGGTGACCAGACCCATGGTGGCACCAGTGCCAAGTTGGGCTGGTTTGATAGTACCAAGTGGCTCCTGCAATCTGCCATCAAAAAGTTGGCAGGCGAGTTTTGTTTTCCAGGGAAAAGCGCCGTTGTTTGTGTTTGGAGGCCTGTGGCTGGGAGTGGCCGGCTTGCTAATTGGAATCCACGATACACAGCATGGTTCCCAGACCAGAGGTGGCACCAGTGCCAAGTTGGGCTGGTTTGATGGTGCAAAGTGGCTCCTGCAATCTGCCATCCAGAAGCGGGGCAGCTTACTTTTGTTTGCCAGGGAAACGGGCCGAGGTTTTTCTCTGGGGGCCTATGGCTTGGAGTGACCGGCTGGCGCCTGAACACCTACGATAGGCAGGATGGTGACCAGACCCATGGTGGCACCAGTGCCAAGATTGGCTGATTTGATAGTAGCAAGTGGCTCCTGCAATCTGCCATCAAAATGTTGGCAGGCGAGTTTTGTTTTCCAGGGAAAAGCGCCGTTGTTTGTGTTTGGGGGCCTGTGGCTGGGAGTGGACAGATGGCTCCTTAGAATCCACGATACGCAGCATGGTTCCCAGACCAGAGGTGGCACCAGTGCCAAGTCGGGCTGGTTTGATAGTACCAAGTGGCTCCGGAAATCTGCCATCCAGAAGCGGGGCAGCTTACTTTTGTTTGCCAGGGAAACGGGCCGAGCTTTGTGTCTGGGCGCCTATGGCTGGGAGTGACCTGCTAGGTCCTGAAAAGCTACGATAGGCAGGATGGTGACCAGACCCATGGTGGCACCAGTGCCAAGTTGGGCTGATTTGACAGTACCAAGTGGCTCCTGCAATCTGCCATCTAAAAGTTGGCAGGCGAGTTTTGTTTTCCAGGGAAAAGCGCCATTGTTTGTGTCTGGGGGCCTGTGGCTGGAGTGGCCGGCTGGCTCCTTAGAATGAACGATACGCAGGATGGTTCCCAGACCTGAGGTGGCACCAGTGCCAAGTCGGGCTAGTTTGATGGTGCAAAGTGGCTCCTGCAATCTGCCATTCAGAAGCGGGGTAGCTTACTTTTGTTTGCCAGGGAAACGGGCCGAGGTTTTTCTCTGGGGGCCTATGGCAGGGAGGGACCGGCTGGCTCCTGAAAAGCTACGATAGGCAGGATGGTGACCAGACCCATGGTGGCACCAGTGCCAAGTTGGGCTGATTTGATAGTAGCAAGTGGCTCCTGCAATCTGTCATCTAAATATTGGCAGGCGAGTTTTGTTTTCCAGGGAAAAGCGCCGTTGTTTTTGTTTTGGGGCCTGTGGCTGGGAGTGACCGGCTGGCTCCTTAGAATCCACGATACGCAGCATGGTTCCCAGACCCAAGGTGGCACCAGTGCAAAGTCGGGCTGGTTTGATAGTACCAAGTGGTTCCTGCAATCTGCCATCCAGAAGCGGGGCAGCTTACTTTGTTTGCCAGGGAAACGGGCCGAGCTTTTTGTCTGGGCGCCTATGGCTTGGAGTGACCGGCTAGGTCCTGAAAAGCTACGATAGGCAGGATGGTGACCAGATCCATGGTGGCACCAGTGCCATGTTGGGCTGGTTTGATAGTACCAAGTGGCTCCTGCAATCTGCCATCAAAATGTTGGCAGGCGAGTTTTGTTTTCCAGGGAAAAGCGCCGTTGTTTGTGTTTGGGGGCCTGTGGCTGGGAGTGGACGGATGGCTCCTTAGAACCACGATACGCAGGATGGTTCCCAGACCAGAGGTGGCACCAGTGCCAAGTCGGGCTGGTTTGATAGTACCAAGTTGTTCCTGCAATCTGCCATCCAGAAGCGGGGCAGCTTCCTTTGGTATGCCAGGGAAACGGGCCGAGGTTTTTGTCTGGGGGCCTATGGCTGGGAGTGACCGTCTGGCTCCTGAAAAGCTACGATAGGCAGGATGGTGACCAAACGCATGGTGGCACCAGTGCCAAGTTGGGCTGATTTGATAGTAGCAAGTGGCTCCTGCAATCTGCCATCAAAATGTTGGCAGGCGAGTTTTGTTTTCCAGGGAAAAGCGCCGTTGTTTGTGTTTGGGGGCCTGTGGCTGGGAGTGGCCGGCTGGCTGCTAGGAATCCACGATACGCAGGATGGTTCCCAGACCAGAGGTGGCACCAGTGCCAAGTCGGGCTGGTTTGATACTACTAAGTGCGTCCTGCAATCTGCCATCCAGAAGCGGGGCAGCTTACTTTTGTTTGCCAGGGAAACGGGCCGAGGTTTGTGTCTGGGGGTTTATGGCTGCGAGTGACCGGCTGGCTCCTGAAAAGCTACGATAGGCAGGATGGTGACCAGACCCATGGTGGCACCAGTGCCAAGTTGGGCTGGTTTGATAGTACCAAGTGGCTCCTGCAATCTGCCATCAAAAAGTTGGCAGGCGAGTTTTGTTTTCCAGGGAAAAGCGCCGTTGTTTGTGTTTGGGGGCCTGTGTCTGGGAGTGGACGGATGGCTCCTTAGAATCCACGATACGCAGGATGGTTCCCAGACCAGAGGTGGCACCAGTGCCAAGTCGGGCTAGTTTGATGGTGCAAAGTGGCTCCTGCAATCTGCCATCCAGAAGCGGGGTAGCTTACTTTTGTTTGCCAGGGAAACGGGCCGAGGTTTGTGTCTGGGGGCCTATGGCTGGGAGTGACCGGCTGGCTCCTGAAAAGCTACGATAGGCAGGATGGTGACCAGACCCATGGTGGCACCAGTGCCAAGTTGGGCTGATTTGATAGTACCAAGTGGCTCCTGCAATCTGCCATGAAAAAGTTGGCAGGCGAGTTTTGTTTTCCAGGGAAAAGCGCCGTTGTTTCTGTTTGGGGGCCTGTGGCTGGGAGTGGCCGGCTGGCTCCTTAGAATCCACGATACGCGGCATGGTTCCCAGACCAGAGGTGGCACCAGTGCCAAGTTGGGCTGGTTTGATAGTACCAAGTGGTTCCTGCAATCTGCCATCCAGAAGCGGGGCAGCTTACTTTTGTTTGCCAGGGATACGGGCCGAGGTTTGTGTCTCAGGGCCTATGGCTGGGAGTGACCGCCTGGCTCCTGAAAAGCTACGATAGGCAGGATGGTGACCAGACCCATGGTGGCACCAGTGCCAAGTGTGGCTGGTTTGATAGTACCAAGTGGCTCCTGCAATCTGCCATCAAAAAGTTGGCAGGCGAGTTTGTTATCCAGGGAAAAGCGCCGTTGTTTGTGTTTGGGGGCCTGTGGCAGGGAGTGGCCGGCTGGCTCCTTAGAATCCACGATACGCAGGATTGTTCCCAGACCAGAGGTGGCACCAGTGCCAAGTTGGGCTGGTTTGATGGTGAAAAGTGGCTCCTGCAATCTGCCATCCAGAAGCGGGATAACTTACTTTTGTTTGCCAGGGAAACGGGCCGAGGTTTTTGTCTGGGGGCCTATGGCTGGGAGTGACCGGCTGGCTCCTGAAAAGCTACGATAGGCAGGATGGTGACCAGACCCATGGTGGCACCAGTGCCAAGTCGGGCTGGTTAGATAGTACTAAATAGCTCCTGCAATCTGCCATGCAGAAGCGGGGCAGCTTACTTTTGTTTGCCAGGGAAACGGGCCGAGGTTTTTGTCTGGGGGCCTATGGCTGCGAATGACCGTCTGGCTCCTGAAAAGCTACGATAGGCAGGATGGTGAGCAGACCCATGGTGGCACCAGTGCCAAGTTGAGCTGGTTTGATAGTACCAAGTGGCTCCTGCAATCTGCCATCAAAAAGTTGGCAGGCGAGTTTTGTTTTCCAGGGAAAAGCGCCGTTGTTTGTGTTTGGGTGACTATGGCTGGGAGTGGCCGGCTGGCTCCTTAGAATCCACGATACGCACCATAGTTCCCAGACCAGAGGTGGCACCAGTGCCAAGTCGGGCTGGTTTGATAGTACCAAGTGCGTCCTACAATCTGCCATCCAGAAGCGGGGCAGCTTACTTTTGCTTGCCAGGGAAACGGGCCGAGCTTTGTGTCTGGGGGCCTATGACTGGGAGTGACCGGCTGGCTCCTGAAAAGCTACGATAGGCAGGATGGTGACCAGACCCATGGTGGCACCAGTGCCAAGTTGGGCTGATTTGATAGCAGCAAGTGGCTCCTGCAATCTGCCATCAAAATGTCGGCAGGCGGGTTTGTTTTCCAGGGAAAAGCGCTGTGGTTTGTGTTTGGGGGCCTGTGGCTGGGAGTGACCGGCTGGCTCCTTAGAATCCACGATACGCAGGATGGTTCCCAGACCCAAGGTGGCACCAGTGCCAAGTTGGGCTGGTTTGATAGTACCAAGTGGCTCCTGCAATCTGCCATCCAGAAGCGGGGCAGCTTACTTTTGTTTGCCAGGGAAACGGGCCGAGCTTTGTGTCTGGGGGCCTATGGCTGGGAGTGACCGGCTGGCTCCTGAAAAGCTAAGATAGGCAGGATGGTGACCAGACCCATGGTGGCACCAGTGTCAAGTTGGGCTGGTTTGATAGTACCAAGTGGCTCCTGCAATCTGCCATCAAAAATTTGGCAGGCGAGTTTTGTTTTCCAGGGAAAAGCGCCGTTGTTTTTGTTTGGGGGCCTGTGGCTGGGAGTGGCCGGCTGGCTCCTTAGAATCCACGATACGCAGCATGGTTCCCAGACCAGAGGTGGCACCAGTGCCAAGTCGGGCTGGTTTTATATTACCAAGTGGTTCCTGCAATCTGCCATCCAGAAGCGGGGCAGCTTACTTTGGTTTGCCAGGGAAAAGGGCAGAGCATTGTGTCTGGGCGCCTATGGCTGGGAGTGACCGGCTGGCTCCTGAAAAGCTACGATAAGCAGGATGGTGACCAGACCCATGGTGGCACCAGTGCCAAGTTGGGCTGATTTGATAGTAGCAAGTGGCTCCTGCAATCTGCCATCAAAATGTCGGCAGGCGGGTTTTGTTTTCCAGGGAAAAGCGCTGTGGTTTGTGTTTGGGGGCCTGTGGCTGGGAGTGGCCGGCTGGCTCCTTATAATCCACGATACGCAGCATGGTTCCCAGACCAGAGGTGGCACCAGTGCCAAGTTGGGCTGGTTTGATAGTACCAAGTGGCTCTGGCAATCTGCCATCAAAAAGTTGGCAGACGAGTTTTGTTTTCCAGGGAAAAGCGCCGTTGTTTTTGTTTGGGGGCCTGTGGCTGGGAGTGGACAGATGGCTAATTAGAATCCACGATAGGCAGGATGGTGACCAGACCCATGGTGGCACCAGTGCCAAGTCGGGCTGGTTTGATAGTACCAAGTGGCTCCTGCAATCTGCCATGAAAAAGTTGGCAGGCGAGTTTTGTTTTCCAGGGAAAAGCGCCGTTGTTTCTGTTTGGGGGCCTGTGGCTGGGAGTGGCCGGCTGGCTCCTTAGAATCCACGATACGCGGCATGGTTCCCAGACCAGAGGTGGCACCAGTGCCAAGTTGGGCTGGTTTGATAGTACCAAGTGGCTCCTGCAATCTGCCATCCAGAAGCGGGGCAGCTTACTTTTGTTAGCCAGGGATACGGGCCGAGGTTTGTGTCTGGGGGCCTATGGCTGGGAGTGACCGCCTGGCTCCTGAAAAGCTACGATAGGCAGGATGGTGACCAGACCCATGGTGGCACCAGTGCCAAGTTGGGCTGGTTTGATAGTACCAAGTGGCTCCTGCAATCTGCCATCAAAAAGTTGGCAGGCGAGTTTTGTTATCCAGGGAAAAGCGCCGTTGTTTGTGTTTGGGGGCCTGTGGCAGGGAGTGGCCGGCTGGATCCTTAGAATCCACGATACGCAGGATGGTTCCCAGACCAGAGGTGGCACCAGTGCCAAGTTGGGCTGGTTTGATGGTGAAAAGTGGCTCCTGCAATCTGCCATCCAGAAGCGGGATAACTTACTTTTGTTTGCCAGGGAAACGGGCCGAGGTTTGTGTCTGGGGGCCTATGGCTGGGAGTGACCGGCTGGCTCCTGAAAAGCTACGATAGGCAGGATGTTGACCAGACCCATGGTGGCACCAGTGCCAAGTCGGGCTGGTTTGATAGTACTAAATAGCTCCTGCAATCTGCCATGCAGAAGCGGGGCAGCTTACTTTTGTTTGCCAGGGAAACGGGCCGAGGTTTTTGTCTGGGGGCCTATGGCTGCGAGTGACCGTCTGGCTCCTGAAAAGCTACGATAGGCAGGATGGTGAGCAGACCCATGGTGGCACCAGTGCCAAGTTGAGCTGGTTTGATAGTACCAAGTGGCTCCTGCAATCTGCCATCAAAAAGTTGGCAGGCGAGTTTTGTTTTCCAGGGAAAAGCGCCGTTGTTTGTGTTTGGGTGCCTATGGCTGGGAGTGGCCGGCTGGCTCCTTAGAATCCACGATACGCACCATAGTTCCCAGAGCAGAGGTGGCACCAGTGCCAAGTCGGGCTGGTTTGATAGTACCAAGTGCGTCCTACAATCTGCCATCCAGAAGCGGGGCAGCTTACTTTTGTTTGCCAGGGAAACGGGCCGAGCTTTGTGTCTGGGGGCCTATGACTGGGAGTGACCGGCTGGCTCCTGAAAAGCTACGATAGGCAGGATGGTGACCAGACCCATGGTGGCACCAGTGCCAAGTTGGGCTGATTTGATAGCAGCAAGTGGCTCCTGCAATCTGCCATCAAAATGTCTGCAGGCGGGTTTGTTTTCCAGGGAAAAGCGCTGTGGTTTGTGTTTGGGGGCCTGTGGCTGGGAGTGACCGGCTGGCTCCTTAGAATCCACGATACGCAGGATGGTTCCCAGACCCAAGGTGGCACCAGTGCCAAGTTGGGCTGGTTTGATAGTACCAAGTGGCTCCTGCAATCTGCCATCCAGAAGCGGGGCAGCTTACTTTTGTTTGCCAGGGAAACGGGCCGAGCTTCGTGTCTGGGGGCCTATGGCTGGGAGTGACCGGCTGGCTCCTGAAAAGCTAAGATAGGCATGATGGTGACCAGACCCATGGTGGCACCAGTGTCAAGTTGGGCTGGTTTGATAGTACCAAGTGGCTCCTGCAATCTGCCATCAAAAATTTGGCAGGCGAGTTTTGTTTTCCAGGGAAAAGCGCCGTTGTTTTTGTTTGGGGGCCTGTGGCTGGGAGTGGCCGGCTGGCTCCTTAGAATCCACGATACGCAGCATGGTTCCCAGACCAGAGGTGGCACCAGTGCCAAGTCGGGCTGGTTTTATAGTACCAAGTGGTTCCTGCAATCTGCCATCCAGAAGCGGGGCAGCTTACTTTGGTTTGCCAGGGAAAAGGGCAGAGCATTGTGTCTGGGCGCCTATGGCTGGGAGTGACCGGCTGGCTCCTGAAAAGCTACGATAAGCAGGATGGTGACCAGACCCATGGTGGCACCAGTGCCAAGTCGGGCTGGTTTGATAGTACCAAGTGGCTCCGGCAATCTGCCATCCAGAAGCGGGATAACTTACTTTTGTTTGTCAGGGAAACGGGCCGAGGTTTGTGTCTGGGGGCCTATGGCTGGGAGTGACCGGCTGGCTCCTGAAAAGCTACGATAGGCAGGATGGTGACCAGACCCATGGTGGCACCAGTGCCAAGTTGGTCTGATTTGATAAAAGCAAGTGGCTCCTGCAATCTCCCATCAAAAAGTTGGCAGGAGAGTTTTGTTTTCCAGGGAAAAGCGCCGTTGTTTGTGTTTGGGGGCCTGTGGCTGGGAGTGGACAGATGGCTCCTTAGAATCCAACTTACGCAGGATGGTTCCCAGACCTGAGGTGGCACCAGTGCCAAGTCGGGCTGGTTTGATAGTTCTAAATAGCTCCTGCAATCTGCCATGCAGAAGCGGGGCAGCTTACTTTTGTTTGCCAGGGAAACGGGCCGAGCTTTGTGTCTGGGGGCCTATGGCTGGGAGTGACCGGCTGGCTCCTGAAAAGCTACGATAGGCAGGATGGTGACCAGACCCATGGTGGCACCAGTGCCAAGTTGGGCTGATTTGATAGTAGCAAGTGGCTCCTGCAATCTGCCATCAAAATGTCGGCAGGCTGGTTTTTTTTTTCCAGGGAAAAGCGCTGTGGTTTGTGTTTGGGGGCCTGTGGCTGGGAGTGACCGGCTGGCTCCTTAGAATCCACGATACGCAGGATGGTTCCCAGACCCAAGGTGGCACCAGTGCCAAGTTGGGCTGGTTTGATAGTACCAAGTGGCTCCTGCAATCTGCCATCCAGAAGCGGGGCAGCTTACTTTTGTTTGCCAGGGAAACGGGCCGAGGTTTGTGTCTGGGGGCCTATGGCTGGGAGTGACCGGCTGGCTCCTGAAAAGCTACGATAGGCAGGATGGTGACCAGACCCATGGTGGCACCAGTGCCAAGTTGGGCTGGTTTGATAGTACCAAGTGGCTCCTGCAATCTGCCATCAAAATGTTGGCAGGCGAGTTTTGTTTTCCAGGGAAAAGCGCCGTTGTTTTTGTTTGGGGGCCTGTGGCTGGGAGTGGCCGGCTGGCTCCTTAGAATCCACGATACGCAGCATGGTTCCCAGACCAGAGGTGGCACCAGTGCCAAGTTGGGCTGGTTTGATAGTACCAAGTGCGTCCTGCAATCTGCCATCCAGAAGCGGGGTAGCTTACTTTTGTTTGCCAGGGAAACGGGCCAAGGTTTTTGTCTGGGGGCCTATGGCTGGGAGTGACCGGCTGGCTCCTGAAAAGCTACGATAGGCAGGATGGTGACCAGACCCATGGTGGCACCAGTGCCAAGTTGGGCTGGTTTGATAGTACCAAGTGGCTCCTGCAATCTGCCATCAAAAAGTTGGCAGGCGAGTTTGTTATCCAGGGAAATGCGCCGTTGTTTGTGTTTGGGGGCCTGTGGCTGGGAGTGGCCGGCTGGCTCCTTAGAATCCACGATACGCAGCATGGTTCCCAGACCAGAGGTGGCACCAGTGCCAAGTCGGGCTGGTTTGATGGTGAAAAGTGGCTCCTGCAATCTGCCATCCAGTAGCGGAATAACTTACTTTTGTTTGCCAGGGAAACGGTCCGAGCTTTTTGTCTGGGGGCCTATGGCTGGGAGTGACCGGCTGGCTCCTGAAAAGCTACGATAGGCAGGATGGTGACCAGACCCATGGTGGCACCAGTGTCAAGTTGGGCTGGTTTGATAGTACCCAGTGGCTCCGGCAATCTGCCATCAAAATTTGGCAGGCGAGTTTTGTTTTCCAGGGAAAAGCGCCGTTGTTTTTGTTTGGGGGCCTGTGGCTGGGAGTGGACGGATGGCTAATTAGAATCCACGATACGCAGGATGGTTCCCAGACCAGAGGTGGCACCAGTGCCAAGTCGGGCTGGTTTGATGGTGCAAAGTGGCTCCTGCAATGTGCCATCCAGAAGCGGGGTAGCTTATTTTTCTTTGCCAGGGAAACGGGCCGAGGTTTTTGTCTGGGGGCCTATGGCTTGGAGTGACCGGCTGGCTCCTGAAAAGCTACGATAGGCAGGATGGTGACCAGACCCATGGTGGCACCAGTGCCAAGTTGGGCTGGTTTGATAGTACCAAGTGGCTCCTGCAATCTGCCATCAAAAAGTTGGCAGGCGAGTTTGTTATCCAGGGAAATGCGCCGTTGTTTGTGTTTGGGGGCCTGTGGCTGGGAGTGGCCGGCTGGCTCCTTAGAATCCACGATACGCAGCATGGTTCCCAGACCAGAGGTGGCACCAGTGCCAAGTCGGGCTGGTTTGATGGTGAAAAGTGGCTCCTGCAATCTGCCATCCAGTAGCGGAATAACTTACTTTTGTTTGCCAGGGAAACGGTCCGAGCTTTTTGTCTGGGGGCCTATGGCTGGGAGTGACCGGCTGGCTCCTGAAAAGCTACGATAGGCAGGATGGTGACCAGACCCATGGTGGCACCAGTGTCAAGGTTGGCTGGTTTGATAGTACCCAGTGGCTCCGGCAATCTGCCATCAAAATTTGGCAGGCGAGTTTTGTTTTCCAGGGAAAAGCGCCGTTGTTTTTGTTTGGGGGCCTGTGGCTGGGAGTGGACGGATGGCTAATTAGAATCCACGATACGCAGGATGGTTCCCAGACCAGAGGTGGCACCAGTGCCAAGTCGGGCTGGTTTGATGGTGCAAAGTGGCTCCTGCAATGTGCCATCCAGAAGCGGGGTAGCTTATTTTTCTTTGCCAGGGAAACGGGCCGAGGTTTTTGTCTGGGGGCCTATGGCTTGGAGTGACCGGCTGGCTCCTGAAAAGCTACGATAGGCAGGATGGTGACCAGACCCATGGTGGCACCAGTGCCAAGTTGGGCTGGTTTGATAGTACCAAGTGGCTCCTGCAATCTGCCATCAAAATGTTGGCAGGCGAGTTTTGTTTTCCAGGGAAAAGCGCCGTTGTTTCTGTTTGGGGGCCTGTGGCTGGGAGTGGCCGGCTGGCTGCTTAGAATCCACGATACGCAGGATGGTTCCCAGACCAGAGGTGGCACCAGTGCCAAGTCGGGCTGGTTTGATAATACCTAGTGGATCCTGCAATCTGCCATCCAGAAGCGGGACAGCTTACTTTTGTTTGCCAGGGAAACGGGCCGAGCTTTGTGTCACGGGGCCTATGGCTGGGAGTGACCGTCTAGGTCCTGAAAAGCTACGATAGGCAGGATGGTGACCAGACCCATGGTGGCACCAGTGCCAAGTTGGGCTGGTTTGATAGTACCAAGTGGCTCTGGCAATCTGCCATCAAAAAGTTGGCAGGCGAGTTTTGTTTTCCAGGGAAAAGCGCCGTTGATTTTGTTTGGGGGCCTGTGGCTGGGAGTGGCCGGCTGGCTGCTTAGAATCCACGATACGCAGCATGGTTCCCAGACCAGAGGTGGCACCAGTGCCAAGTCGGGCTGGTTTTATAGTACCAAGTGGTTCCTGCAATCTGCCATCCAGAAGCGGGGCAGCTTACTTTGGTTTGCCAGGGAAAAGGGCAGAGCATTGTGTCTGGGCGCCTATGGCTGGGAGTGACCGGCTGGCTCCTGAAAAGCTACGATAAGCAGGATGGTGACCAGACCCATGGTGGCACCAGTGCCAAGTTGGGCTGATTTGATAGTACCAAGTGGCTCCTGCAATCTGCCATCAATAATTTGGCCGGCGAATTTTGTTTTCCAGGGAAAAGCGCTATGGTTTGTGTTTGGGGGCCTGTGGCTGGGAGTGGCCGGCTGGCTCCTTAGAATCCACGATACGCAGCATGGTTCCCAGACCCAAGGTGGCACCAGTGCCAAGTTGGGCTGGTTTGATAGTACCAAGTGGCTCTGGCAATCTGCCATCAAAAAGTTGGCAGACGAGTTTTGTTTTCCAGGAAAAAGCGCCGTTGTTTTTGTTTGGGGGCCTGTGGCTGGGAGTGGACAGATGGCTAATTAGAATCCACGATAGGCAGGATGGTGACCAGACCCATGGTGGCACCAGTGCCAAGTCGGGCTGGTTTGATAGTACCAAGTGGCTCCGGCAATCTGCCATCCAGAAGCGGGATAACTTACTTTTGTTTGTCAGGGAAACGGGCCGAGGTTTGTGTCTGGGGGCCTATGGCTGGGAGTGACCGGCTGGCTCCTGAAAAGCTACGATAGGCAGGATGGTGACCAGACCCATGGTGGCACCAGTGCCAAGTTGGTCTGATTTGATAAAACCAAGTGGCTCCTGCAATCTCCCATCAAAAAGTTGGCAGGAGAGTTTTGTTTTCCAGGGAAAAGCGCCGTTGTTTGTGTTTGGGGGCCTGTGGCTGGGAGTGGCCGGCTGGCTCCTTAGAATCCACGATACGCAGCATGGTATCCAGACCCAAGGTGGCACCAGTGCCAAGTTTTGCTGGTTTGATAGTACCAAGTGGTTCCTGCAATCTGCCATCCAGAAGCAGGGCAGCTTACTTTTGTATGCCAGGGAAACGGGCCGAGGTTTTTGTCTGGGGGCCTATGGCTGGGAGTGACCGGCTGGCTCCAGAAACGCTACTATAGGCAGGATGGTGACCAGACCCATGGTGGCACCAGTCCCAAGTTGGGCTGATTTGATAGTACCAAGTGGCTCCTGCAATCTGCCGTCAAAATTTGGCAGGCGAGTTTTGTTTTCCAGGGAAAAGCGCCGTTGTTTGTGTTTGGGCGCCTGTGGCTGGGAGTGGCCGGCTGGCTCCTTAGAATCCACGTTACGCAGGATGGTTCCCAGACCTGAGGTGGCACCAGTGCCAAGTCGGGCTGGTTTGATAGTACTAAATAGCTCCTGCAATCTGCCATGCAGAAGCGGGGCAGCTTACTTTTGTTTGCCAGGGAAACGGGCCGAGGTTTGTGTCTGGGGGCCTATGGCTGCGAGTGACCGTCTGGCTCCTGAAAAGCTACGATAGGCAGGATGGTGAGCAGACCCATGGTGGCACCAGTGCCAAGTTGAGCTGGTTTGATAGTACCAAGTGGCTCCTGCAATCTGCCATCAAAAAGTTGGCAGGCGAGTTTTGTTTTCCAGGGAAAAGCGCCGTTGTTTGTGTTTGGGTGCCTATGGCTGGGAGTGGCCGGCTGGCTCCTTAGAATTCACGATACGCACCATGGTTCCCAGACCAGAGGTGGCACCAGTGCCAAGTCGGGCTGGTTTGATAGTACCAAGTGCGTCCTACAATCTGCCATCCAGTAGCGGGGCAGCTTACTTTTGTTTGCCAGGGAAACGGGCCGAGCTTTGTGTCTGGGGGCCTATGGCTGGGAGTGACCGGCTGGCTCCTGAAAAGCTACGATAGGCAGGATGGTGACCAGACCCATGGTGGCACCAGTGCCAAGTTGGGCTGGTTTGATAGTACCAAGTGGCTCCTGCAATCTGCCATCAAAAAGTTGGCAGGCGAGTTTTGTTTTCCAGGGAAAAGCGCTGTGGTTTTTGTTTGGGGGCCTGTGGCTGGGAGTGACCGGCTGGCTCCTTAGAATCCACGATACGCAGGATGGTTCCCAGACCCAAGGTGGCACCAGTGCCAAGTTGGGCTGGTTTGATAGTACCAAGTGGCTCCTGCAATCTGCCATCCAGAAGCGGGGCAGCTTACTTTTGTTTGCCAGGGAAACGGGCCGAGGTTTGTGTCTGGGGGCCTATGGCTGGGAGTGACCGGCTGGCTCCTGAAAAGCTAAGATAGGCAGGATGGTGACCAGACCCATGGTGGCACCAGTGCCAAGTTGGGCTGGTTTGATAGTACCAAGTGGCTCCTGCAATCTGCCATCAAAATGTTGGCAGGCGAGTTTTGTTTTCCAGGGAAAAGCGCCGTTGTTTTTGTTTGGGGGCCTGTGGCTGGGAGTGGCCGGCTGGCTCCTTAGAATCCACGATACGCAGCATGGTTCCCAGACCAGAGGTGGCACCAGTGCCAAGTTGGGCTGGTTTGATAGTACCAAGTGCGTCCTACAATCTGCCATCCAGAAGCGGGGTAGCTTACTTTTGTTTGCCAGGGAAACGGGCCGAGGTTTGTGTCTCGGGGCCTATGGCTGGGAGTGACCGGCTGGCTCCTGAAAAGCTACGATAGGCAGGATGGTGACCAGACCCATGGTGGCACCAGTGCCAAGTTGGGCTGGTTTGATAGTACCAAGTGGCTCCTGCAATCTGCCATCAAAAAGTTGGCAGGCGAGTTTGTTATCCAGGGAAATGCGCCGTTGTTTGTGTTTGGGGGCCTGTGGCTGGGAGTGGCCGGCTGGCTCCTTAGAATCCACGATACGCAGCATGGTTCCCAGACCAGAGGTGGCACCAGTGCCAAGTCGGGCTGGTTTGATGGTGAAAAGTGGCTCCTGCAATCTGCCATCCAGTAGCGGAATAACTTACTTTTGTTTGCCAGGGAAACGGTCCGAGCTTTTTGTCTGGGGGCCTATGGCTGGGAGTGACCGGCTGGCTCCTGAAAAGCTACGATAGGCAGGATGGTGACCAGACCCATGGTGGCACCAGTGTCAAGTTGGGCTGGTTTGATAGTACCCAGTGGCTCCGGCAATCTGCCATCAAAATTTGGCAGGCGAGTTTTGTTTTCCAGGGAAAAGCGCCGTTGTTTTTGTTTGGGGGCCTGTGGCTGGGAGTGGACGGATGGCTAATTAGAATCCACGATACGCAGGATGGTTCCCAGACCAGAGGTGGCACCAGTGCCAAGTCGGGCTGGTTTGATGGTGCAAAGTGGCTCCTGCAATGTGCCATCCAGAAGCGGGGTAGCTTATTTTTCTTTGCCAGGGAAACGGGCCGAGGTTTTTGTCTGGGGGCCTATGGCTTGGAGTGACCGGCTGGCTCCTGAAAAGCTACGATAGGCAGGATGGTGACCAGACCCATGGTGGCACCAGTGCCAAGTTGGGCTGGTTTGATAGTACCAAGTGGCTCCTGCAATCTGCCATCAAAATGTTGGCAGGCGAGTTTTGTTTTCCAGGGAAAAGCGCCGTTGTTTCTGTTTGGGGGCCTGTGGCTGGGAGTGGCCGGCTGGCTGCTTAGAATCCACGATACGCAGGATGGTTCCCAGACCAGAGGTGGCACCAGTGCCAAGTCGGGCTGGTTTGATAATACCTAGTGGATCCTGCAATCTGCCATCCAGAAGCGGGACAGCTTACTTTTGTTTGCCAGGGAAACGGGCCGAGCTTCGTGTCACGGGGCCTATGGCTGGGAGTGACCGGCTGGCTCCTGAAAAGCTACGATAGGCAGGATGGTGACCAGACCCATGGTGGCACCAGTGCCAAGTTGGGCTGGTTTGATAGTACCAAGTGGCTCCTGCAATCTGCCATCAAAAAGTTGGCAGGCGAGTTTTGTTTTCCAGGGAAAAGCGCCGTTGTTTGTGTTTGGAGGCCTGTGGCTGGGAGTGGCCGGCTTGCTAATTGGAATCCACGATACACAGCATGGTTCCCAGACCAGAGGTGGCACCAGTGCCAAGTTGGGCTGGTTTGATGGTGCAAAGTGGCTCCTGCAATCTGCCATCCAGAAGCGGGGCAGCTTACTTTTGTTTGCCAGGGAAACGGGCCGAGGTTTTTCTCTGGGGGCCTATGGCTGGGAGTGACCGGCTGGCGCCTGAACACCTACGATAGGCAGGATGGTGACCAGACCCATGGTGGCACCAGTGTCAAGTTGGGCTGATTTGACAGTACCAAGTGGCTCCTGCAATCTGCCATCTAAATGTTGGCAGGCGAGTTTTGTTTTCCAGGGAAAAGCGCCGTTGTTTGTGTCTAGGGGCCTGTGGCTGGAGTGGCCGGCTGGCTCCTTAGAATCCACGATACGCAGGATGGTTCCCAGACCTGAGGTGGCACCAGTGCCAAGTCGGGCTAGTTTGATGGTGCAAAGTGGCTCCTGCAATCTGCCATCCAGAAGCGGGGTAGCTTACTTTTGTTTGCCAGGGAAACGGGCCGAGGTTTTTCTCTGGGGGCCTATGGCAGGGAGGGACCGGCTGGCTCCTGAAAAGCTACGATAGGCAGGATGGTGACCAGACCCATGGTGGCACCAGTGCCCAGTTGGGCTGGTTTGATAGTACCAAGTGGCTCCTGCAATCTGCCATCAAAATGTTGGCAGGCGAGTTTTGTTTTCCAGGGAAAAGCGCCGTTGTTTGTGTTTGGGGGCCTGTGGCTGGGAGTGACCGGCTGGCTCCTTAGAATCCACGATACGCAGGATGGTTCCCAGACCCAAGGTGGCACCAGTGCCAAGTCGGGCTGGTTTGATAGTACCAAGTGGTTCCTGCAATCTGCCATCCAGAAGCGGGGCAGCTTACTTTGTTTGCCAGGGAAACGGGCCGAGCTTTTTGTCTGGGCGCCTATGGCTTGGAGTGACCGGCTAGGTCCTGAAAAGCTACGATAGGCAGGATGGTGACCAGATCCATGGTGGCACCAGTGCCAAGTTGGGCTGGTTTGATAGTACCAAGTGGCTCCTGCAATCTGCCATCAAAATGTTGGCAGGCGAGTTTTGTTTTCCAGGGAAAAGCGCCGTTGTTTGTGTTTGGGGGCCTGTGGCTGGGAGTGGCCGGCTGGCTGCTTAGAATCCACGATACGCAGGATGGTTCCCAGACCAGAGGTGGCACCAGTGCCAAGTCGGGCTGGTTTGATAGTACCAAGTTGTTCCTGCAATCTGCCATCCAGAAGCGGGGCAGCTTACTTTTGTATGCCAGGGAAACGGGCCGAGGTTTTTGTCTGGGGGCCTATAGCTGGGAGTGACCGTCTGGCTCCTGAAAAGCTACGATAGGCAGGATGGTGACCAAACGCATGGTGGCACCAGTGCCAAGTTGGGCTGATTTGATAGTACCAAGTGGCTCCTGCAATCTGCCATCAAAATGTTGGCAGGCGAGTTTTGTTTTCCAGGGAAAAGCGCCGTTGTTTGTGTTTGGGGGCCTGTGGCTGGGAGTGGCCGGCTGGCTGCTTAGAATCCACGATACGCAGGATGGTTCCCAGACCAGAGGTGGCACCAGTGCCAAGTCGGGCTGGTTTGATACTACCAAGTGCGTCCTGCAATCTGCCATCCAGAAGCGGGGTAGCTTACTTTTGTTTGCCAGGGAAACGGGCCGAGGTTTGTGTCTGGGGGCCTATGGCTGGGAGTGACCGGCTGGCTCCTGAAAAGCTACGATAGGCAGGATGGTGACCAGACCCATGGTGGCACCAGTGCCAAGTTGGGCTGGTTTGATAGTACCAAGTGGCTCCTGCAATCTGCCATCAAAAAGTTGGCAGGCGAGTTTTGTTTTCCAGGGAAAAGCGCCGTTGTTTGTGTTTGGGGGCCTGTGGCTGGGAGTGGCCGGCTGGCTCCTTAGAATCCACGATACGCAGGATGGTTCCCAGACCAGAGGTCGCACCAGTGCCAAGTCGGGCTGGTTTGATGGTGAAAAGTGGCTCCTGCAATCTGCCATCCAGAAGCGGGATAACTTACTTTTGTTTGCCAGGGAAAAGGGCCGAGCTTTTTGTCTGGGGGCCTATGGCTGGGAGTGACCGGCTGGCTCCTGAAAAGCTACGATAGGCAGGATGGTGACCAGACCCATGGTGGCACCAGTGCCAAGTTGGGCTGGTTTGATAGTACCAAGTGGCTCCTGCAATCTGCCATCAAAATGTTGGCAGGCGAGTTTTGTTTTCCAGGGAAAAGTGCCGTTGTTTGTGTTTGGGGGCCTGTGGGTGGGAGTGGCCAGCTGGCTCCTTAGAATCCACGATACGCAGGATGGTTCCCAGACCTGAGGTGGCACCAGTGCCAAGTCGGGCTAGTTTGATGGTGCAAAGTGGCTCCTGCAATCTGCCATCCAGAAGCGGGGTAGCTTACTTTTGTTTGCCAGGGAAACGGGCCGAGGTTTTTCTCTGGGGGCCTATGGCAGGGAGGGACCGGCTGGCTCCTGAAAAGCTACGATAGGCAGGATGGTGACCAGACCCATGGTGGCACCAGTGCCAAGTTGGGCTGATTTGATAGTAGCAAGTGGCTCCTGCAATCTGCCGTCAAAATGTTGGCAGGCGAGTTTTGTTTTCCAGGGAAAAGCGCCGTTGTTTGTGTTTGGTGGCCTGTGGCTGGGAGTGACCGGCTGGCTCCTTAGAATCCACGATACGCAGGATGGTTCCCAGACCCAAGGTGGCACCAGTGCCAAGTCGGGCTGGTTTGATAGTACCAAGTGGTTCCTGCAATCTGCCATCCAGAAGCGGGGCAGCTTACTTTTGTTTGCCAGGGAAACGGGCCGAGGTTTTTCTCTGGGGGCCTATGGCTTGGAGTGACCGGCTAGGTCCTGAAAGGCTACGATAGGCAGGATGGTGACCAGATCCATGGTGGCACCAGTGCCAAGTTGGGCTGGTTTGATAGTACCAAGTGGCTCCTGCAATCTGCCATCAAAATGTTGGCAGGCGAGTTTTGTTTTCCAGGGAAAAGCGCTGTGGTTTGTGTTTGGGGGCCTGTGGCTGGGAGTGGACGGATGGCTCCTTAGAATCCACGATACGCAGGATGGTTCCCAGAGGAGAGGTGGCACCAGTGCCAAGTCGGGCTGGTTTGATGGTGAAAATTGGCTCCTGCAATCTGCCATCCAGAAGCGGGATAACTTACTTTTGTTTGCCAGGGAAACGGGCCAAGGTTTTTGTCTGGGGGCCTATGGCTGGGAGTGACCGGCTGGCTCCTGAAAAGCTACGATAGGCAGGATGGTGACCAGACCCATGGTGGCACCAGTGTCAAGTTGGGCGGGTTTGATAGTACCAAGTGGCTCCGGCAATCTGCCATCAAAATTTGGCAGGCGAGGTTTGTTTTCCAGGGAAAAGCGCCGTTGTTTGTGTTTGGGGGCCTGTGGGTGGGAGTGGCCAGATGGCTAATTAGAATCCACGATACGCAGCATGGTTCCCAGACCTGAGGTGGCACCAGTGCCAAGTCGGGCTGGTTTGATGCTATCAAGTGCGTCCTGCAATCTGCCATCCAGAAGCGGGGTAGCTTACTTTTGTTTGCCAGGGAAACGGGCCGAGGTTTGTGTCTGGGGGCCTATGGCTGGGAGTGACCGGCTGGCTCCTGAAAAGCTACGATAGGCAGGATGGTGACCAGACCCATGGTGGCACCAGTGCCAAGTTGGGCTGGTTTGATAGTACCAAGTGGCTCCTGCAATCTGCCATCAAAAAGTTGGCAGGCGAGTTTTGTTTTCCAGGGAAAAGCGCCGTTGTTTTTGTTTGGGGGCCTGTGGGTGGGAGTGGCCGGCTGGCTCCTTAGAATCCACGATACGCAGGATGGTTCCCAGACCAGAGGTGGCACCAGTGCCAAGTCGGGCTAGTTTGATGGTGCAAAGTGGCTCCTGCAATCTGCCATCCAGAAGCGGGGCAGCTTACTTTTGTTTGCCAGGGAAACGGGCCGAGTATTGTTTCTGGGGGCCTACGGCTGCGAGTGACCGGCTGGCTCCTGAAAAGCTACGATAGGCAGGATGGTGACCAGACCCATGGTGGCACCAGTGCCAAGTTGGGCTGATTTGATAGTACCAAGTGGCTCCTGCAATCTGCCATCAAAAAGTTGGCAGGCGAGTTTTGTTTTCCAGGGAAAAGCGCCGTTGTTTGTGTTTGGGGGCCTGTGGCTGGGAGTGGACGGATGGCTCCTTAGAACCACGATACGCAGGATGGTTCCCAGACCAGAGGTGGCACCAGTGCCAAGTCGGGCTGGTTTGATAGTACCAAGTGGTTCCTGCAATCTGCCATCCAGAAGCGGGATAACTTACTTTTGTTTGCCAGGGAAACGGGCCGAGCTTTTTGTCTGGGGGCCTATGGCTGGGAGTGACCGGCTGGCTCCTGAAAAGCTACGATAGGCAGGATGGTGACCAGACCCATGGTGGCACCAGTGCCAAGTTGGGCTGGTTTGATAGTACCAAGTGGCTCCTGCAATCTGCCATCAAAATGTTGGCAGGCGAGTTTTGTTTTCCAGGGAAAAGTGCCGTTGTTTGTGTTTGGGGGCCTGTGGGTGGGAGTGACCGGCTGGCTTCTTAGAATCCACGATACGCAGGATGGTTCCCAGACCAGAGGTCGCACCAGTGCCAAGTCGGGCCAGTTTGATGGTGCAAAGTGGCTCCTGCAATCTGCCATCCAGAAGCGGGGCAGCTTACTTTTGTTTGCCAGGGAAACGGGCCGAGTTTTGTGTCTGGGGGCCTATGGCTGCGAGTGACCGGCTGGCTCCTGAAAAGCTACAATAGGCAGGATGGTGACCAGACCCATGGTGGCACCAGTGCCAAGTTGGGCTGATTTGATAGTACCAAGTGGCTCCTGCAATCTGCCATCAAAAAGTTGGCAGGCGAGTTTTGTTTTCCAGGGAAAAGCGCCGTTGTTTGTGTCTGGGGGCCTGTGGCTGGGAGTGGCCGGCTGGCTCCTTACAATGAACGATACGCAGGATGGTTCCCAGACCTGAGGTGGCACCAGTGCCAAGTCGGGCTAGTTTGATGGTGCAAAGTGGCTCCTGCAATCTGCCATCCAGAAGCGGGGTAGCTTACTTTTGTTTGCCAGGGAAACGGGCCGAGGTTTTTCTCTGGGGGCCTATGGCAGGGAGGGACCGGCTGGCTCCTGAAAAGCTACGATAGGCAGGATGGTGACCAGACCCATGGTGGCACCAGTGCCAAGTTGGGCTGATTTGATAGTAGCAAGTGGCTCCTGCAATCTGCCATCAAAATGTTGGCAGGCGAGTTTTGTTTTCCAGGGAAAAGCGCCGTTGTTTGTGTTTGGTGGCCTGTGGCTGGGAGTGACCGGCTGGCTCCTTAGAATCCACGATACGCAGGATGGTTCCCAGACCCAAGGTGGCACCAGTGCCAAGTTGGGCTGGTTTGATAGTACCAAGTGGTTCCTGCAATCTGCCATCCAGAAGCGGGGCAGCTTACTTTTGTTTGCCAGGGAAACGGGCCGAGGTTTTTCTCTGGGGGCCTATGGCTTGGAGTGACCGGCTAGGTCCTGAAAAGCTACGATAGGCAGGATGGTGACCAGACCCATGGTGGCACCAGTGCCAAGTTGGGCTGGTTTGATAGTACCAAGTGGCTCCTGCAATCTGCCATCAAAAAGTTGGCAGGCGAGTTTTGTTTTCCAGGGAAAAGCGCTGTGGTTTGTGTTTGGGGGCCTGTGGCAGGGAGTGGCCGGCTGGCTCCTTAGAATCCACGATACGCAGGATGGTTCCCAGACCAGAGGTGGCACCAGTGCCAAGTCGGGCTGGTTTGATGGTGAAAAGTGGCTCCTGCAATCTGCCATCCAGAAGCGGGATAACTTACTTTTGTTTGCCAGGGAAACGGGCCAAGGTTTTTGTCTGGGGGCCTATGGCTGGGAGTGACCGGCTGGCTCCTGAAAAGCTACGATAGGCAGGATGGTGACCAGACCCATGGTGGCACCAGTGTCAAGTTGGGCGGGTTTGATAGTACCAAGTGGCTCCGGCAATCTGCCATCAAAATTTGGCAGGCGAGGTTTGTTTTCCCGGGAAAAGCGCCGTTGTTTTTGTTTGGGGGCCTGTGGGTGGGAGTGGCCAGATGGCTAATTAGAATCCACGATAGGCAGCATGGTTCCCAGACCTGAGGTGGCACCAGTGCCAAGTCGGGCTGGTTTGATACTATCAAGTGCGTCCTGCAATCTGCCATCCAGAAGCGGGGTAGCTTACTTTTGTTTGCCAGGTAAACGGGCCGAGGTTTGTGTCTGGGGGCCTATGGCTGGGAGTGACCGGCTGGCTCCTGAAAAGCTACGATAGGCAGGATGGTGACCAGACCCATGGTGGCACCAGTGCCAAGTTGGGCTGGTTTGATAGTACCAAGTGGCTCCTGCAATCTGCCATCAAAAAATTGGCAGGCGAGTTTTGTTTTCCAGGGAAAAGCGCCGTTGTTTTTGTTTGGGGGCCTGTGGGTGGGAGTGGCCGGCTGGCTCCTTAGAATCCACGATACGCAGGATGGTTCCCAGACCAGAGGTGGCACCAGTGCCAAGTCGGGCTAGTTTGATGGTGCAAAGTGGCTCCTGCAATCTGCCATCCAGAAGCGGGGCAGCTTACTTTTGTTTGCCAGGGAAACGGGCCTAGTATTGTTTCTGGGGGCCTACGGCTGCGAGTGACCGGCTGGCTCCTGAAAAGCTACGATAGGCAGGATGGTGACCAGACCCATGGTGGCACCAGTGCCAAGTTGGGCTGATTTGATAGTACCAAGTGGCTCCTGCAATCTGCCATCAAAAAGTTGGCAGGCGAGTTTTGTTTTCCAGGGAAAAGCGCCGTTGTTTGTGTTTGGGGGCCTGTGGCTGGGAGTGGACGGATGGCTCCTTAGAACCACGATACGCAGGATGGTTCCCAGACCAGAGGTGGCACCAGTGCCAAGTCGGGCTGGTTTGATAGTACCAAGTGGTTCCTGCAATCTGCCATCCAGAAGCGGGGCAGCTTACTTTTGTATGCCAGGGAAACGGGCCGAGGTTTTTTTCTGGGGGCCTATAGCTGGGAGTGACCGGCTGGCTCCTGAAAAGCTACGATAGGCAGGATGGTGACCAAACGCATGGTGGCACCAGTGCCAAGTTGGGCTGATTTGATAGTACCAAGTGGCTCCTGCAATCTGCCATCAAAATGTTGGCAGGCGAGTTTTGTTTTCCAGGGAAAAGCGCCGTTGTTTGTGTTTGGGGGCCTGTGGCTGGGAGTGGCCGGCTGGCTGCTTAGAATCCACGATACGCAGGATGGTTCCCAGACCAGAGGTGGCACCAGTGCCAAGTCGGGCTGGTTTGATACTACCAAGTGCGTCCTGCAATCTGCCATCCAGAAGCGGGGCAGCTTACTTTTGTTTGCCAGGGAAACGGGCCGAGGTTTGTGTCTGGGGGCCTATGGCTGGGAGTGACCGGCTGGCTCCTGAAAAGCTACGATAGGCAGGATGGTGACCAGACCCATGGTGGCACCAGTGCCAAGTTGGGCTGATTTGATAGTACCAAGTGGCTCCTGCAATCTGCCATCAAAAAGTTGTCAGGCGAGTTTTGTTTTCCAGGGAAAAGCGCCGTTGTTTGTGTTTGGGGGCCTGTGGCTGGGAGTGGACGGCTGGCTCCTTAGAATCCACGATACGCAGGATGGTTCCCAGACCAGAGGTGGCACCAGTGCCAAGTTGGGCTGGTTGGATAGTACCAAGTGCGTCCTGCAATCTGCCATCCAGAAGCGGGGCAGCTTACTTTTGTTTGCCAGGGAAACGGGCCGAGGTTTGTGTCTCAGGGCCTATGGCTGGGAGTGACCGGCTGGCTCCTGAAAAGCTACGATAGGCAGGATGGTGACCAGACCCATGGTGGCACCAGTGCCAAGTTGGGCTGGTTTCATAGTACCAAGTGGCTCCTGCAATCTGCCATCAAAAAGTTGTCAGGCGAGTTTTGTTTTCCAGGGAAAAGCGCCGTTGTTTGTGTTTGGTGGCCTGTGGCTGGGAGTGACCGGCTGGCTCCTTAGAATCCACGATACGCAGGATGGTTCCCAGACCCAAGGTGGCACCAGTGCCAAGTTGGGCTGGTTTGATAGTACCAAGTGGTTCCTGCAATCTGCCATCCAGAAGCAGGGCAGCTTACTTTTGTTTGCCAGGGAAACGGGCCGAGGTTTTTCTCTGGGGGCCTATGGCTTGGAGTGACCGGCTAGGTCCTGAAAAGCTACGATAGGCAGGATGGTGACCAGATCCATGGTGGCACCAGTGCCAAGTTGGGCTGGTTTGATAGTACCAAGTGGCTCCTGCAATCTGCCATCAAAATGTTGGCAGGCGAGTTTTGTTTTCCAGGGAAAAGCGCCGTTGTTTGTGTCTGGGGGCCTGTGGCTGGGAGTGGCCGGCTGGCTCCTTAGAATCCACGATACGCAGGATGGATCCCAGACCAGAGGTGGCACCAGTGCCAAGTCGGGCTGGTTTGATGGTGAAAAGTGGCTCCTGCAATCTGCCATCCAGAAGCGGGATAACTTACTTTTGTTTGCCAGGGAAACGGGCCGAGTATTGTTTCTGGGGGCCTATGGCTGCGAGTGACCGGCTGGCTCCTGAAAAGCTACGATAGGCAGGATGGTGACCAGACCCATGGTGGCACCAGTGCCAAGTTGGGCTGATTTGATAGTACCAAGTGGCTCCTGCAATCTGCCATCAAAAAGTTGGCAGGCGAGTTTTGTTTTCCAGGGAAAAGCGCCGTTGTTTGTGTTTGGGGGCCTGTGGCTGGGAGTGGACGGATGGCTCCTTAGAACCACGATACGCAGGATGGTTCCCAGACCAGAGGTGGCACCAGTGTCAAGTCGGGCTGGTTTGATAGTACCAAGTGGTTCCTGCAATCTGCCATCCAGAAGCGGGGCCGCTTACTTTTGTATGCCAGGGAAACGGGCCGAGGTTTTTGTCTGGGGGCCTATAGCTGGGAGTGACCGGCTGGCTCCTGAAAAGCTACGATAGGCGGGATGGTGACCAAACGCATGGTGGCACCAGTGCCAAGTTGGGCTGATTTGATAGTACCAAGTGGCTCCTGCAATCTGCCATCAAAATGTTGGCAGGCGAGTTTTGTTTTCCAGGGAAAAGCGCCGTTGTTTATGTTTGGGGGCCTGTGGCTGGGAGTGGCCGCCTGGCTGCTTAGAATCCACGATACGCAGGATGGTTCCCAGACCAGAGGTGGCACCAGTGCCAAGTCGGGCTGGTTTGATACTACCAAGTGCGTCCTGCAATCTGCCATCCAGAAGCGGGGCAGCTTACTTTTGTTTGCCAGGGAAACGGGCCGAGGTTTGTGTCTGGGGGCCTATGGCTGGGAGTGACCGGCTGGCTCCTGAAAAGCTACGATAGGCAGGATGGTGACCAGACCCATGGTGGCACCAGTGCCAAGTTGGGCTGGTTTGATAGTACCAAGTGGCTCCTGCAATCTGCCATCAAAAAGTTGGCAGGCGAGTTTGTTATCCAGGGAAAAGCGCCGTTGTTTGTGTTTGGGGGCCTCTGGCTGGGAGTGGCCGGCTGGCTCTTTAGAATCCATGATACGCAGGATGGTTCCCAGACCAGAGGTGGCACCAGTGCCAAGTCGGGCTGGTTTGATGGTGAAAAGTGGCTCCTGCAATCTGCCATCCAGAAGCGGGATGACTTACTTTTGTTTGCCAGGGAAACGGGCCGAGGTTTTTGTCTGGGGGCCTATGGCTGGGAGTGACCGGCTGGCTCCTGAAAAGCTACGATAGGCAGGATGGTGACCAGACCCATGGTGGCACCAGTGCCAAGTTGGGCTGGTTTGATAGTACCAAGTGGCTCCTGCAATCTGCCATCAAAATGTTGGCAGGCGAGTTTTGTTTTCCAGGGAAAAGTGCCGTTGTTTGTGTTTGGGGGCCTGTGGGTGGGAGTGACCGGCTGGCTCCTTAGAATCCACGATACGCGGGATGGTTCCCAGACAAGAGGTCGCACCAGTGCCAAGTCGGGCCAGTTTGATGGTGCAAAGTGGCTCCTGCAATCTGCCATCCAGAAGCGGGGTAGCTTACTTTTGTTTGCCAGGGAAACGGGCCGAGTTTTGTGTCTGGGGGCCTATGGCTGCGAGTGACCGGCTGGCTCCTGAAAAGCTACGATAGGCAGGATGGTGACCAGACCCATGGTGGCACCAGTGCCAAGTTGGGCTGATTTGATAGTACCAAGTGGCTCCTGCAATCTGCCATCAAAATGTTGGCAGGCGAGTTTTGTTTTCCAGGGAAAAGCGCCGTTGTTTGTGTCTGGGGGCCTGTGGCTGGGAGTGGCCGGCTGGCTCCTTACAATGAACGATACGCAGGATGGTTCCCAGACCTGAGGTGGCACCAGTGCCAAGTCGGGCTAGTTTGATGGTGCAAAGTGGTTCCTGCAATCTGCCATCCAGAAGCGGGGTAGCTTACTTTTGTTTGCCAGGGAAACGGGCCGAGGTTTGTGTCTGGGGGCCTATGGCTGGGAGTGACCGGCTGGCTCCTGAAAAGCTACGATAGGCAGGATGGTGACCAGACCCATGGTGGCACCAGTGCCATGTTGGGCTGGTTTGATAGTACCAAGTGGCTCCTGCAATCTGCCATCAAAAATTGGCAGGCGACTTTTGTTTTCCAGGGAAAAGCGCCGTTGTTTTTGTTTGCGGGCCTGTGGGTGGGAGTGGCCGGCTGGCTCCTTAGAATCCACGATACGCAGCATGGTTCCCAGACCAGAGGTGGCACCAGTGCCAAGTCGGGCTAGTTTGATGGTGCAAAGTGGCTCCTGCAATCTGCCATCCAGAAGCGGGGCAGCTTACTTTTTTTTGCCAGGGAAACGGGCCGAGTATTGTTTCTGGGGGCCTATGGCTGGGAGTGACCGGCTGGCTCCTGAAAAGCTACGATAGGCAGGATGGTGACCAGACCCATGGTGGCACCAGTGCCAAGTTGGGCTGGTTTGATAGTACCAAGTGGCTCCTGCAATCTGCCATCAAAAAGTTGGCAGGCGAGTTTTGTTTTCCAGGGAAAAGCGCCGTTGTTTGTGTTTGGGGGCCTGTGGCTGGGAGTGGACGGATGGCTCCTTAGAATCCACGATACGCAGGATGGTTCCCAGACCAGAGGTGGCACCAGTGCCAAGTCGGGCTAGTTTGATGGTGCAAAGTGGCTCCTGCAATCTGCCATCCAGAAGCGGGGTAGCTTACTTTTGTTTGCCAGGGAAACGGGCCGAGCTTTTTGTCTGGGGGCCTATGGCGGGGAGTGACCGGCTGGCTCCTGAAAAGCTAAGATAGGCAGGATGGTGACCAGACCCATGGTGGCACCAGTGCCAAGTTGGGCTGATTTGATAAAACCAAGTGGCTCCTGCAATCTGCCATCAAAAAGTTGGCAGGAGAGTTTTGTTTTCCAGGGAAAAGCGCCGTTGTTTGTGTTTGGGGGCCTGTGGCTGGGAGTGGCCGGCTGGCTCCTTAGAATCCACGATACGCAGCATGGTATCCAGACCCAAGGTGGCACCAGTGCCAAGTTTTGCTGGTTTGAGAGTACCAAGTGGTTCCTGCAATCTGCCATCCAGAAGCAGGGCAGCTTACTTTTGTTTGCCAGGGAAACGGGCCGTGGTTTTTGTCTGGGGGCCTATGGCTGACAGTGACCGGCTGGCTCCTGAAAAGCTACGATAGGCAGGATGGTGACCAGACCCATGGTGGCACCAGTGCCAAGTTGGGCTGATTTGATAGTACCAAGTGGCTCCTGCAATCTGCCGTCAAAATTTGGCAGGCGAGTTTTTATTTTCCAGGGAAAAGCGCCGTTGTTTGTGTTTGGGGGCCTGTGGCTGGGAGTGGCCGGCTGGCTCCTTAGAATCCACGATACGCAGGATGGTTCCCAGACCTGAGGTGGCACCAGTGCCAAGTCGGGCTGGTTTTATAGTACCAAGTGCGTCCTGCAATCTGCCATCCAGAAGCGGGGCAGCTTACTTTTGTTTGCCAGGGAAACGGGCCGAGCTTTGTGTCAGGGGGCCTATGGCTGGGAGTGACCGGCTGGCTACTGAAAAGCTACGATAGGCAGGATGGTGACCAGACCCATGGTGGCACCAGTGCCATGTTCGGCTGATTTCATAGTACCAAGTGGCTCCTGCAATCTGCCATCAAAAAGTCGGCAGGCGAGTTTTGTTTTCCAGGGAAAAGCGCCGTTGTTTGTGTCTGCGGGCCTGTGGCTGGAGTGGCCGGCTGGCTCCTTAGAATCCACGATACGCAGCATGGTTCCCAGACCCAAGGTGGCACCAGTGCCAAGTGTGGCTGGTTTGATAGTACCAAGTGGTTCCTGCAATCTGCCATCAAAAAGATGGCAGGCGAGTTTTGTTTTCCAGGGAAAAGCGTCGTTGTTTGTGTTTGGGGGCCTGTGGCTGGGAGTTCCCGCCTGGCTCCTTAGAATCCACGATACACAGCATGGTTCCCAGACCCAAGGTGGCACCAGTCCCAAGTTGGGCTGGTTTGATAGTACCAAGTGGTTCCTGCAATCTGCCATCCAGAAGCGGGGCAGCTTACTTTTGTTTGCCAGGGAAACGGGCCGAGGTTTGTGTCTGGGGGCCTAAGGCTGGGAGTGACCGGCTGGCTCCTTAGAATCCACGATACACAGCATGGTTCCCAGACCAGAGGTGACACCAGTGCCAAGTCGGGCTAGTTTGATGGTGAAAAGCGGCTCCTGCAATCTGCCATCCAGAAGCGGGTTAACTTACTTTTGTTTGCCAGGGAAAAGGGCCGAGGTTTTTGTCTGGGGGCCTATGGCTGGGAGTGACCGGCTGTCTCCTGAAAAGCTACGATAGGCAGGATGGTGACCAGACCCATGGTGGCACCAGTGCCAAGTTGGGCTGGTTTGATAGTACCAAGTGGCTCCTGCAATCTGCCATCAAAAAGTTGGCAGGCGAATTTGTTATCCAGGGAAAAGCGCCGTTGTTTTTGTTTGGGGGCCTGTGGCTGGGAGTGGCCGGATGGCTAATTAGAATCCACGATACGCAGCATGGTTCCCAGACCTGAGGTGGCACCAGTGCCAAGTTGGGCTGGTTTGATACTACCAAGTGCGTCCTGCAATCTGCCATCCAGAAGCGGGGCAGCTTACTTTTGTTTGCCAAGGAAAAGCGCCGAGGTTTTGTCTGGGGGCCTATGGCAGGGAGTGACCGGCTGGCTCCTGAAAAACTATGATAGGCAGGATGGTGACCAGACCCATGGTGGCACCAGTGGCAAGTTGGGCTGGTTTGATAGTACCAAGTGGCTCCTGCAATCTGCCATCAAAATGTTGGCAGGCAAGTTTTGTTTTCCAGGGAAAAGCGCCGTTGTTTGTGTTTGGGGGCCTGTGGCTGGGAGTGGACGGCTGGCTCCTTAGAATCCAAAATACGCAGGATGGTTCCCAGACCTGAGGTGGCACCAGTGCCAAGTTGGGCTGGTTTGATTGTAGCAAATGGTTCCTGCAATCTACCATGCAGAAGCGGGGCAGCTTACTTTTGTTTGCCAGGGAAACGGGCCGAGGTTTGTGTCTGGGGGCCTATGGCTGGGAGTGACCGGCTGGCTCCTGAAAAGCTACGATAGGCAGGATGGTGACCAGACCCATGGTGGCACCAGTGCCATGTTCGGCTGATTTCATAGTACCAAGTGGCTCCTGCAATCTGCCATCCAGACGCGGGGCAGCGGATTTTTGCTTGCTGGAGAAAAGTTCCGTGGGTTTTTTTTGGGGTATATGGCTGGACGTTGCCGGCTGACTCCTTAAAAACATCGATACGCAGGATGGTTCCCTGACCCAAGGTGGCATCACTGCCAAGTCGGGCTGTTTTCGTAGTACCAAGTGGCTCCTGCAATTTGCCATCCAGAAGAGGGGCAGTTGAGTTTTGTTTACCAGAGAAAAGGGCCGTGGTTTGTGTTTTGGGGCATATGGCTGAGAGTGGCCGGCTGGCGCCTGAAAATCCACGATAGGCAGGATGGTTCCCAGAGCCAAGGTGGCACCAGTGCCATGTTGGCCTGGTTTGATAGTACCATGTGGCTCCTGCAATCTGCCATCCAGAAGCAGGGCAGCTTACTTTTGTTTGCCAGGGAAACGGGCCGAGGTATTTGTCTGGGGGCCTATGGCTGGGAGTGACCGGCTGGCTCCTGAAAAGCTACTATAGGCAGGATGGTGACCAGACCCATGGTGGCACCAGTGCCAAGTTGGGCTGGTTTGATAGTACCAAGTGGCTCCTGCAATCTGCCATCAAAATTTGGCAGGCGAGTTTTGTTTTCCAGGGTAACGCGCCGTTGTTTTTGTTTTAGAGGCCTGTGCCTGGGAATGTCCGCCTGTCCTCTTAGAATCTACGTTACGCAGCAAGGTTCCCAGAGCCAAGGTGGCACCAGTGCCAAGTTGGGCTGGTTTGATAGTAGCAAGTGGTTCCTGCAATCTGCCATCCAGAAGAGGGGCAGCTTACTTTTGTTTGCCAGGGAAACGGGCCGAGGTATTTCTCTGGGGGCCTATGGCAGGGAGTGACCGGCCGGCTCCTGAAAAGCTAAGATAGGCAGGATGTTTACCAGACCCATGATGGCACCAGTGCCAAGTTGGGCTAATTTGATACTACCAAGTGGCTCCTGCAATCTGCCATCCAGAATCGGGGGTGCTTACTTTTGTTTTCCAGGGAAACGGGCCGACGTTTGTGTCTGGGGGTTTATGGCTGGGAGTGACCGGCTGGCTCCTGAAAAGCTACGATAGGCAGGATGGTGACCAGACCCATGGTGGCACCAGTGCCAAGTTGGGCTGGTTTGATAGTACCAAGTGGCTCCTGCAATCTGCCATCAAAATGTTGGCAGGCGAGTTTTGTTTTCCAGGGAAAAGCGCCGTTGTTTGTGTTTGGGCGCCTGTGGCACGGAGTGGCCGGGTGGCTGCTTAGAATCCACGATACGCAGGATGGTTCCCAGACCCAAGGTGGCACCAGTGCCAAGTCGGGCTGTTTTGACACTACCGAGTGGCTCCTGCAATCTGCCATCCAGAATCGGGGCAGCTTAATTTTGTTTGCCAGGGAAACGGTCCGAGGTTTGTGATGGGGGCCTATGGCTGGGAGTGACCGGCTGGCTCCTGAAATGGTACAATTGGCAGGATGGTTCCCAGACCCAGAGTGGCACCAGTGCCAAGTTGGGATGATTTGATAGTACCAAGTGGCTCCTGCAATCTGCCATCAAAAAGCTGGCAGGCGAGTTTTGTTTTCCAGGGAAAAGCGCCGTTGTTTGTATTTGGGGGCCTGTGGCTGGGAGTGGCCGCCTGGCGCCTTAGAATCTACGTTACGCAGCATGGTTCCCAGACCCAAAGTGGCACCAGTGTCAAGTTGGGCTGGTTTGATAGTACCAAGTGGCTCCTGCAATCTGCCATCCAGAAGCGGGGTAGCTTACTTTTGTTTGCCAGGGAAACGGGCAGAGCTTTCATTCTGGGGGCCTATGGTTGGGAGTAACCGGCTGGCTCCTGAAAAGCTACGATAGGCAGGATGGTTCCCAGATCCAAGATGGCACCAGTGCCAAGTCGGGGTGGTTTGATGGTGCAACGTGGCTCCTGCAATCTGCCATCCTGACGCGGGGCAGCGGATTTTTGTTTCCAAGAGAAATGGTCCGTGGTTTGTTTTTGGGGCTATATGGCTGGGCGTGGCCTGCTGGCTCCTTAAAAAGCTACGATAGGCAGGATGGTTCCCTGACCCAAGGTGGCACCAGTGCCAAGTCGGGCGGTTTTCGTAGTACAAAGTGCGTCCTAAAATTTGCCATCCAGAAGAGGGGCAGTTGAGTTTTGTTTGCCAGAGAAAAGGGCCGTGGTTTGTTTTTGGGGGCATATGGCTGATAGTGGCCGTCTGGCGCCTGAAAATCCACGATAGGCAGGATGGTTCCCAGACCAGAGGTGGCACCAGTGCCAAGTCGGGCTGGTTTGATAGTACCAAGTGGTTCCTGCAATCTGCCATCCAGAAGCGGGGCAGCTTACTTTTGTATGCCAGGGAAACGGGCCGAGGTTTTTTTCTGGGGGCCTATAGCTGGGAGTGACCGGCTGGCTCCTGAAAAGCTACGATAGGCAGGATGGTGACCAAACGCATGGTGGCACCAGTGCCAAGTTGGGCTGATTTGATAGTACCAAGTGGCTCCTGCAATCTGCCATCAAAATGTTGGCAGGCGAGTTTTGTTTTCCAGGGAAAAGCGCCGTTGTTTGTGTTTGGGGGCCTGTGGCTGGGAGTGGCCGGCTGGCTGCTTAGAATCCACGATACGCAGGATGGTTCCCAGACCAGAGGTGGCACCAGTGCCAAGTCGGGCTGGTTTGATACTACCAAGTGCGTCCTGCAATCTGCCATCCAGAAGCGGGGCAGCTTACTTTTGTTTGCCAGGGAAACGGGCCGAGGTTTGTGTCTGGGGGCCTATGGCTGGGAGTGACCGGCTGGCTCCTGAAAAGCTACGATAGGCAGGATGGTGACCAGACCCATGGTGGCACCAGTGCCAAGTTGGGCTGATTTGATAGTACCAAGTGGCTCCTGCAATCTGCCATCAAAAAGTTGTCAGGCGAGTTTTGTTTTCCAGGGAAAAGCGCCGTTGTTTGTGTTTGGGGGCCTGTGGCTGGGAGTGGACGGCTGGCTCCTTAGAATCCACGATACGCAGGATGGTTCCCAGACCAGAGGTGGCACCAGTGCCAAGTTGGGCTGGTTGGATAGTACCAAGTGCGTCCTGCAATCTGCCATCCAGAAGCGGGGCAGCTTACTTTTGTTTGCCAGGGAAACGGGCCGAGGTTTGTGTCTCAGGGCCTATGGCTGGGAGTGACCGGCTGGCTCCTGAAAAGCTACGATAGGCAGGATGGTGACCAGACCCATGGTGGCACCAGTGCCAAGTTGGGCTGGTTTCATAGTACCAAGTGGCTCCTGCAATCTGCCATCAAAAAGTTGTCAGGCGAGTTTTGTTTTCCAGGGAAAAGCGCCGTTGTTTGTGTTTGGTGGCCTGTGGCTGGGAGTGACCGGCTGGCTCCTTAGAATCCACGATACGCAGGATGGTTCCCAGACCCAAGGTGGCACCAGTGCCAAGTTGGGCTGGTTTGATAGTACCAAGTGGTTCCTGCAATCTGCCATCCAGAAGCAGGGCAGCTTACTTTTGTTTGCCAGGGAAACGGGCCGAGGTTTTTCTCTGGGGGCCTATGGCTTGGAGTGACCGGCTAGGTCCTGAAAAGCTACGATAGGCAGGATGGTGACCAGATCCATGGTGGCACCAGTGCCAAGTTGGGCTGGTTTGATAGTACCAAGTGGCTCCTGCAATCTGCCATCAAAATGTTGGCAGGCGAGTTTTGTTTTCCAGGGAAAAGCGCCGTTGTTTGTGTCTGGGGGCCTGTGGCTGGGAGTGGCCGGCTGGCTCCTTAGAATCCACGATACGCAGGATGGATCCCAGACCAGAGGTGGCACCAGTGCCAAGTCGGGCTGGTTTGATGGTGAAAAGTGGCTCCTGCAATCTGCCATCCAGAAGCGGGATAACTTACTTTTGTTTGCCAGGGAAACGGGCCGAGTATTGTTTCTGGGGGCCTATGGCTGCGAGTGACCGGCTGGCTCCTGAAAAGCTACGATAGGCAGGATGGTGACCAGACCCATGGTGGCACCAGTGCCAAGTTGGGCTGATTTGATAGTACCAAGTGGCTCCTGCAATCTGCCATCAAAAAGTTGGCAGGCGAGTTTTGTTTTCCAGGGAAAAGCGCCGTTGTTTGTGTTTGGGGGCCTGTGGCTGGGAGTGGACGGATGGCTCCTTAGAACCACGATACGCAGGATGGTTCCCAGACCAGAGGTGGCACCAGTGTCAAGTCGGGCTGGTTTGATAGTACCAAGTGGTTCCTGCAATCTGCCATCCAGAAGCGGGGCCGCTTACTTTTGTATGCCAGGGAAACGGGCCGAGGTTTTTGTCTGGGGGCCTATAGCTGGGAGTGACCGGCTGGCTCCTGAAAAGCTACGATAGGCGGGATGGTGACCAAACGCATGGTGGCACCAGTGCCAAGTTGGGCTGATTTGATAGTACCAAGTGGCTCCTGCAATCTGCCATCAAAATGTTGGCAGGCGAGTTTTGTTTTCCAGGGAAAAGCGCCGTTGTTTATGTTTGGGGGCCTGTGGCTGGGAGTGGCCGCCTGGCTGCTTAGAATCCACGATACGCAGGATGGTTCCCAGACCAGAGGTGGCACCAGTGCCAAGTCGGGCTGGTTTGATACTACCAAGTGCGTCCTGCAATCTGCCATCCAGAAGCGGGGCAGCTTACTTTTGTTTGCCAGGGAAACGGGCCGAGGTTTGTGTCTGGGGGCCTATGGCTGGGAGTGACCGGCTGGCTCCTGAAAAGCTACGATAGGCAGGATGGTGACCAGACCCATGGTGGCACCAGTGCCAAGTTGGGCTGGTTTGATAGTACCAAGTGGCTCCTGCAATCTGCCATCAAAAAGTTGGCAGGCGAGTTTGTTATCCAGGGAAAAGCGCCGTTGTTTGTGTTTGGGGGCCTCTGGCTGGGAGTGGCCGGCTGGCTCTTTAGAATCCATGATACGCAGGATGGTTCCCAGACCAGAGGTGGCACCAGTGCCAAGTCGGGCTGGTTTGATGGTGAAAAGTGGCTCCTGCAATCTGCCATCCAGAAGCGGGATGACTTACTTTTGTTTGCCAGGGAAACGGGCCGAGGTTTTTGTCTGGGGGCCTATGGCTGGGAGTGACCGGCTGGCTCCTGAAAAGCTACGATAGGCAGGATGGTGACCAGACCCATGGTGGCACCAGTGCCAAGTTGGGCTGGTTTGATAGTACCAAGTGGCTCCTGCAATCTGCCATCAAAATGTTGGCAGGCGAGTTTTGTTTTCCAGGGAAAAGTGCCGTTGTTTGTGTTTGGGGGCCTGTGGGTGGGAGTGACCGGCTGGCTCCTTAGAATCCACGATACGCGGGATGGTTCCCAGACAAGAGGTCGCACCAGTGCCAAGTCGGGCCAGTTTGATGGTGCAAAGTGGCTCCTGCAATCTGCCATCCAGAAGCGGGGTAGCTTACTTTTGTTTGCCAGGGAAACGGGCCGAGTTTTGTGTCTGGGGGCCTATGGCTGCGAGTGACCGGCTGGCTCCTGAAAAGCTACGATAGGCAGGATGGTGACCAGACCCATGGTGGCACCAGTGCCAAGTTGGGCTGATTTGATAGTACCAAGTGGCTCCTGCAATCTGCCATCAAAATGTTGGCAGGCGAGTTTTGTTTTCCAGGGAAAAGCGCCGTTGTTTGTGTCTGGGGGCCTGTGGCTGGGAGTGGCCGGCTGGCTCCTTACAATGAACGATACGCAGGATGGTTCCCAGACCTGAGGTGGCACCAGTGCCAAGTCGGGCTAGTTTGATGGTGCAAAGTGGTTCCTGCAATCTGCCATCCAGAAGCGGGGTAGCTTACTTTTGTTTGCCAGGGAAACGGGCCGAGGTTTGTGTCTGGGGGCCTATGGCTGGGAGTGACCGGCTGGCTCCTGAAAAGCTACGATAGGCAGGATGGTGACCAGACCCATGGTGGCACCAGTGCCATGTTGGGCTGGTTTGATAGTACCAAGTGGCTCCTGCAATCTGCCATCAAAAATTGGCAGGCGACTTTTGTTTTCCAGGGAAAAGCGCCGTTGTTTTTGTTTGCGGGCCTGTGGGTGGGAGTGGCCGGCTGGCTCCTTAGAATCCACGATACGCAGCATGGTTCCCAGACCAGAGGTGGCACCAGTGCCAAGTCGGGCTAGTTTGATGGTGCAAAGTGGCTCCTGCAATCTGCCATCCAGAAGCGGGGCAGCTTACTTTTTTTTGCCAGGGAAACGGGCCGAGTATTGTTTCTGGGGGCCTATGGCTGGGAGTGACCGGCTGGCTCCTGAAAAGCTACGATAGGCAGGATGGTGACCAGACCCATGGTGGCACCAGTGCCAAGTTGGGCTGGTTTGATAGTACCAAGTGGCTCCTGCAATCTGCCATCAAAAAGTTGGCAGGCGAGTTTTGTTTTCCAGGGAAAAGCGCCGTTGTTTGTGTTTGGGGGCCTGTGGCTGGGAGTGGACGGATGGCTCCTTAGAATCCACGATACGCAGGATGGTTCCCAGACCAGAGGTGGCACCAGTGCCAAGTCGGGCTAGTTTGATGGTGCAAAGTGGCTCCTGCAATCTGCCATCCAGAAGCGGGGTAGCTTACTTTTGTTTGCCAGGGAAACGGGCCGAGCTTTTTGTCTGGGGGCCTATGGCGGGGAGTGACCGGCTGGCTCCTGAAAAGCTAAGATAGGCAGGATGGTGACCAGACCCATGGTGGCACCAGTGCCAAGTTGGGCTGATTTGATAAAACCAAGTGGCTCCTGCAATCTGCCATCAAAAAGTTGGCAGGAGAGTTTTGTTTTCCAGGGAAAAGCGCCGTTGTTTGTGTTTGGGGGCCTGTGGCTGGGAGTGGCCGGCTGGCTCCTTAGAATCCACGATACGCAGCATGGTATCCAGACCCAAGGTGGCACCAGTGCCAAGTTTTGCTGGTTTGAGAGTACCAAGTGGTTCCTGCAATCTGCCATCCAGAAGCAGGGCAGCTTACTTTTGTTTGCCAGGGAAACGGGCCGTGGTTTTTGTCTGGGGGCCTATGGCTGACAGTGACCGGCTGGCTCCTGAAAAGCTACGATAGGCAGGATGGTGACCAGACCCATGGTGGCACCAGTGCCAAGTTGGGCTGATTTGATAGTACCAAGTGGCTCCTGCAATCTGCCGTCAAAATTTGGCAGGCGAGTTTTTATTTTCCAGGGAAAAGCGCCGTTGTTTGTGTTTGGGGGCCTGTGGCTGGGAGTGGCCGGCTGGCTCCTTAGAATCCACGATACGCAGGATGGTTCCCAGACCTGAGGTGGCACCAGTGCCAAGTCGGGCTGGTTTTATAGTACCAAGTGCGTCCTGCAATCTGCCATCCAGAAGCGGGGCAGCTTACTTTTGTTTGCCAGGGAAACGGGCCGAGCTTTGTGTCAGGGGGCCTATGGCTGGGAGTGACCGGCTGGCTACTGAAAAGCTACGATAGGCAGGATGGTGACCAGACCCATGGTGGCACCAGTGCCATGTTCGGCTGATTTCATAGTACCAAGTGGCTCCTGCAATCTGCCATCAAAAAGTCGGCAGGCGAGTTTTGTTTTCCAGGGAAAAGCGCCGTTGTTTGTGTCTGCGGGCCTGTGGCTGGAGTGGCCGGCTGGCTCCTTAGAATCCACGATACGCAGCATGGTTCCCAGACCCAAGGTGGCACCAGTGCCAAGTGTGGCTGGTTTGATAGTACCAAGTGGTTCCTGCAATCTGCCATCAAAAAGATGGCAGGCGAGTTTTGTTTTCCAGGGAAAAGCGTCGTTGTTTGTGTTTGGGGGCCTGTGGCTGGGAGTGGCCGCCTGGCTCCTTAGAATCCACGATACACAGCATGGTTCCCAGACCCAAGGTGGCACCAGTCCCAAGTTGGGCTGGTTTGATAGTACCAAGTGGTTCCTGCAATCTGCCATCCAGAAGCGGGGCAGCTTACTTTTGTTTGCCAGGGAAACGGGCCGAGGTTTGTGTCTGGGGGCCTAAGGCTGGGAGTGACCGGCTGGCTCCTTAGAATCCACGATACACAGCATGGTTCCCAGACCAGAGGTGACACCAGTGCCAAGTCGGGCTAGTTTGATGGTGAAAAGCGGCTCCTGCAATCTGCCATCCAGAAGCGGGTTAACTTACTTTTGTTTGCCAGGGAAAAGGGCCGAGGTTTTTGTCTGGGGGCCTATGGCTGGGAGTGACCGGCTGTCTCCTGAAAAGCTACGATAGGCAGGATGGTGACCAGACCCATGGTGGCACCAGTGCCAAGTTGGGCTGGTTTGATAGTACCAAGTGGCTCCTGCAATCTGCCATCAAAAAGTTGGCAGGCGAATTTGTTATCCAGGGAAAAGCGCCGTTGTTTTTGTTTGGGGGCCTGTGGCTGGGAGTGGCCGGATGGCTAATTAGAATCCACGATACGCAGCATGGTTCCCAGACCTGAGGTGGCACCAGTGCCAAGTTGGGCTGGTTTGATACTACCAAGTGCGTCCTGCAATCTGCCATCCAGAAGCGGGGCAGCTTACTTTTGTTTGCCAAGGAAAAGCGCCGAGGTTTTGTCTGGGGGCCTATGGCAGGGAGTGACCGGCTGGCTCCTGAAAAACTATGATAGGCAGGATGGTGACCAGACCCATGGTGGCACCAGTGGCAAGTTGGGCTGGTTTGATAGTACCAAGTGGCTCCTGCAATCTGCCATCAAAATGTTGGCAGGCAAGTTTTGTTTTCCAGGGAAAAGCGCCGTTGTTTGTGTTTGGGGGCCTGTGGCTGGGAGTGGACGGCTGGCTCCTTAGAATCCAAAATACGCAGGATGGTTCCCAGACCTGAGGTGGCACCAGTGCCAAGTTGGGCTGGTTTGATTGTAGCAAATGGTTCCTGCAATCTACCATGCAGAAGCGGGGCAGCTTACTTTTGTTTGCCAGGGAAACGGGCCGAGGTTTGTGTCTGGGGGCCTATGGCTGGGAGTGACCGGCTGGCTCCTGAAAAGCTACGATAGGCAGGATGGTGACCAGACCCATGGTGGCACCAGTGCCATGTTCGGCTGATTTCATAGTACCAAGTGGCTCCTGCAATCTGCCATCCAGACGCGGGGCAGCGGATTTTTGCTTGCTGGAGAAAAGTTCCGTGGGTTTTTTTTGGGGGTATATGGCTGGACGTTGCCGGCTGACTCCTTAAAAACATCGATACGCAGGATGGTTCCCTGACCCAAGGTGGCATCACTGCCAAGTCGGGCTGTTTTCGTAGTACCAAGTGGCTCCTGCAATTTGCCATCCAGAAGAGGGGCAGTTGAGTTTTGTTTACCAGAGAAAAGGGCCGTGGTTTGTGTTTTGGGGCATATGGCTGAGAGTGGCCGGCTGGCGCCTGAAAATCCACGATAGGCAGGATGGTTCCCAGAGCCAAGGTGGCACCAGTGCCATGTTGGCCTGGTTTGATAGTACCATGTGGCTCCTGCAATCTGCCATCCAGAAGCAGGGCAGCTTACTTTTGTTTGCCAGGGAAACGGGCCGAGGTATTTGTCTGGGGGCCTATGGCTGGGAGTGACCGGCTGGCTCCTGAAAAGCTACTATAGGCAGGATGGTGACCAGACCCATGGTGGCACCAGTGCCAAGTTGGGCTGGTTTGATAGTACCAAGTGGCTCCTGCAATCTGCCATCAAAATTTGGCAGGCGAGTTTTGTTTTCCAGGGTAACGCGCCGTTGTTTTTGTTTTAGAGGCCTGTGCCTGGGAATGTCCGCCTGTCCTCTTAGAATCTACGTTACGCAGCAAGGTTCCCAGAGCCAAGGTGGCACCAGTGCCAAGTTGGGCTGGTTTGATAGTAGCAAGTGGTTCCTGCAATCTGCCATCCAGAAGAGGGGCAGCTTACTTTTGTTTGCCAGGGAAACGGGCCGAGGTATTTCTCTGGGGGCCTATGGCAGGGAGTGACCGGCCGGCTCCTGAAAAGCTAAGATAGGCAGGATGTTTACCAGACCCATGATGGCACCAGTGCCAAGTTGGGCTAATTTGATACTACCAAGTGGCTCCTGCAATCTGCCATCCAGAATCGGGGGTGCTTACTTTTGTTTTCCAGGGAAACGGGCCGACGTTTGTGTCTGGGGGTTTATGGCTGGGAGTGACCGGCTGGCTCCTGAAAAGCTACGATAGGCAGGATGGTGACCAGACCCATGGTGGCACCAGTGCCAAGTTGGGCTGGTTTGATAGTACCAAGTGGCTCCTGCAATCTGCCATCAAAATGTTGGCAGGCGAGTTTTGTTTTCCAGGGAAAAGCGCCGTTGTTTGTGTTTGGGCGCCTGTGGCACGGAGTGGCCGGGTGGCTGCTTAGAATCCACGATACGCAGGATGGTTCCCAGACCCAAGGTGGCACCAGTGCCAAGTCGGGCTGTTTTGACACTACCGAGTGGCTCCTGCAATCTGCCATCCAGAATCGGGGCAGCTTAATTTTGTTTGCCAGGGAAACGGTCCGAGGTTTGTGATGGGGGCCTATGGCTGGGAGTGACCGGCTGGCTCCTGAAATGGTACAATTGGCAGGATGGTTCCCAGACCCAGAGTGGCACCAGTGCCAAGTTGGGATGATTTGATAGTACCAAGTGGCTCCTGCAATCTGCCATCAAAAAGCTGGCAGGCGAGTTTTGTTTTCCAGGGAAAAGCGCCGTTGTTTGTATTTGGGGGCCTGTGGCTGGGAGTGGCCGCCTGGCGCCTTAGAATCTACGTTACGCAGCATGGTTCCCAGACCCAAAGTGGCACCAGTGTCAAGTTGGGCTGGTTTGATAGTACCAAGTGGCTCCTGCAATCTGCCATCCAGAAGCGGGGTAGCTTACTTTTGTTTGCCAGGGAAACGGGCAGAGCTTTCATTCTGGGGGCCTATGGTTGGGAGTAACCGGCTGGCTCCTGAAAAGCTACGATAGGCAGGATGGTTCCCAGATCCAAGATGGCACCAGTGCCAAGTCGGGGTGGTTTGATGGTGCAACGTGGCTCCTGCAATCTGCCATCCTGACGCGGGGCAGCGGATTTTTGTTTCCAAGAGAAATGGTCCGTGGTTTGTTTTTGGGGCTATATGGCTGGGCGTGGCCTGCTGGCTCCTTAAAAAGCTACGATAGGCAGGATGGTTCCCTGACCCAAGGTGGCACCAGTGCCAAGTCGGGCGGTTTTCGTAGTACAAAGTGCGTCCTAAAATTTGCCATCCAGAAGAGGGGCAGTTGAGTTTTGTTTGCCAGAGAAAAGGGCCGTGGTTTGTTTTTGGGGGCATATGGCTGATAGTGGCCGTCTGGCGCCTGAAAATCCACGATAGGCAGGATGGTTCCCAGACCAGAGGTGGCACCAGTGCCAAGTCGGGCTGGTTTGATAGTACTAAATAGCACCTGCAATCTGCCATGCAGAAGCGGGGCAGCTTACTTTTGTTTGCCAGGGAAACGGGCCGAGGTTTGTGTCTGGGGGCCTATGGCTGGGAGTGACCGGCTATCTCCTGAAAAGCTACGATAGGCAGGATGGTTACCAGACCCATGGTGGCACCAGTGCCAAGTTGGGCTGGTTTGATAGTACCAAGTGGCTCCTGCAATCTGCCATCAAAAAGTTGTCAGGCGAGTTTTGTTTTCCAGGGAAAAGCGCCGTTGTTTGTGTTTGGGGGACTGTTGGTGGGAGTGGCCGGCTGGCTCCTTAGAACACACGATACGCAGGATGGTTCCCAGACCCAAGGTGGCACCAGTGCCACGTCGGGCTGGTTTGATGGTGAAAAGTGGCTCCTGCAATCTGCCATCCTGAAGCGGGGTAGCTTACTTTTGTGTACCAGGGAAACGGGCCGAGGTTTATGACTGGGGGCCTAGGGCTAGGAGTGACCGGCTGGCTCCTGAAAAGCAACAATAGGCAGGATGGTTCCCAGACCCAAGGTGGCACCAGTGCCAAGTTGGGCTGGTTTGATGGTACCAACTGGCTCCTGCAATCTGCCATCTAAAAGTTGTCAGGCGAGTTTTGTTTTCCAGGGAAAAGCGCCGTTGATTTTGTTTGGAGGCCTGTGGCTGGCAGTGGCTGCCTGTCTTCTTAGAATCCGGGTTACACAGCATGGTTCCCAGAGCCAAGGTGGCACCAGTGCCAAGTCGGGCTGGTTTGATGGTGCAAAGTGGGTCCTGCAATCTGCCATCCAGAAGTGCGGTAGCTTACTTTTGTGTGCCAGGGAAACAGTCCGAGGTTTGTGTCTGGGGGCCTATGGCTGGGAGTGACCGCCTGGCTCCTGAAAAGCTACGATAGGCAGGATGGTGACCAGACCCATGGTGGCACCAGTGCCAAGTTGGGCTGGTTTGATAGTACCAAGTGGCTCCTGCAATCTGCCATCAAAATGTTGGCAGGCGAGTTTTGTTTTCCAGGGAAAAGCGCCGTTGTGTGTGTTTTGGGGCCTGTGGCTGGGAGTGGCCAGCTGGCTCCTTAGAATCCACGATACGCAGGATGGTTCCCAGACCCAAGGTGGCACCAGTGCCAAGTCGGGCTGGTTTGTTAGTACCAAGTGGTTCCTGCAATCTGCCATCCAGAAGCGGGGCAGCTGAATTTTGTTTGCCAGAGAAAAAGGCTGTTGTTTGTGTTTCGGGGCCTGTGGCTGGCAGTGGACGGCTGGCTCCTGAAAATCCATGATACGCAGCATGGTTCCCAGACCCAAGGTGGCACCAGTGCCAAGTAGGGCTGGTTTCATAGTACCCAGTGGCTCCTGCAATCTGCCATCCAGAAGAGGGGCAGTTGAGTTTTGTTTTCCAGAGAAAAGGGCCGTGGTTTGTGTTTGGGGCCTATGGCTGAGAGTGACCGGCTGGCTCCTGAAAAGCTACGATAGGCAGGATGGTGACCAGACCCATGGCGGCACCAGTGCCAAGTCGGGCTGGTTTGATAATACTAAATAGCTCCTGCAATCTGCCATCCAGACGCGGGGCAGCGGATTTTTTCTTGCTGGAGAAAAGTTCCGTGGGTTTTTTTTGGGGGTATATGGCTGGACGTTGCCGGCTGACTCCTTAAAAACATCGATACGCAGGATGGTTCCCTGACCCAAGGTGGCATCACTGCCAAGTCGGGCTGTTTTCGTAGTACCAAGTGCGTCCTGCAATTTGCCATCCAGAAGAGGGGCAGTTGAGTTTTGTTTACCAGAGAAAAGGGCCGTGGTTTGTGTTTGGGGGCATATGGCTGAGAGTGGCCGGCTGGCGCCTGAAAATCCACGATAGGCAGGATGGTTCCCAGAGCCAAGGTGGCACCAGTGCCATGTTGGCCTGGTTTGATAGTACCATGTGGCTCCTGCAATCTGCCATCCAGAAGCGGGGCAGCTTACATTTGTTTGCCAGGGAAACGGGCCGAGGTATTTGTCTGGGGGCCTATGGCTGGGAGTGACCGCCTGGCTCCTGAAAAGCTACGATAGGCAGGATGGTGACCAGACCCATGGTGGCACCAGTGCCAAGTTGGGCTGGTTTGATAGTACCAAGTGGCTCCTGCAATCTGCCATCCAGAAGCGGGGTAGCTTACTTTTGTTTGCCAGGGAAACGGGCAGAGATTTCTGTCTGGGGGCCTATGGTTGGGAGTAACCGGCTGGCTCCTGAAAAGCTACGATAGGCAGGATGGTTCCCAGATCCAAGATGGCACCAGTGCCAAGTCGGGGTGGTTTGATGGTGCAAAGTGGCTCCTGCAATCTGCCATCCTGACGCGGGGCAGCGGATTTTTGTTTCCAAGAGAAATGGTCCGTGGTTTGTTTTTGGGGCTATATGGCTGGGCGTGGCCTGCTGGCTCCTTAAAAAGCTACGATAGGCAGGATGGTTACCAGACCCATGGTGGCACCAGTGCCAAGTTGGGCTGGTTTGATAGTACCAAGTGGCTCCGGCAATCTGCCATCAAAAAGTTGGCAGGCCAGTTTTGTTTTCCAGGGAAAAGCGCCGTTGTTTGTGTTTGGGGGACTGTGGGTGGGAGTGGCCGGCTGGCTCCTTAGAACACACGATACGCAGGATGGTTCCCAGACGCAAGGTGGCACCAGTGCCACGTCGGGCTGGTTTGATGGTGAAAAGTGGCTCCTGCAATCTGCCATCCTGAAGCGGGGTAGCTTACATTTGTGTGCCAGGGAAACGGGCCGAGGTTTATGACTGGGGGCCTAGGGCTAGAAGTGACCGGCTGGCTCCTGAATAGCAACAATAGGCAGGATGGTTCCCAGACCCAAGGTGGCACCAGTGCCAAGTTGGGCTGGTTTGATGGTACCAACTGGCTCCTGCAATCTGCCATCTAAAAGTTGTCAGGCGAGTTTTGTTTTCCAGGGAAAAGCGCCGTTGATTTTGTTTGGAGGCCTGTGGCTGGCAGTGGCTGCCTGTCGTCTTAGAATCCGGGTTACGCAGCATGGTTCCCAGAGCCAAGGTGGCACCAGTGTCAAGTTGGGCTGGTTTGATAGTACCAAGTGGCTCCTGCAATCTGCCATCCAGAAGCGGGGCAGCTTACTTTTGTTTGCCAGGGAAACGGGCCGAGGTATTTGTCTGGGGACCTATGGCTGGGAGTGACCGGCTGGCTCCTGAAAAGCTACGATAGGCAGGATGGTTCCCTGACCCAAGGTGGCACCAGTGCCAAGTCGGGCGGTTTTCGTAGTACAAAGTGCGTCCTAAAATTTGCCATCCAGAAGAGGGGCAGTTGAGTTTTCTTTACCAGAGAAAAGGGCCGTGGTTTGTTTTTGGGGGCATATGGCTGATAGTGGCCGTCTGGCGCCTGAAAATCCACGATAGGCAGGATGGTTCCCAGACCAGAGGTGGCACCAGTGCCAAGTCGGGCTGGTTTGATAGTACTAAATAGCACCTGCAATCTGCCATGCAGAAGCGGGGCAGCTTACTTTTGTTTGCCAGGGAAACGGGCCGAGCTTTGTGTCTGGGGGCCTATGGTTGGGAGTGACCGCCTGGCTCCTGAAAAGCTACGATAGGCAGGATGGTGACCAGACCCATGGTGGCACCAGTGCCAAGTTGGGCTGGTTTGATAGTACCAAGTGGCTCCTGCAATCTGCCATCAAAAAGTTGGCAGGCCAGTTTTGTTTTCCAGGGAAAAGCGCCGTTGTTTGTGTTTGGGGGACTGTGGGTGGGAGTGGCCGGCTGGCTCCTTAGAACACACGATACGCAGGATGGTTCCCAGACCCAAGGTGGCACCAGTGCCACGTCGGGCTGGTTTGATGGTGAAAAGTGGCTCCTGCAATCTGCCATCCTGAAGCGGGGTAGCTTACATTTATGTGCCAGGGAAACGGGCCGAGGTTTATGACTGGGGGCCTAGGGCTAGAAGTGACCGGCTGGCTCCTGAAAAGCAACAATAGGCAGGATGATTCCCAGACCCAAGGTGGCACCAGTGCCAAGTTGGGCTGGTTTGATGGTACCAACTGGCTCCTGCAATCTGCCATCTAAAAGTTGTCAGGCGAGTTTTGTTTTCCAGGGAAAAGCGCCGTTGATTTTGTTTGGAGGCCTGTGGCTGGCAGTGGCTGCCTGTCGTCTTAGAATCCGGGTTACGCAGCATGGTTCCCAGAGCCAAGGTGGCACCAGTGTCAAGTTGGGCTGGTATGATTGTACCAAGTGGCTCCTGCAATCTGCCATCCAGAAGCGGGGCAGCTTACTTTTGTTTGCCAGGGAAACGGGCCGAGGTATTTGTCTGGGGACCTATGGCTGGGAGTGACCGGCTGGCTCCTGAAAAGCTACGATAGGCAGGATGGTGAGCAGACCCATGGTGGCACCAGTGCCAAGTTGGGCTGGTTTGATAGTACCAAGTTGCTCCTGCAATCTGCCATCAAAAAGTTGGCAGGTCAGTTTTGTTTTCCAGGGAAAAGCGCCGTTGTTTGTGTTTGGGGGACTGTGGCTGGGAGTGGCCGGCTGGCTCCTTAGAACACAGGATACGCAGGATGGTTCCCAGACCCAAGGTGGCACCAGTGCCAAGTCGGGCTGGTTTGATAGCACCAAGTGGCTCCTGCAATCTGCCATCCAGAAGCGGGGCAGCTTACTTTTGTTTGCCAGGGAAACGGACCGAGGTTTTTTTCTGGGGGCCTATGGCTGGGAGTGACCGGCTGGCTCCTGAAAAGCTACGATAGGCAGGATGGTGACCAGACCCATGGTGGCACCAGTGCCAAGTTGGGCTGGTTTGATAGTACCAAGTGGCTCCTGCAATCTGCCATCAAAAAGTTGGCAGGCGAGTTTTGTTTTCCAGGGAAAAGCGCCGTTGTGTGTATTTTGGGGCCTGTGGCTGGGAGTGGCCAGCTGGCTCCTTAGAATCCACGATACGCAGGATGGTTCCCAGACCCAAGGTGGCACCAGTGCCAAGTCGGGCTGGTTTGTTAGTACCAAGTGGTTCCTGCAATCTGCCATCCAGAAGCGGGGCAGCTGAATTTTGTTTGCCAGAGAAAAAGGCTGTTGTTTGTGTTTCGGGGCCTGTGGCTGGCAGTGGACGGCTGGCTCCTGAAAATCCATGATACGCAGCATGGTTCCCAGACCCAAGGTGGCACCAGTGCCAAGTAGGACTAGTTTCATAGTACCCACTGGCTCCTGCAATCTGCCATCCAGAAGAGGGGCAGTTGAGTTTTGTTTTCCAGAGAAAAGGGCCGTGGTTTGTGTTTGGGGCCTATGGCTGAGAGTGACCGGCTGGCCCCTGAAAATCCACGATAGGAAGGATGGTTCCCAGATCCAAGGTGGCAGCAGTGCCATGTTGTGCTGGTGTGATAGTCCCAAGTGGCTCCTGCAATCTGCCATCCAGAAGTGGGGCAGCTGAATTTTGTTTGCCAGAGAAAAAGGCTGTGGTTTTTGTTTGGGGGCCTATGGCTGGGAGTGGCCGGCTGGCTCCTGAAAATCCATGATACGCAGCATGGTTCCCAGACCCAAGGTGGCACCAGTGCCAAGTGGGGCTGGTTTCACAGTGTCAAGTGCCTCCTGCAATCTCCCATCCAGAAGCGGGGCAGCTGAGTTTTGTTTGCCTGTGAAACGGGCCGTTGTTTTTGATTGGGGTCTGTGGCCGAGAATGTTCAGCTGGCTCCTGACAATCCACAATATGCAGGATGGTTCCCAGACCCAAGGTGGCACCAGTGCCAAGTCTTGCTGGTTTGATAGTACCAAGTGGCTCCTGCAATCTGCCATCCAGAAGCGGTGCAGCTGAGTTTTGTTTGCCAGAGGAAAGGGCCGTGGGTTGTGTTTGGGGGCATATGGCTGGGAGTGGCCGGCTGTCTCATTAAAAAGATCGATACGCAGGATGGTTCCCAGACCCAAGGTGGCACCAGTGCCAAGTCGGGCTGTTTTTATAGTACCAAGTGCGTCCTGCAATTTGCCATCCAGAAGAGGGGCAGTTGAGTTTTGTTTGCCAGAGAAAAGCGCCGTTGTTTGTGTTTGGGGGCTTGTGGCTGGGAGTGGCCGACTGGCGCCTTAGAATCTGCGATACGCAGCATGGTTCCCAGACCCAAGGTGGCACCAGTTCCAAGTTGGGCTGGTTTGATTGTACCAAGTGGCTCCTGCAATCTGCCATCCAGAAGCGGGGCAGCTTACTTTTGTTTGCCAGGGAAACGGGCCGAGGTTTGTGTTTGGGGGCCTATGGCTGGGAGTGACCGGCTGGCTCCTGGAAAGCTACAATAGGCAGGATGGTGACCAGACCCATGGTGGCACCAGTGCCAAGTTGGGCTGGTTTGATAGTACCAAGTTGCTCCTGCAATCTGCCATCAAAAAGTTGGCAGGCGAGTTTTGTTTTCCAGGGAAAAGCGCCGTTGTTTGTGTTTGGGGGCCTGTGGCTGGGAGTGGCCGGCTGGCTCCTTAGAATCCACGATACGCAGGATGGTTCCCAGACCCAAGGTGGCACCAGTGCCAAGTCGGGCTGGTTTGATACTACCAAGTGGTTCCTGCAATCTGCCATCCAGAAGCAGGGCAGCTTACTTTTGTTTGCCAGGGAAACGGGCCGTGGGTTTTGTTTGGGGGCATATAGCTGAGAGTGGCCCGCTGGCCCCTGAAAATCCACGCTAGGCAGCATGGTTCCCAGATGCAAGGTGGCACCAGTGCCAAGTCGGGCTGGTTTGATGGTGCAAAGTGGCTCCTGCAATCTGCCATCCAGAAGCGGGGCAGCTGATTTTTGTTTGCCAGAGAAAAATTCCGTGGATTGTTTTTGGGGGCATATTGCTGGGAGTGGCCGGCTGGCTCCTTAAAATGCTCGATACGCATGATGGTTCCCAGGCCCAAGGTGTCACCACTACCAAGTCGGCCTGCGGTTTTAGTATCAAGTTCACCCTGCAATTTGCCATCCAGAAGAGGGGCAGTTGAGTTTTGTTTGCCAGAGAAACGGGCCGAGGTTTCTGTTTGGGGACATATGGCTGAGAGTGGCCGGCTGGCCCCTGAAAATCCACGATACACAGCATGGTTCCCAGATCCAAGGTGGCACCAGTGCCAAGTTGGGCTGGTTTGATAGTCCCAAGTGTCTCCTGCAATCTGCCATCCAGAAGCGGGGCAGCTTACTTTTGTTTGCCAGAGAAATAGGCCTAGGTTTTGTTTGGGGGCCTGTGGCTAGGAGTGGCCTGCTGGCTCCTAAGAATCCACGATACGCAGGATGTTTACCAGACCCATGGTGGCACCAGTGCCAAGTTGGGCTGGTTTGATAGTACCAAGTGGCTCCTGCAAACTCCATCAAAAAGTTGGCAGGCGTGTTTTGTTTTCCAGGGAACAGCGCCGTTGATTTTGTTTGGGGGCCTGTGGCTGGGAGTGGCCGGCTGGCTCCTTAGAATTCACGATACGCACCATGGTTCCCAGACCCAAGGTGGCACCAGTGCCAAGTCGGGCTGGTTTGATTACACCAAGTGACTCCTGCAATCTGCCATCCAGAAGTGAGGCAGCTAAGTTTTGTTTGCGAGAAAAAAGGGCCGTGGTTTTTGTTGGGGGCCTGTGGCTGGGAGTAGCCGGCTGGCTCCTTAAAATCCACGATAGGCAGGATGGTTCCCAGACCCAAGGTGGCACCAGTGCCAAGTTGGGCTGGTTTGATAGTACCAAGTGGCTCCTGCAATCTGCCATCCAGAAGCGGGGCAGCTGAGTTTTGTTTGCCAGAGAAAAAGGCTGTGGTTTTTGTTTGGGGGCCTGTGGCTGGCAGTGGCCGGCTGGCTCCTGAAAATCCACGATACGCAGCATGGTTCCCAGACCCAAGGTGGCACCAGTACAAAGTGGGGCTCGTTTGACAGTGTCAAGTGCCTCCTGCAATCTCCCATCCAGAAGCGGGGCAGCTGAGTTTTTTTTGCCAGGGAAACGGACCTTTGTTTTTGATTGGGGTCTGTGGCCGAGAGTGGTCGGCTGTCTCCTGACAATCCACAATACGCAGGATGGTTCCCAGACCAAAGGTGGCACCAGTGCCAAGTCGGGCTGGTTTGAGAGTACCAAGTGTCTCCTGCACTCTGCCATCCAGAAGCGGGGCAGCTGAGTTTTGTTTGCCAGAGAAAAGGACCGTGGGTTGTGTTTGGGGGCATATGGCTGGGAGTGGCCACCTGGCTCCTTAAAATGCACGATACGCCGCATGGTAACCAGACGCAAGGTGGCACCAGTGCCAAGTCGGGCTGTTTTTGTAGTACCCAGTGGCTCCTGCAATTTGCCATCCAGAAGCGGGGCAGCTAAATTTTGTTTGCTAGAGAAAAGGGCTGTGGTTTGTGTTTGGGGTCCTATGGCCGAGAGTGGTAGGCTGGCCCCTGAAAATCAACGATAGGCAGGATGGTTCCCAGATCCAAGGTGGCACCAGTGCCAAGTAAGGCTGGTTGTATGGTTCAAAGTGACTCCTGCAATCTGCCATCCAGAAGCGGGACAGCTGAGTTTTTTTTGCCAGAGAAAAGGTCCGTGGTTTCTTTTTGGGGCATACGGCTGGGAATTGCCGGCTGGCTCCTTAAAATGCTCGATACGCAGGATGGTTCCCAGAGCCAAGGTGGCACCACTGCCAAGTCGGGCTCTTTTTGTAGTACCAAGTGCGTCCTGCAATTTGCCATCCAGAAGAGGGGCAGTTGAGTTTTGTTTGCCAGAGAAAAGGGCCGAGGTTTGTGTTTGGGAGCATATGGCTGGGAATGACCGGCTGGCCCCTGAAAATCCACGATACGCCGGATGGTTCCCAGATCCAAGATGGTACCATTACCAAGTCGGGCTGCTTTGATAGTCCCAAGTGGCTCCTGCAAACTGCCACAGCAGAAGCGGGGCAGCTGAGTTTTGTTTGCCAGGGAAATGGGCCGTTGTTTGTGTTTGGGGGCCTGTGGCTGGGAGTGTTCGGCTGGTTCCTGAATATGTACGATACGCAGGATTGTTCCCAGATCCAAGGTGGCAGCAGTGCCATGTTGTGCTGGTGTGATAGTCCCAAGTGGCTCCTGCAATCTGCCATCCAGAAGTGGGACAGCTGATTTTTGTTTGCCAGAGAAAAGGTCCGTGGTTTGTGTTTGGGGGCATATGGCTGAGAGTGGCCGGCTGGCCCCTGAAAATCCACGATACACAGGATGGTTCCCAGATCCAAGGTGGCACCTGTGCCAAGTCGGGCTGATTTGATAGTACTAAGTAGCTCCTGCAATCTGCCATCCAGAAGCGGGGCAGCTTACTTTTGTTTGCCAGGGAAACGGGCCGAGGTTTCTGTTTGGGGGCCTATGGCTGGGAGTGACCGGCTGGCTCCTGAAAAGCTACAATAGGCAGGATGGTTCCCAGAGCCAAGGTGGCACCAGTGCCAAGTTGGGCTGGTTTGATAGTACCAAGTGGCTCCTGCAATCTGCCATCCAGAAGCAGGGCAGCTGAGTTTTGTTTGCCAGAGAAAAGGGCTTGGTTTGTGTTTGGGGGCATATGGCTGTGTGTGGCCAGCTGGCTCCTTAAAATGCACGATATGCAACATGGCTCCCAGACCCATAGTGGCACCAGTGCCAAGTCGGGCTGGTTTGATAGTACCAAGTGGCTCCTGCAATCTTCCATGATCACGTGGAGAAATACTTTCTGGTTTCAGCCATATGCTCTTTCTTCTCTCCCTCAACTTCTCTATCACCTCTCATCTGGTTCACATGCGCTGTCTTCAAGGTCCACAGGCTACTTTTCACAGAATCTTCTGGCCTGATGAAGTAAGAATGATGAATAGAACAGAGCTGGGATCTATTTTCCAGTTTGGATAAAATGCATTCTGCACACAAATCCAAGGAGAACGTGCTGCCCCAATGCCCAGAAAATCTTTCACTCCTGCTAGTGTTCTACGTCAACCGCAACTTAGTCTGAAAGAAAAGCTTTTTCTCTGAGAGCATCTGAGAGGTTTGCATGAAGCACTGATATCTGACATATGCAATTTTGAATAGGAGAGGAAAAAGAAAATGGCAAGGAGTTTTTAATTTTAGTGGTTTCAATTTTAATTTCCGTGCACTTTTTCAAAACTTGTCAGCTCAAATGCCCATCAACATCTTTTAGTCATCTGTAAGTCAGTATTCATATAAAATGTGCTTCAAATCCAAAGAATTTCAAATTTGCACTCCAAGCTTCTATGCCTAGATTTATGATTTCCTACACATATTAGATGAAAGGAAGGCCTTTTTTACTGTGGGAGTGCTGGAACACTGGAACAGGTTGCCCAGAGAAGTTGTGGGTGTCCCATCCCTGAAAGTATTCAAGGTCACCTTGGACGGGGCTTGGAGCAGCAACAAAGGAGAAGCTTGATGGTAGAGAAACAAAGTCGGACTATAGAAGAAACTCGGATTGAAGTATAGGATCAAGTTTTCTCTCAGCTCTTGGGGTAAATTCAAAGTTGTACAAAATGACATTTATCTGTGCTATTCACTACTGTAACAGAAAGTTTCATGAAAACTGTACAGAAGATAGTAAATTTTAAAAGAGATAAGAATTACAGCATAAAATCCATGGGATAGGTTACAACATGAGACACTCTCTAAGAGAAAATCTCTGTGTTTCAGCACTTCATCGGGGTAAGATTTCATGAAGTGCCAAAGAAGGCGGCAAAATATCATTCGGGACATTATTTACTGGAATTCAGCCTGGCCATTAGTAGGAACTGCCTTTGAACATATCATGTAGATATACCACACACGCTTTCCCTTCACTGAAAAATTACTGTTTACAACAAATAAGCAATTGACGATCAAAATTGATTGAAAGCATCTTAAACATGTCAAGTATTTCATTGTAGATGATCTGTGATCCAAATGCTTCTTCCACCTTCGAGAGGGACAGAAGAATTCTTCCATATCATGATGGTTTAAAATTGTATCAACCAATGTTTTCTGCTGAAAAGATATCATCTATTTTTTTCTATTTTTGGAAGAAAATATTCCTAGACATACAACAGGTGAGAACTAAGTAATTTTAAAGAAACAAATGAAATGAAAATATTCTGTAAATAGAATGAAATGAAAAGCTGTGTTTTAAATAGGAGCTAAATATTAAACAGAATTTTTGTACCAGGCATTTGAATTACTGCACCAGCTCTTTTGCCCATCAAGAGAGGCATTTAGCATTTCAGTCTTTTCCAAGGTGTTCATGATCTGCTATGCTGATCTCTGTGTGTGCCTAGGTGTGTGTGGAGGGGGGGGCATATGAAGGGGAGTGTGTATGTTTGCTTTACAATTGTTGTGGCAGATTCATGCCTCAGCTCCACATTTTGTTTTAAAAAGGTCACACCGAGTGGATATGAAGTTTACTATCAACAAGAGATCGATTCCCAAATCATCCATTTGACTCTCCCTTATAAATCATGTGCTTTGTTGCATATTTTATCAAATATACTTTCAAGCCAGATGGAGGAAGGAGGATGTGGGAATCCCTCCACCATCTTGCAACTTTTATGTAAGTAGGTTTTCAAGAAAATCATCATTTCTCTTTTAAATATGTCTGGAACAGGCATGATGGTAGTGTCAACCTGTTGGAGTTTTTGTTGCTGGAAGAAGTTGTACAAAAGGATTGGTTTTTACATTGACCAGTTACTGAATCAAGCGCAGGAATACATTGGAAATTTAGCTGGGGGTTCCTTTTCCCAGCAGACTACTTCTAGAACGAGCTTGTACACTGAAGCTGACTCTTTTGCTCTCTTTTTGTTTCTTTCCTATTTTCTTGGCTTCTTTGCCACTATCTAGACAATTTTGGAACTTTGTTCCCAACTAAAATGGTTTCAATAGTCTGATTGTGATCATACATTTTTACAAGGAATTTTTAAAATCTTTCCTCGAGTCCAGAAAGTCAAGGACTTAGATCTTTTTCTTCCCTTATCAATATTGCCATGAAATTGATAAATAAAGACCAACTCTTTATTTTTGTTTTTAACCCACGTAGATAATTCCCATCCATTAATCCATTTTGTGGACCAATAGCTGCCATTCTGATGGAAGCTGTCACTTCTTAACAATAGGCATTCTGTGACTATGTTGACTGCACTTTGGGTGAAGATCCTAACTGGTCTTAGATATACATAGGGAGAAATTTGCTCAGCCAGTGTCAGTCTTAAGCATGCGTATCAGAAGATCTTTCTAGAGCTGGGAATTTTCCCATGAAAGGGATTCAGTTAGGGAAGAGACACTTGTGCCAGAGTTTTACATTCTTCTTGAACACTGCTTAAGGAACTTAGATGCCATGTCCATTTGGATCTCTGTCTGCACAGAACTTTGTCATGCCAGCGCTTTGAAATGCATCTTGAAGAGAATTCACTAGCACAGAATGAAAGAGAGTGGAAGGGGTTGGTGGGGCTAACCAGGCCCAACCCCCCTGCCTAAACCAGGATACCTAGAGCCTCTTGCCCAGGATTCTATCTGGGTGTACTTTTAATGTCTTCAAAGATCCAGGCTCCACAATCTTTCTGGGCAGTCTGTGCCGTGGTTCAGTCACCCTGACAGTAAAGAAACATTTACTGATGTTCAAAGGCAATCTCCTGTATTTCAGTGTGTGCCCACTGCCTCTTGTCTTTTCCCTCAGCATCACTGAAAAGACACTGATTCCCTCCCCTTTGCACTATTGCTTCCATATGTATGTGTGATGCCATGTAGAGGTATGTCAAAAACCTCCCTGAAGCCCAGGCAGATAATATTCCCTTCATCTACCAGTCAAGTTGATTCATCAGAGGAGTTTAAAGTGATGTTCAGCATGAAATTCCCCTGAAAAATCATGCTAACTACATTATTTGGTCATCTGTCATGTGCCTGGCAAGGATTTCCAGGAAGAGCTGCTTCATCAACTTCCTGGGGATAAAAAAGAGGCTGGCTGGTTTGTACTATGGCGAGTCCTCTTAATTGCCTTTTTTGAAGATGGGTGTCATTTGCTAACATCCACTCTTTAGCCTCTGTTGTCGTCTACATCTTAGCAAAACGCTTTTCCACTATGTCTGGCTAGGAAAAACTGTGCCAGCACAGAAAACATCTCCCATCGTGTTCTAGAAGTTGCACGGATGTCTGCCAAGTGTTTGGCAGGAAGAAAAGAAAAGTTGTCCAAAACAGCTTCCAATCGAATGTTCCTGTGATTGGAAAAGTCAGGAGAGTGCAAAGGTACTGTTTTCTATCAGTTGGCAAGGTGCGCACACAATCCCAGTGTTGTACAGCTTGCTTCTTCACCTTCCCGAAGCTGCCGCTCTCGCCGGCTGCCGGAGCCCAAGAAGCGGCTTCTTCGCGCAAAGACGATTGTGCCGCTCACAGGGCTCTCCTTAGCGCGGCTTCTGCCGAAAGACGCCCGGCAGCGGCTCTTACCTCCGGAGAGCATCCTACCTTCGTCTTTAGCTCCTCTTCTCATCTACACCTCGGCAAAACGCTTTTCCACTATGTCTGGCTAGGAAAAACTGTGCCAGCACAGAAAACATCTCCCATCGTGTTCTAGAAGTTGCACGGATGTCTGCCAAGTGTTTGGCAGGAAGAAAAGAAAAGTTGTCCAAAACAGCTTCCAATCGAATGTTCCTGTGATTGGAAAAGTCAGGAGAGTGCAAAGGTACTGTTTTCTATCAGTTGGCAAGGTGCGCACACAATCCCAGTGTTGTACAGCTTGCTTCTTCACCTTCCCGAAGCTGCCGCTCTCGCCGGCTGCCGGAGCCCAAGAAGCGGCTTCTTCGCGCAAAGACGATTGTGCCGCTCACAGTGCTCTCCTTAGCGCGGCTTCTGCCGAAAGACGCCCGGCAGCGGCTCTTACCTCCGGAGAGCATCCTACCTTCGTCTTTCGCGTCTTTTGTAGTCTACATCTTAGCAAAACGCTTTTCCACTATGTCTGGCTAGGAAAAACTGTGCCAGCACAGAAAACATCTCCCATCGTGTTCTAGAAGTTGCACGGATGTCTGCCAAGTGTTTGGCAGGAAGAAAAGAAAAGTTGTCCAAAACAGCTTCCAATCGAATGTTCCTGTGATTGGAAAAGTCAGGAGAGTGCAAAGGTACTGTTTTCTATCAGTTGGCAAGGTGCGCACACAATCCCAGTGTTGTACAGCTTGCTTCTTCACCTTCCCGAAGCTGCCGCTCTCGCCGGCTGCCGGAGCCCAAGAAGCGGCTTCTTCGCGCAAAGACGATTGTGCCGCTCACAGTGCTCTCCTTAGCGCGGCTTCTGCCGAAAGACGCCCGGCAGCGGCTCTTACCTCCGGAGAGCATCCTACCTTCGTCTTTCGCGTCTTTTGTAGTCTACATCTTAGCAAAACGCTTTTCCACTATGTCTGGCTAGGAAAAACTGTGCCAGCACAGAAAACATCTCCCATCGTGTTCTAGAAGTTGCACGGATGTCTGCCAAGTGTTTGGCAGGAAGAAAAGAAAAGTTGTCCAAAACAGCTTCCAATCGAATGTTCCTGTGATTGGAAAAGTCAGGAGAGTGCAAAGGTACTGTTTTCTATCAGTTGGCAAGGTGCGCACACAATCCCAGTGTTGTACAGCTTGCTTCTTCACCTTCCCGAAGCTGCCGCTCTCGCCGGCTGCCGGAGCCCAAGAAGCGGCTTGTTCGCGCAAAGACGATTGTGCCGCTCACAGGGCTCTCCTTAGCGCGGCTTCTGCCGAAAGACGCCCGGCAGCGGCTCTTACCTCCGGAGAGCATCCTACCTTCGTCTTTCGCGTCTTTTGTAGTCTACACCTCGGCAAAACGCTTTTCCACTATGTCTGGCTAGGAAAAACTGTGCCAGCACAGAAAACATCTCCCATCGTGTTCTAGAAGTTGCACGGATGTCTGCCAAGTGTTTGGCAGGAAGAAAAGAAAAGTTGTTCAAAACAGCTTCCAATCGAATGTTCATGTGATTGGAAAAGTCAGGGGAGTGCAAAGGTACTGTTTTCTATCAGTTGGCAAGGTGCGCACACAATCCCAGTGTTGTACAGCTTGCTTCTTCACCTTCCCGAAGCTGCCGCTCTCGCCGGCTGCCGGAGCCCAAGAAGCGGCTTCTTCGCGCAAAGACGATTGTGCCGCTCACAGTGCTCTCCTTAGCGCGGCTTCTGCCGAAAGACGCCCGGCAGCGGCTCTTACCTCCGGAGAGCATCCTACCTTCGTCTTTCGCGTCTTATGTAGTCTACACCTCGGCAAAACGCTTTTCCACTATGTCTGGCTAGGAAAAACTCTGCCAGCACAGAAAACATCTCCCATCGTGTTCTAGAAGTTGCACGGATGTCTGCCAAGTGTTTGGCAGGAAGAAAAGAAAAGTTGTCCAAAACAGCTTCCAATCGAATGTTCCTGTGATTGGAAAAGTCAGGAGAGTGCAAAGGTACTGTTTTCTATCAGTTGGCAAGGTGCGCACACAATCCCAGTGTTGTACAGCTTGCTTCTTCACCTTCCCGAAGCTGCCGCTCTCGCCGGCTGCCGGAGCCCAAGAAGCGGCTTCTTCGCGCAAAGACGATTGTGCCGCTCACAGGGCTCTCCTTAGCGCGGCTTCTGCCGAAAGACGCCCGGCAGCGGCTCTTACCTCCGGAGAGCATCCTACCTTCGTCTTTCGCGTCTTATGTAGTCTACATCTTAGCAAAATGCTTTTCCACTATGTCTGGCTAGGAAAAACCGTGCCAGCCCAGAAAACATCTCCCATCGTTTTCTAGAAGTTGCAGATATGTCTGCCAAGTGTTTGGGAGGAAGAAAAGAAAAGTTGTCCAAAACAGCTTCCAATCGAATGTTCCTGTGATTGGAAAAGTCAGGAGAGTGCAAAGGTACTGTTTTCTATCAGTTGGCAAGGTGCGCACACAATCCCAGTGTTGTACAGCTTGCTTCTTCACCTTCCCGAAGCTGCCACTCTCAGGAGGTAAGAGCCGCTGCCGGGCGTCTTTCGGCAGAAGCCGCGCTAAGGGGAGCACTGTGAGCGGCACAATCGTCTTTGCGCGAAGAAGCCGCTTCTTGGGCTCCGGCAGCCGGCGAGAGCGGCAGCTTCGGGAAGGTGAAGAAACAAGCTGTACAACACTGGGATTGTGTGCGCACCTTGCCAACTGATAGAAAACAGTACCTTTGCACTCTCCTGACTTTTCCAATCACAGGAACATTCGATTGGAAGCTGTTTTGGACAACTTTTCTTTTCTTCCTGCCAAACACTTGGCAGACATCCGTGCAACTTCTAGAACACGATGGGAGATGTTTTCTGTGCTGGCACAGTTTTTCCTAGCCAGACATAGTGGAAAAGCGTTTTGCTAAGATGTAGACTACAAAAGACGCGAAAGACGAAGGTAGGATGCTCTCCGGAGGTAAGAGCCGCTGCCGGGCGTCTTTCGGCAGAAGCCGCGCTAAGGAGAGCACTGTGAGCGGCACAATCGTCTTTGCGCGAAGAAGCCGCTTCTTGGGCTCCGGCAGCCGGCGAGAGCGGCAGCTTCGGGAAGGTGAAGAAGCAAGCTGTACAACACTGGGATTGTGTGCGCACCTTGCCAACTGATAGAAAACAGTACCTTTGCACTCTCCTGACTTTTCCAATCACAGGAACATTCGATTGGAAGCTGTTTTGGACAACTTTTCTTTTCTTCCTGCCAAACACTTGGCAGACATCCGTGCAACTTCTAGAACACGATGGGAGATGTTTTCTGTGCTGGCACAGTTTTTCCTAGCCAGACATAGTGGAAAAGCGTTTTGCTAAGATGTAGACTACAAAAGACGCGAAAGACGAAGGTAGGATGCTCTCCGGAGGTAAGAGCCGCTGCCGGGCGTCTTTCGGCAGAAGCCGCGCTAAGGAGAGCACTGTGAGCGGCACAATCGTCTTTGCGCGAAGAAGCCGCTTCTTGGGCTCCGGCAGCCGGCGAGAGCGGCAGCTTCGGGAAGGTGAAGAAACAAGCTGTACAACACTGGGATTGTGTGCGCACCTTGCCAACTGATAGAAAACAGTACCTTTGCACTCTCCTGACTTTTCCAATCACAGGAACATTCGATTGGAAGCTGTTTTGGACAACTTTTCTTTTCTTCCTGCCAAACACTTGGCAGACATCCGTGCAACTTCTAGAACACGATGGGAGATGTTTTCTGTGCTGGCACAGTTTTTCCTAGCCAGACATAGTGGAAAAGCGTTTTGCTAAGATGTAGACTACAAAAGACGCGAAAGACGAAGGTAGGATGCTCTCCGGAGGTAAGAGCCGCTGCCGGGCGTCTTTCGGCAGAAGCCGCGCTAAGGAGAGCACTGTGAGCGGCACAATCGTCTTTCCGCGAAGAAGCCGCTTCTTGGGCTCCGGCAGCCGGCGAGAGCGGCAGCTTCGGGAAGGTGAAGAAGCAAGCTGTACAACACTGGGATTGTGTGCGCACCTTGCCAACTGATAGAAAACAGTACCTTTGCACTCTCCTGACTTTTCCAATCACAGGAACATTCGATTGGAAGCTGTTTTGGACAACTTTTCTTTTCTTCCTGCCAAACACTTGGCAGACATCCGTGCAACTTCTAGAACACGATGGGAGATGTTTTCTGTGCTGGCACAGTTTTTCCTAGCCAGACATAGTGGAAAAGCGTTTTGCCGAGGTGTAGACTACATAAGACGCGAAAGACGAAGGTAGGATGCTCTCCGGAGGTAAGAGCCGCTGCCGGGCGTCTTTCGGCAGAAGCCGCGCTAAGGAGAGCACTGTGAGCGGCACAATCGTCTTTGCGCGAAGAAGCCGCTTCTTGGGCTCCGGCAGCCGGCGAGAGCGGCAGCTTCGGGAAGGTGAAGAAGCAAGCTGTACAACACTGGGATTGTGTGCGCACCTTGCCAACTGATAGAAAACAGTACCTTTGCACTCTCCTGACTTTTCCAATCACAGGAACATTCGATTGGAAGCTGTTTTGGACAACTTTTCTTTTCTTCCTGCCAAACACTTGGCAGACATCCGTGCAACTTCTAGAACACGATGGGAGATGTTTTCTGTGCTGGCACAGTTTTTCCTAGCCAGACATAGTGGAAAAGCGTTTTGCCGAGGTGTAGATGAGAAGAGGAGCTAAAGACGAAGGTAGGATGCTCTCCGGAGGTAAGAGCCGCTGCCGGGCGTCTTTCGGCAGAAGCCGCGCTAAGGGGAGCACTGTGAGCGGCACAATCGTCTTTGCGCGAAGAAGCCGCTTCTTGGGCTCCGGCAGCCGGCGAGAGCGGCAGCTTCGGGAAGGTGAAGAAACAAGCTGTACAACACTGGGATTGTGTGCGCACCTTGCCAACTGATAGAAAACAGTACCTTTGCACTCTCCTGACTTTTCCAATCACAGGAACATTCGATTGGAAGCTGTTTTGGACAACTTTTCTTTTCTTCCTGCCAAACACTTGGCAGACATCCGTGCAACTTCTAGAACACGATGGGAGATGTTTTCTGTGCTGGCACAGTTTTTCCTAGCCAGACATAGTGGAAAAGCTTTTTGCCGAGGTGTAGATGAGAAGAGGAGCTAAAGAGTGGATGTTAGCAAATGACACCCATCTTCAAAAAAGGCAATTAAGAGGACTCGCCATAGTACAAACCAGCCAGCCTCTTTTTTATCCCCAGGAAGTTGATGAAGCAGCTCTTCCTGGAAATCCTTGCCAGGCACATGACAGATGACCAAATAATGTAGTTAGCATGATTTTTCAGGGGAATTTCATGCTGAACATCACTTTAAACTCCTCTGATGAATCAACTTGACTGGTAGATGAAGGGAATATTATCTGCCTGGGCTTCAGGGAGGTTTTTGACATACCTCTACATGGCATCACACATACATATGGAAGCAATAGTGCAAAGGGGAGGGAATCAGTGTCTTTTCAGTGATGCTGAGGGAAAAGACAAGAGGCAGTGGGCACACACTGAAATACAGGAGATTGCCTTTGAACATCAGTAAATGTTTCTTTACTGTCAGGGTGACTGAACCACGGCACAGACTGCCCAGAAAGATTGTGGAGCCTGGATCTTTGAAGACATTAAAAGTACACCCAGATAGAATCCTGGGCAAGAGGCTCTAGGTATCCTGGTTTAGGCAGGGGGGTTGGGCCTGGTTAGCCCCACCAACCCCTTCCACTCTCTTTCATTCTGTGCTAGTGAATTCTCTTCAAGATGCATTTCAAAGCGCTGGCATGACAAAGTTCTGTGCAGACAGAGATCCAAATGGACATGGCATCTAAGTTCCTTAAGCAGTGTTCAAGAAGAATGTAAAACTCTGGCACAAGTGTCTCTTCCCTAACTGAATCCCTTTCATGGGAAAATTCCCAGCTCTAGAAAGATCTTCTGATACGCATGCTTAAGACTGACACTGGCTGAGCAAATTTCTCCCTATGTATATCTAAGACCAGTTAGGATCTTCACCCAAAGTGCAGTCAACATAGTCACAGAATGCCTATTGTTAAGAAGTGACAGCTTCCATCAGAATGGCAGCTATTGGTCCACAAAATGGATTAATGGATGGGAATTATCTACGTGGGTTAAAAACAAAAATAAAGAGTTGGTCTTTATTTATCAATTTCATGGCAATATTGATAAGGGAAGAAAAAGATCTAAGTCCTTGACTTTCTGGACTCGAGGAAAGATTTTAAAAATTCCTTGTAAAAATGTATGATCACAATCAGACTATTGAAACCATTTTAGTTGGGAACAAAGTTCCAAAATTGTCTAGATAGTGGCAAAGAAGCCAAGAAAATAGGAAAGAAACAAAAAGAGAGCAAAAGAGTCAGCTTCAGTGTACAAGCTCGTTCTAGAAGTAGTCTGCTGGGAAAAGGAACCCCCAGCTAAATTTCCAATGTATTCCTGCGCTTGATTCAGTAACTGGTCAATGTAAAAACCAATCCTTTTGTACAACTTCTTCCAGCAACAAAAACTCCAACAGGTTGACACTACCATCATACCTGTTCCAGACATATTTAAAAGAGAAATGATGATTTTCTTGAAAACCTACTTACATAAAAGTTGCAAGATGGTGGAGGGATTCCCACATCCTCCTTCCTCCATCTGGCTTGAAAGTATATTTGATAAAATATGCAACAAAGCACATGATTTATAAGGGAGAGTCAAATGGATGATTTGGGAATCGATCTCTTGTTGATAGTAAACTTCATATCCACTCGGTGTGACCTTTTTAAAACAAAATGTGGAGCTGAGGCATGAATCTGCCACAACAATTGTAAAGCAAACATACACACTCCCCTTCATATGCCCCCCCCTCCACACACACCTAGGCACACACAGAGATCAGCATAGCAGATCATGAACACCTTGGAAAAGACTGAAATGCTAAATGCCTCTCTTGATGGGCAAAAGAGCTGGTGCAGTAATTCAAATGCCTGGTACAAAAATTCTGTTTAATATTTAGCTCCTATTTAAAACACAGCTTTTCATTTCATTCTATTTACAGAATATTTTCATTTCATTTGTTTCTTTAAAATTACTTAGTTCTCACCTGTTGTATGTCTAGGAATATTTTCTTCCAAAAATAGAAAAAAATAGATGATATCTTTTCAGCAGAAAACATTGGTTGATACAATTTTAAACCATCATGATATGGAAGAATTCTTCTGTCCCTCTCGAAGGTGGAAGAAGCATTTGGATCACAGATCATCTACAATGAAATACTTGACATGTTTAAGATGCTTTCAATCAATTTTGATCGTCAATTGCTTATTTGTTGTAAACAGTAATTTTTCAGTGAAGGGAAAGTGTGTGTGGTATATCTACATGATATGTTCAAAGGCAGTTCCTACTAATGGCCAGGCTGAATTCCAGTAAATAATGTCCCGAATGATATTTTGCCGCCTTCTTTGGCACTTCATGAAATCTTACCCCGATGAAGTGCTGAAACAAAGAGATTTTCTCTTAGAGAGTGTCTCATGTTGTAACCTATCCCATGGATTTTATGCTGTAATTCTTATCTCTTTTAAAATTTACTATCTTCTGTACAGTTTTCATGAAACTTTCTGTTACAGTAGTGAATAGCACAGATAAATGTCATTTTGTACAACTTTGAATTTACCCCAAGAGCTGAGAGAAAACTTGATCCTATACTTCAATCCGAGTTTCTTCTATAGTCCAACTTTGTTTCTCTACCATCAAGCTTCTCCTTTGTTGCTGCTCCAAGCCCCGTCCAAGGTGACCTTGAATACTTTCAGGGATGGGACACCCACAACTTCTCTGGGCAACCTGTTCCAGTGTTCCAGCACTCCCACAGTAAAAAAGGCCTTCCTTTCATCTAATATGTGTAGGAAATCATAAATCTAGGCATAGAAGCTTGGAGTGCAAATTTGAAATTCTTTGGATTTGAAGCACATTTTATATGAATACTGACTTACAGATGACTAAAAGATGTTGATGGGCATTTGAGCTGACAAGTTTTGAAAAAGTGCACGGAAATTAAAATTGAAACCACTAAAATTAAAAACTCCTTGCCATTTTCTTTTTCCTCTCCTATTCAAAATTGCATATGTCAGATATCAGTGCTTCATGCAAACCTCTCAGATGCTCTCAGAGAAAAAGCTTTTCTTTCAGACTAAGTTGCGGTTGACGTAGAACACTAGCAGGAGTGAAAGATTTTCTGGGCATCGGGGCAGCCCGTTCTCCTTGGATTTGTGTGCAGAATGCATTTTATCCAAACTGGAAAATAGATCCCAGCTCTGTTCTATTCATCATTCTTACTTCATCAGGCCAGAAGATTCTGTGAAAAGTAGCCTGTGGACCTTGAAGACAGCGCATGTGAACCAGATGAGAGGTGATAGAGAAGTTGAGGGAGAGAAGAAAGAGCATGAGGCTGAAACCAGAAAGTATTTCTCCACGTGATCATGGAAGATTGCAGGAGCCACTTGGTACTATCAAACCAGCCCAACTTGACACTGGTGCCACCATGGGTCTGGTCACCATCCTGCCTATCGTAGCTTTTCAGGAGCCAGCCGGTCACTCCCAGCCATAGGCCCCCAGACAAAACCCTTGGCCCGTTTCCCTGGCAAACAAAAGTAAGTTATCCCGCTTCTGGATGGCAGATTGCAGGAGCCACTTTTCACCATCACACCAGCCCGACTTGGCACTGGTGCCACCTCTGGTCTGGGAACCATCCTGCGTATCGTGGATTCTAAGGAGCCAGCCGGCCACTCCCAGCCACAGGCCCCCAAACACAAACCACAGCGCTTTTCCCTGGAAAACAAAACTCGCCTGCCAACTTTTTGATGGCAGATTGCAGGAGCCACTTGGTACTATCAAACCAGCCCAACTTGGCACTGGTGCCACCATGGATCTGGTCACCATCCTTCCTATCGTAGCTTTTCAGGACCTAGCCGGTCACTCCAAGCCATAGGCCCCCAGAGAAAAACCTCGGCCCGTTTCCCTGGCAAACAAAAGTAAGCTGCCCCGCTTCTGGATGGCAGATTGCAGGAACCACTTGGTACTATCAAACCAGCCCAACTTGGCACTGGTGCCACCTTGGGTCTGGGAACCATCCTGCGTATCGTGGATTCTAAGGAGCCAGCCGGTCACTCCCAGCCACAGGCCACCAAACACAAACAACGGCGCTTTTCCCTGGAAAACAAAACACGCCTGCCAACTTTTTGATGGCAGATTGCAGGAGCCACTTGCTACTATCAAATCAGCCCAACTTGGCACTGGTGCCACCATGGGTCTGGTCACCATCCTGCCTATCGTAGCTTTTCAGGAGCCAGCCGGTCCCTCCCTGCCATAGGCCCCCAGAGAAAAACCTCGGCCCGTTTCCCTGGCAAACAAAAGTAAGCTACCCCGCTTCTGGATGGCAGATTGCAGGAGCCACTTTGCACCATCAAACTGGCCCGACTTGGCACTGGTGCGACCTCTGGTCTGGGAACCATCCTGCGTATCGTGGATTCTAAGGAGCCAGCCGGCCACTCCCAGCCACAGGCCCAAAAAACAAAAACAACGGCACTTTTCCCTGGAAAACAAAACTCGCCTGCCAACATTTTGATGGCAGATTGCAGGAGCCACTTGGTACTATCAAACCAGCCCAACTTGGCACTGGTGCCACCATGGGTCTGGTCACCATCCTGCTTATCGTAGCTTTTCAGGAGCCAGCCGGTCACTCCCAGCCATAGGCCCCCAAACAAAAACCTCGGCCCGTTTCCCTGGCAAACAAAAGTAAGTTATCCCGCTTCTGGATGGCAGATTGCAGGAGCCACTTTTCACCATCAAACCAGCCCGACTTGGCACTGGTGCCACCTCTGGTCTGGGAACCATCCTGCGTATCGTGGATTCTAAGGAGCCAGCCGGCCACTCCCAGCCACAGGCCCCCAAACAGAAACAACGGCGCTTTTCCCTGGAAAACAAAACTCGCCTGCCAACTTTTTCATGGCAGATTGCAGGAGCCACTTGGTACTATCAAATCAGCCCAACTTGGCACTGGTGCCACCATGGGTCTGGTCACCATCCTGCCTATCGTAGCTTTTCAGGAGCCAGGCGGTCACTCCCAGCCATAGGCCCCCAGACACAAACCTCGGCCCGTTTCCCTGGCAAGCAAAAGTAAGCTGCCCCGCTTCTGGATGGCAGATTGCAGGAGCCACTTGGTACTATCAAACCAGCCCAACTTGGCACTGGTGCCACCTCTGGTCTGGGAACCATGCTGCGTAACACAGATTCTAAGGCGCCAGTCGGCCACTCCCAGCCACAAGCCCCCAAACACAAACAACGGCGCTATTCTCTGGCAAACAAAACTCCACTGCCCCTCTTCTGGATGGCAAATTTCAGGACGCACTTGGTACTATATAAACAGCCCGACTTGGCACTGGTGCCACCTTGGGTCTGGGAACCATCCTGCGTATCGATCTTTTTAATGAGACAGCCGGCCACTCCCAGCCATATGCCCCCAAACACAACCCACGGCCCTTTCCTCTGGCAAACAAAACTCAGCTGCACCGCTTCTGGATGGCAGATTGCAGGAGCCACTTGGTACTATCAAACCAGCAAGACTTGGCACTGGTGCGACCTTGGGTCTGGGAACCATCCTGCGTATTGTGGATTGTCAGGAGCCAGCTGAACATTCTCGGCCACAGACCCCAATCAAAAACAACGGCCCGTTTCTCAGGCAAACAAAACTCAGCTGCCCCGCTTCTGGATGGGAGATTGCAGGAGGCACTTGACACTGTGAAACCAGCCCCACTTGGCACTGGTGCCACCTTGGGTCTGGGAACCATGCTGCGTATCATGGATTTTCAGGAGCCAGCCGGCCACCCCCAGCCATAGGCCCCCAAACAAAAACCACAGCCTTTTTCTCTGGCAAACAAAATTCAGCTGCCCCACTTCTGGATGGCAGATTGCAGGAGCCACTTGGGACTATCACACCAGAACAACATGGCACTGCTGCCACCTTGGATCTGGGAACCATCCTTCCTATCGTGGATTTTCAGGGGCCAGCCGGTCACTCTCAGCCATAGGCCCCAAACACAAACCACGGCCCTTTTCTCTGGAAAACAAAACTCAACTGCCCCTCTTCTGGATGGCAGATTGCAGGAGCCACTGGGTACTATGAAACTAGCCCTACTTGGCACTGGTGCCAACTTGGGTCTGGGAACCATGCTGCGTATCATGGATTTTCAGGAGCCAGCCGTCCACTGCCAGCCACAGGCCCCGAAACACAAACAACAGCCTTTTTCTCTGGCAAAAAAAATTCAGCTGCCCCGCTTCTGGATGGCAGATTGCAGGAACCACTTGGTACTAACAAACCAGCCTGACTTGGCACTGGTGCCACCTTGGGTCTGGGAACCATCCTGCGTATCGTGGATTCTAAGGAGCCAGCTGGCCACTCCCAGCCACAGGCCCCAAAATACACACAACGGCGCTTTTCCCTGGAAAACAAAACTCGCCTGCCAACTTTTTGATGGCAGATTGCAGGAGCCACTTGGTACTATCAAACCAGCCCAACTTGGCACTGGTGCCACCATGGGTCTGGTCACCATCCTGCCTATCGTAGCTTTTCAGGAGCCAGCCGGTCACTCCCAGCCATAGGCCCCCAGAAAAAAACCTCGGTCCGTTTCCCTGGAAAACAAAAGTAAGCTGCCCCGCTTCTGGATGGCAGATTGCAGGACCCACTTGGTGCTATCAAACCAGCCCGACGTGGCACTGGTGCCACCTTGGGTCTGGGAACCATCCTGCGTATCGTGTGTTCTAAGGAGCCAGCCGGCCACTCCCAGCCACAGTCCCCCAAACACAAACAACGGCGCTTTTCCCTGGAAAACAAAACTGGCCTGCCAACTTTTTGATGGCAGATTGCAGGAGCCACTTGGTACTATCAAACCAGCCCAACTTGGCACTGGTGCCACCATGGGTCTGGTCACCATCATGCCTATCGTAGTTTTTCAGGAGCCAGGCGGTCAATCCCAGCCATAGGCCCTGAGACACAAACCTCGGCCCGTTTCCCTGGCAAACAAAAGTAAGCTGCCCCACTTCTGCATGGCAGATTGCAGGTGCTATTTAGTACTATCAAACCAGCCCGACTTGGCACTGGTGCCACCTCTGGTCTGGGAACCATCCTGCCTATCGTGGATTTTCAGGGGCCAGACGGCCACTATCAGCCATATGCCCCAAAAACAAACCACGGCCCTTTTCTCTGGTAAACAAAACTCAACTGCCCCTCTTCTGGATGGCAAATTTTAGGACGCACTTTGTACTACGAAAACCGCCCGACTTGGCACTGGTGCCACCTTGGGTCAGGGAACCATCCTGCCTATCGTAGCTTTTCAGGAGCCAGCCGGTCACTCCCAGCCATAGGTCCCCAGACAAATACCTCGGCCCGTTTCCCTGGCAAACAAAAGTAAGCTGCCCCGCTTCTGGATGGCAGATTGCAGGAGCCACTTGGTACTATCAAACCAGCCCAACTTGACACTGGTGCCACCTTGGCTCTGGGAACCATGCTGCGTAACCCGGATTCTAAGACGACAGGCAGCCACTGCCAGCCACAGGCCTCCAAACAAAATCAACGGCGCTTTTCCCTGGAAAACAAAACTCGCCTGACAACTTTTAGATGGCAGATTGCAGGAGCCAGTTGGTACCATCAAACCAGCCCAACTTGGCACTGGTGCCACCTTGGGTCTGGGAACCATCCTGCCTATTGTTGCTTTTCAGGAGCCAGCCGGTCACTTCTAGCCCTAGGCCCCCAGTCATAAACCTCGGCCCGTTTCCCTGGCACACAAATGTAAGCTACCCCGCTTCAGGATGGCAGATTGCAGGAGCCACTTTTCACCATCAAACCAGCCCGACGTGGCACTGGTTCCACCTTGGGTCTGGGAACCATCCTGCGTATCGTGTGTTCTAAGGAGCCAGCCGGCCACTCCCACCCACAGTCCCCCAAACACAAACAACGGCGCTTTTCCCTGGAAAACAAAACTGGCCTGCCAACTTTTTGATGGCAGATTGCAGGAGCCACTTGGTACTATCAAACCAGCCCAACTTGGCACTGGTGCCACCATGGGTCTGGTCACCATCCTGCCTATCGTAGCTTTTCAGGAGCCAGGCGGTCACTCCCAGCCATAGGCCCCCAGACACAAACCTCGGCCCGTTTCCCTGGCAAACAAAAGTAAGCTGCCCCGCTTCTGCATGGCAGATTGCAGGTGCTATTTAGTACTATCAAACCAGCCCGACTTGGCACTGGTGCCACCTCTGGTCTGGGAACCATCCTGCCTATCGTGGATTTTCAGGGGCCAGACGGCCACTATCAGCCATATGCCCCCAAAAACAAACCACGGACCTTTTCTCTGGTAAACAAAACTCAACTGCCCCTCTTCTGGATGGCAAATTTTAGGACGCACTTTGTACTACGAATACCGCCCGACTTGGCACTGGTGCCACCTTGGGTCAGGGAACCATCCTGCCTATCGTAGCTTTTTAAGGAGCCAGCAGGCCACGCCCAGCCATATAGCCCCAAAAACAAACCACGGACCATTTCTCTTGGAAACAAAAATCCGCTGCCCCGCGTCAGGATGGCAGATTGCAGGAGCCACTTTGCACCATCAAACCACCCCGACTTGGCACTGGTGCCATCTTGGATCTGGGAACCATCCTGCCTATCGTAGCTTTTCAGGAGCCAGCCGGTTACTCCCAACCATAGGCCCCCAGACAGAAAGCTCTGCCCGTTTCCCTGGCAAACAAAAGTAAGCTACCCCGCTTCTGGATGGCAGATTGCAGGAGCCACTTGGTACTATCAAACCAGCCCAACTTGGCACTGGTGCCACCATGGGTCTGGTCACCATCCTGCCTATCGTAGCTTTTCAGGAGCCAGGCGGTCACTCCCAGCCATAGGCCCCCAGACAAATACCTCGGCCCGTTTCCCTGGCAAACAAATGTAAGCTGCCCCGCTTCTGGATGGCAGATTGCAGGTGCCACATGGTACTATCAAACCAGGCCAACATGGCACTGGTGCCACCTTGGCTCTGGGAACCATCCTGCCTATCGTGGATTTTCAGGCGCCAGCCGGCCACTCTCAGCCGTATGCCCCCAAACACAAACCACGGCCCTTTTCTCTGATAAACAAAACTCAACTGCCCCTCTTCTGGATGGCAAATTGCAGGACGCACTTGGTACTACGAAAACAGCCCGACCTGGCAGTGATGCCACCTTGGGTCAGGGAACCATCCTGCGTATCGATGTTTTTAAGGAGTCAGCCGGCAACGTCCAGCCATATACCCCCAAAAAAAACCCACGGAACTTTTCTCCAGCAAGCAAAAATCCGCTGCCCCGCGTCTGGATGGCAGATTGCAGGAGCTATTTAGTATTATCAAACCAGCCCGACTTGGCACTGGTGCCACCATGGGTCTGGTCACCATCCTGCCTATCGTAGCTTTTCAGGAGCCAGCCGGTCACTCTCAGCCATAGGCCCCAAACACAAACCACGGCCCTTTTCTCTGGAAAACAAAACTCAACTGCCCCTCTTCTGGATGGCAGATTGCAGGAGCCACTGGGTACTATGAAACCAGCCCTACTTGGCACTGGTGCCACCTTGGGTCTGGGAACCATGCTGCGTATCATGGATTTTCAGGAGCCAGCCGTCCACTGCCAGCCACAGGCCCCGAAACACAAACAACAGCCTTTTTCTCTGGCAAACAAAATTCAGCTGCCCCGCTTCTGGATGGCAGATTGCAGGAACCACTTGGTACTAACAAACCAGCCCGACTTGGCACTGGTGCCACCTTGGGTCTGGGAACCATCCTGCGTATCGTGGATTCTAAGGAGCCAGCTGGCCACTCCCAGCCACAGGCCCCAAAACACACACAACGGCGCTTTTCCCTGGAAAACAAAACTCGCCTGCCAACATTTTGATGGCAGATTGCAGGAGCCACTTGGTACTATCAAACCAGCCCAACCTGGCACTGGTGCCACCATGGGTCTGGTCACCATCCTGCCTATCGTAGCTTTTCAGGAGCCAGCTGGTCACTCCCAGCCATAGGCCCCCAGACACAAACCTCGGCCTGTTTCCCTGGCACACAAAAGTAAGCTACCGCACTTCTGGATGGCAGATTGCAGGAGCCACTTTGCACCATCAAACCAGCCCAACTTGGCACTGGTGCCACCTTGGGTCTGGGAACCATGCTGCGTAACCCGGATTCTAAGACGACAGGCAGCCACTGCCAGCCACAGGCCTCCAAACAAAATCAACGGCGCTTTTCCCTGGAAAACAAAACTCGCCTGACAACTTTTAGATGGCAGATTGCAGGAGCCAGTTGGTACCATCAAACCAGCCCAACTTGGCACTGGTGCCACCTTGGGTCTGGGAACCATCCTGCCTATTGTTGCTTTTCAGGAGCCAGCCGGTCACTCCTAGCCCTAGGCCCCCAGTCATAAACCTCGGCCCGTTTCCCTGGCACACAAAAGTAAGCTACCCCGCTTCAGGATGGCAGATTGCAGGAGCCACTTTTCACCATCAAACCAGCCCGACGTGGCACTGGTGCCACCTTGGGTCTGGGAACCATCCTGCGTATCGTGTGTTCTAAGGAGCCAGCCGGCCACTCCCACCAACAGTCCCCCAAACACAAACAACGGCGCTTTTCCCTGGAAAACAAAACTCGCCTGACAACTTTTTGATGGCAGATTGCAGGAGCCACTTGGTACTATCAAACCAGCCCAACTTGGCACTGGTGCCACCATGGGTCTGGTAACCATCCTGCCTATCGTAGCTTTTCAGGAGCCAGGCGGTCACTCTCAGCCATAGGCCCCCAGACACAAACCTCGGCCCGTTTCCCTGGCAAACAAAAGTAAGCTGCCCCGCTTCTGGATGGCAGATTGCAGGTGCTATTTAGTACTATCAAACCAGCCCGACTTGGCACTGGTGCCACCTCTGGTCTGGGAACCATCCTGCCTATCGTGGATTTTCAGGGGCCAGACGGCCACTATCAGCCATATGCCCCCAAAAACAAACCACGGCCCTTTTCTCTGGCAAACAAAACTCAACTGCCCCTCTTCTGGATGGCAAATTTTAGGACGCACTTTGTACTACGAAAACCGCCCGACTTGGCACTGGTGCCACCTTGGGTCAGGGAACCATCCTGCCTATCGTAGCTTTTTAAGGAGCCAGCAGGCCACGCCCAGCCATATAGCCCCAAAAACAAACCACGGACCATTTCTCTTGGAAACAAAAATCCGCTGCCCCGCGTCAGGATGGCAGATTGCAGGAGCCACGTTGCACCATCAAACCACCCCGACTTGGCACTGGTGCCATCTTGGATCTGGGAACCATCCTGCCTATCGTAGCTTTTCAGGAGCCAGCCGGTTACTCCCAACCATAGGCCCCCAGACAGAAATCTCTGCCCGTTTCCCTGGCAAACAAAAGTAAGCTACCCCGCTTCTGGATGGCAGATTGCAGGAGCCACTTGGTACTATCAAACCAGCCCAACTTGACACTGGTGCCACTTTGGGTCTGGGAACCATGCTGCGTAACGTAGATTCTAAGGCGCCAGGCGGCCACTCCCAGCCACAGGCCCCCAAATACAAACAACGGCGCTTTTCCCTGGAAAACAAAACTCGCCTGCCAGCTTTTTGATGGCAGATTGCAGGAGCCACTTGGTACTATCAAATCATCCCAACTTGGCACTGGTGCCACTATGGGTCTGGGAACCATCCTGCCAATTGTACCATTTCAGGAGCCAGCCGGTCACTCCCAGCCATAGGCCCCCATCACAAACCTCGGACCGTTTCCCTGGCAAACAAAATTAAGCTGCCCCGATTCTGGATGGCAGATTGCAGGAGCCACTTGGTAGTGTCAAAACAGCCCGACTTGGCACTGGTGCCACCTTGGGTCTGGGAACCATCCTGCGTATCGTGGATTCTAAGCAGCCACCCGGCCACTCCGTGCCACAGGCGCCCAAACACAAACAACGGCGCTTTTCCCTGGAAAACAAAACTCGCCTGCCAACATTTTGATGGCAGATTGCAGGAGCCACTTGGTACTATCAAACCAGCCCAACTTGGCACTGGTGCCACCATGGGTCTGGTCACCATCCTGCCTATCGTAGCTTTTCAGGAGCCAGCCGGTCACTCCCAGCCATAAACCCCCAAACACAAACGTCGGCCCGTTTCCCTGGAAAACAAAAGTAAGCACCCCCGATTCTGGATGGCAGATTGCAGGAGCCACTTGGTAGTATCAAATTAGCCCAACTTGGCACTGGTGTCATCATGGGTCTGGTAAACATCCTGCCTATCTTAGCTTTTCAGGAGCCGGCCGGTCACTCCCTGCCATAGGCCCCCAGAGAAATACCTCGGCCAGTTTCCCTGGCAAACAAAAGTAAGCTGCCCCTCTTCTGGATGGCAGATTGCAGGAACCACTTGCTACTATCAAACCAGCCCAACTTGGCACTGGTGCCTCCTTGGCTCTGGGAACCATGCTGCGTAACGTAGATTCTAAGAGGACAGGCGGACACTCCCAGCCACAGGCCTCTAAACAAAAACAACGGCGCGTTACCCTGGAAAACAAAACTCGCCTGCCAACTTTTTGATGGCAGATTGCAGGAGCCACTTGGTACTATCAAACCAGCCCAACTTGGCACTGGTGCCACCATGGGTCTGGTCACCATCCTGCCTATCGTAGCTTTTCAGGAGCCAGCCGGTCACTCCCAGCCATAGGCCCCCAGACAAATACCTCGGCCCGTTTCCCTGGCAAACAAAAGTAAGCTGCCCCGCTTCTGGATGGCAGATTGCAGGAGCCACATGGTACTATCAAACCAGGCCAACATGGCACTGGTGCCACCTTGGCTCTGGGAACCATCCTGCCTATCGTGGATTTTCAGGCGCCAGCCGGCCACTCTCAGCCATATGCCCCAAAACACAAACCACGGCCCTTTTCTCTGGTAAACAAAACTCAACTGCCCCTCTTCTGGATGGCAAATTGCAGGAGCCACTTGGTACTAGGAAAACAGCCCGACTTGGCAGTGATGCCACCTTGGGTCAGGGAACCATCCTGCGTATCGATGTTTTTAAGGAGTCAGCCGGCAACGTCCAGCCATATACCCCCAAAGAAAACCCACGGAACTTTTCTCCAGCAAGCAAAAATCCGCTGCCCCGCGTCTGGATGGCAGATTGCAGGAGCTATTTAGTATTATCAAACCAGCCCGACTTGACACTGGTGCCACCATCGGTCTGGTCACCATCCTGCCTATCGTAGCTTTTCAGGAGCCAGCCGGTCACTCCCAGCCATAGGCCCCCAGACAAAAACCTCGGCCCGTTTCCCTGGCAAACAAAAGTAAGCTGCCCTGCTTCTGGATGGCAGATTGCAGGAACCACTTGGTACTATCAAACCAGCAAAACTTGGCACTGGTGCCACCTTGGGTCTGGGAACCATCCTGCGTATCGTGGATTCTAAGCAGCCAGCCGGCCACTCCCAGCCACAGGCCCCCAAACACAAACAACGGCGCTTTTCCCTGGAAAATAAAAACTCGCCTGCCAAATTTTGACGGCAGATTGCAGGAGCCACTTGGTACTATCAAATCAGCCCAACTTGGGACTGGTGCCACCATGGGTCTGGTCACCATCCTGCCTATCGTAGCTTTTCAGGAGCCAGCCGGTCACTCTCAGCCATAGGCCCCCAGACAAAAACCACGGCCCGTTTCCCTGGCAAACAAAAGTAAGCTGCCCCGCTTCTGCATGGCAGATTGCAGGTGCTATTTAGTACTATCAAACCAGCCCGACTTGGCACTGGTGCCACCTCTGGTCTGGGAACCATCCTGCCTATCGTGGATTTTCAGGGGCCAGGCGGCCACTATCAGCCATATGCCCCCAAAAACAAACCACGGCCCTTTTCTCTGGTAAACAAAACTCAACTGCCCCTCTTCTGGATGGCAAATTTTAGGACGCACTTTGTACTACGAAAACCGCCCGACTTGGCACTGGTGCCACCTTGGGTCAGGGAACCATCCTGCCTATCGTAGCTTTTCAGGAGCCAGCCGGTCACTCCCAGCCATAGGTCCCCAGACAAATACCTCGGCCCGTTTCCCTGGCAAACAAAAGTAAGCTGCCCCGCTTCTGGATGGCAGATTGCAGGAGCCACTTGGTACTATCAAACCAGCCCAACTTGACACTGGTGCCACCTTGGCTCTGGGAACCATGCTGCGTAACCCGGATTCTAAGACGACAGGCAGCCACTGCCAGCCACAGGCCTCCAAACAAAATCAACGGCGCTTTTCCCTGGAAAACAAAACTCGCCTGACAACTTTTAGATGGCAGATTGCAGGAGCCAGTTGGTACCATCAAACCAGCCCAACTTGGCACTGGTGCCACCTTGGGTCTGGGAACCATCCTGCCTATTGTTGCTTTTCAGGAGCCAGCCGGTCACTTCTAGCCCTAGGCCCCCAGTCATAAACCTCGGCCCGTTTCCCTGGCACACAAAAGTAAGCTACCCCGCTTCAGGATGGCAGATTGCAGGAGCCACTTTTCACCATCAAACCAGCCCGACGTGGCACTGGTTCCACCTTGGGTCTGGGAACCATCCTGCATATCGTGTGTTCTAAGGAGCCAGCCGGCCACTCCCACCCACAGTCCCCCAAACACAAACAACGGCGCTTTTCCCTGGAAAACAAAACTGGCCTGCCAACTTTTTGATGGCAGATTGCAGGAGCCACTTGGTACTATCAAACCAGCCCAACTTGGCACTGGTGCCACCATGGGTCTGGTCACCATCCTGCCTATCGTAGCTTTTCAGGAGCCAGGCGGTCACTCCCAGCCATAGGCCCCCAGACAAATACCTCGGCCCGTTTCCCTGGCAAACAAAAGTAAGCTGCCCCGCTTCTGCATGGCAGATTGCAGGTGCTATTTAGTACTATCAAACCAGCCCGACTTGGCACTGGTGCCACCTCTGGTCTGGGAACCATCCTGCCTATCGTGGATTTTCAGGGGCCAGACGGCCACTATCAGCCATATGCCCCCAAAAACAAACCACGGCCCTTTTCTCTGGTAAACAAAACTCAACTGCCCCTCTTCTGGATGGCAAATTTTAGGACGCACTTTGTACTACGAAAACCGCCCGACTTGGCACTGGTGCCACCTTGGGTCAGGGAACCATCCTGCCTATCGTAGCTTTTCAGGAGCCAGCCGGTCACTCCCAGCCATAGGTCCCCAGACAAATACCTCGGCCCGTTTCCCTGGCAAACAAAAGTAAGCTGCCCCGCTTCTGGATGGCAGATTGCAGGAGCCACTTGGTACTATCAAACCAGCCCAACTTGACACTGGTGCCACCTTGGCTCTGGGAACCATGCTGCGTAACCCGGATTCTAAGACGACAGGCAGCCACTGCCAGCCACAGGCCTCCAAACAAAATCAACGGCGCTTTTCCCTGGAAAACAAAACTCGCCTGACAACTTTTAGATGGCAGATTGCAGGAGCCAGTTGGTACCATCAAACCAGCCCAACTTGGCACTGGTGCCACCTTGGGTCTGGGAACCATCCTGCCTATTGTTGCTTTTCAGGAGCCAGCCGGTCACTTCTAGCCCTAGGCCCCCAGTCATAAACCTCGGCCCGTTTCCCTGGCACACAAAAGTAAGCTACCCCGCTTCAGGATGGCAGATTGCAGGAGCCACTTTTCACCATCAAACCAGCCCGACGTGGCACTGGTTCCACCTTGGGTCTGGGAACCATCCTGCATATCGTGTGTTCTAAGGAGCCAGCCGGCCACTCCCACCCACAGTCCCCCAAACACAAACAACGGCGCTTTTCCCTGGAAAACAAAACTGGCCTGCCAACTTTTTGATGGCAGATTGCAGGAGCCACTTGGTACTATCAAACCAGCCCAACTTGGCACTGGTGCCACCATGGGTCTGGTCACCATCCTGCCTATCGTAGCTTTTCAGGAGCCAGGCGGTCACTCCCAGCCATAGGCCCCCAGACAAATACCTCGGCCCGTTTCCCTGGCAAACAAAAGTAAGCTGCCCCGCTTCTGCATGGCAGATTGCAGGTGCTATTTAGTACTATCAAACCAGCCCGACTTGGCACTGGTGCCACCTCTGGTCTGGGAACCATCCTGCCTATCGTGGATTTTCAGGGGCCACACGGCCACTATCAGCCATATGCCCCCAAAAACAAACCACGGACCTTTTCTCTGGTAAACAAAACTCAACTGCCCCTCTTCTGGATGGCAAATTTTAGGACGCACTTTTTACTACGAATACCGCCCGACTTGGCACTGGTGCCACCTTGGGTCAGGGAACCATCCTGCCTATCGTAGCTTTTTAAGGAGCCAGCAGGCCACGCCCAGCCATATAGCCCCAAAAACAAACCACGGACCATTTCTCTTGGAAACAAAAATCCGCTGCCCCGCGTCAGGATGGCAGATTGCAGGAGCCACTTTGCACCATCAAACCACCCCGACTTGGCACTGGTGCCATCTTGGATCTGGGAACCATCCTGCCTATCGTAGCTTTTCAGGAGCCAGCCGGTTACTCCCAACCATAGGCCCCCAGACAGAAAGCTCTGCCCGTTTCCCTGGCAAACAAAAGTAAGCTACCCCGCTTCTGGATGGCAGATTGCAGGAGCCACTTGGTACTATCAAACCAGCCCAACTTGGCACTGGTGCCACCATGGGTCTGGTCACCATCCTGCCTATCGTAGCTTTTCAGGAGCCAGGCGGTCACTCCCAGCCATAGGCCCCCAGACAAATACCTCGGCCCGTTTCCCTGGCAAACAAATGTAAGCTGCCCCGCTTCTGGATGGCAGATTGCAGGAGCCACATGGTACTATCAAACCAGGCCAACATGGCACTGGTGCCACCTTGGCTCTGGGAACCATCCTGCCTATCGTGGATTTTCAGGCGCCAGCCGGCCACTCTCAGCCATATGCCCCCAAACACAAACCACGGCCCTTTTCTCTGGTAAACAAAACTCAACTGCCCCTCTTCTGGATGGCAAATTGCAGGACGCACTTGGTACTACGAAAACAGCCCGACTTGGCAGTGATGCCACCTTGGGTCAGGGAACCATCCTGCGTATCGATGTTTTTAAGGAGTCAGCCGGCAACGTCCAGCCATATACCCCCAAAAAAAACCCACGGAACTTTTCTCCAGCAAGCAAAAATCCGCTGCCCCGCGTCTGGATGGCAGATTGCAGGAGCTATTTAGTATTATCAAACCAGCCCGACTTGGCACTGGTGCCACCATGGGTCTGGTCACCATCCTGCCTATCGTAGCTTTTCAGGAGCCAGCCGGTCACTCTCAGCCATAGGCCCCAAACACAAACCACGGCCCTTTTCTCTGGAAAACAAAACTCAACTGCCCCTCTTCTGGATGGCAGATTGCAGGAGCCACTGGGTACTATGAAACCAGCCCTACTTGGCACTGGTGCCACCTTGGGTCTGGGAACCATGCTGCGTATCATGGATTTTCAGGAGCCAGCCGTCCACTGCCAGCCACAGGCCCCGAAACACAAACAACAGCCTTTTTCTCTGGCAAACAAAATTCAGCTGCCCCGCTTCTGGATGGCAGATTGCAGGAACCACTTGGTACTAACAAACCAGCCCGACTTGGCACTGGTGCCACCTTGGGTCTGGGAACCATCCTGCGTATCGTGGATTCTAAGGAGCCAGCTGGCCACTCCCAGCCACAGGCCCCAAAACACACACAACGGCGCTTTTCCCTGGAAAACAAAACTCGCCTGCCAACATTTTGATGGCAGATTGCAGGAGCCACTTGGTACTATCAAACCAGCCCAACCTGGCACTGGTGCCACCATGGGTCTGGTCACCATCCTGCCTATCGTAGCTTTTCAGGAGCCAGCTGGTCACTCCCAGCCATAGGCCCCCAGACACAAACCTCGGCCTGTTTCCCTGGCACACAAAAGTAAGCTACCGCACTTCTGGATGGCAGATTGCAGGAGCCACTTTGCACCATCAAACCAGCCCAACTTGGCACTGGTGCCACCTTGGCTCTGGGAACCATGCTGCGTAACCCGGATTCTAAGACGACAGGCAGCCACTGCCAGCCACAGGCCTCCAAACAAAATCAACGGCGCTTTTCCCTGGAAAACAAAACTCGCCTGACAACTTTTAGATGGCAGATTGCAGGAGCCAGTTGGTACCATCAAACCAGCCCAACTTGGCACTGGTGCCACCTTGGGTCTGGGAACCATCCTGCCTATTGTTGCTTTTCAGGAGCCAGCCGGTCACTCCTAGCCCTAGGCCCCCAGTCATAAACCTCGGCCCGTTTCCCTGGCACACAAAAGTAAGCTACCCCGCTTCAGGATGGCAGATTGCAGGAGCCACTTTTCACCATCAAACCAGCCCGACGTGGCACTGGTGCCACCTTGGGTCTGGGAACCATCCTGCGTATCGTGTGTTCTAAGGAGCCAGCCGGCCACTCCCACCAACAGTCCCCCAAACACAAACAACGGCGCTTTTCCCTGGAAAACAAAACTCGCCTGACAACTTTTTGATGGCAGATTGCAGGAGCCACTTGGTACTATCAAACCAGCCCAACTTGGCACTGGTGCCACCATGGGTCTGGTAACCATCCTGCCTATCGTAGCTTTTCAGGAGCCAGGCGGTCACTCTCAGCCATAGGCCCCCAGACACAAACCTCGGCCCGTTTCCCTGGCAAACAAAAGTAAGCTACCCCGCTTCTGGATGGCAGATTGCAGGAGCCACTTGGTACTATCAAACCAGCCCAACTTGACACTGGTGCCACCTCTGGTCTGGGAACCATCCTGCCTATCGTGGATTTTCAGGCGCCAGACGGCCACTATCAGCCATATGCCCCCAAAAACAAACCACGGCCCTTTTCTCTGGTAAACAAAACTCAACTGCCCCTCTTCTGGATGGCAAATTTTAGGACGCACTTTGTACTACGAAAACCACCCGACTTGGCACTGGTGCCACCTTGGGTCAGGGAACCATCCTGCCTATCGTAGCTTTTTAAGGAGCCAGCAGGCCACGCCCAGCCATATAGCCCCAAAAACAAACCACGGACCATTTCTCTTGGAAACAAAAATCCGCTGCCCCGCGTCAGGATGGCAGATTGCAGGAGCCACGTTGCACCATCAAACCACCCCGACTTGGCACTGGTGCCATCTTGGATCTGGGAACCATCCTGCCTATCGTAGCTTTTCAGGAGCCAGCCGGTTACTCCCAACCATAGGCCCCCAGACAGAAATCTCTGCCCGTTTCCCTGGCAAACAAAAGTAAGCTACCCCGCTTCTGGATGGCAGATTGCAGGAGCCACTTGGTACTATCAAACCAGCCCAACTTGACACTGGTGCCACTTTGGGTCTGGGAACCATGCTGCGTAACGTAGATTCTAAGGCGCCAGGCGGCCACTCCCAGCCACAGGCCCCCAAATACAAACAACGGCGCTTTTCCCTGGAAAACAAAACTCGCCTGCCAGCTTTTTGATGGCAGATTGCAGGAGCCACTTGGTACTATCAAATCATCCCAACTTGGCACTGGTGCCACTATGGGTCTGGGAACCATCCTGCCAATTGTACCATTTCAGGAGCCAGCCGGTCACTCCCAGCCATAGGCCCCCATCACAAACCTCGGACCGTTTCCCTGGCAAACAAAATTAAGCTGCCCCGATTCTGGATGGCAGATTGCAGGAGCCACTTGGTAGTGTCAAAACAGCCCGACTTGGCACTGGTGCCACCTTGGGTCTGGGAACCATCCTGCGTATCGTGGATTCTAAGCAGCCACCCGGCCACTCCGTGCCACAGGCGCCCAAACACAAACAACGGCGCTTTTCCCTGGAAAACAAAACTCGCCTGCCAATATTTTGATGGCAGATTGCAGGAGCCACTTGGTACTATCAAACCAGCCCAACTTGGCACTGGTGCCACCATGGGTCTGGTCACCATCCTGCCTATCGTAGCTTTTCAGGAGCCAGCCGGTCACTCCCAGCCATAAACCCCCAAACACAAACGTCGGCCCGTTTCCCTGGAAAACAAAAGTAAGCACCCCCGATTCTGGATGGCAGATTGCAGGAGCCACTTGGTAGTATCAAATTAGCCCAACTTGGCACTGGTGCCATCATGGGTCTGGTAAACATCCTGCCTATCTTAGCTTTTCAGGAGCCGGCCGGTCACTCCCTGCCATAGGCCCCCAGAGAAATACCTCGGCCCGTTTCCCTGGCAAACAAAAGTAAGCTGCCCCTCTTCTGGATGGCAGATTGCAGGAACCACTTGCTACTATCAAACCAGCCCAACTTGGCACTGGTGCCACCTTGGCTCTGGGAACCATGCTGCGTAACGTAGATTCTAAGAGGACAGGCGGACACTCCCAGCCACAGGCCTCTAAACAAAAACAACGGCGCGTTACCCTGGAAAACAAAACTCGCCTGCCAACTTTTTGATGGCAGATTGCAGGAGCCACTTGGTACTATCAAACCAGCCCAACTTGGCACTGGTGCCACCATGGGTCTGGTCACCATCCTGCCTATCGTAGCTTTTCAGGAGCCAGCCGGTCACTCCCAGCCATAGGCCCCCAGACAAATACCTCGGCCCGTTTCCCTGGCAAACAAAAGTAAGCTGCCCCGCTTCTGGATGGCAGATTGCAGGAGCCACATGGTACTATCAAACCAGGCCAACATGGCACTGGTGCCACCTTGGCTCTGGGAACCATCCTGCCTATCGTGGATTTTCAGGCGCCAGCCGGCCACTCTCAGCCATATGCCCCAAAACACAAACCACGGCCCTTTTCTCTGGTAAACAAAACTCAACTGCCCCTCTTCTGGATGGCAAATTGCAGGAGCCACTTGGTACTACGAAAACAGCCCGACTTGGCAGTGATGCCACCTTGGGTCAGGGAACCATCCTGCGTATCGATGTTTTTAAGGAGTCAGCCGGCAACGTCCAGCCATATACCCCCAAAGAAAACCCACGGAACTTTTCTCCAGCAAGCAAAAATCCGCTGCCCCGCGTCTGGATGGCAGATTGCAGGAGCTATTTAGTATTATCAAACCAGCCCGACTTGGCACTGGTGCCACCATGGGTCTGGTCACCATCCTGCCTATCGTAGCTTTTCAGGAGCCAGCCGGTCACTCCCAGCCATAGGCCCCCAGACAAAAACCTCGGCCCGTTTCCCTGGCAAACAAAAGTAAGCTGCCCTGCTTCTGGATGGCAGATTGCAGGAACCACTTGGTACTATCAAACCAGCAAAACTTGGCACTGGTGCCACTTGGGTCTGGGAACCATCCTGCGTATCGTGGATTCTAAGCAGCCAGCCGGCCACTCCCAGCCACAGGCCCCCAAACACAAACAACGGCGCTTTTCCCTGGAAAATAAAAACTCGCCTGCCAAATTTTGACGGCAGATTGCAGGAGCCACTTGGTACTATCAAATCAGCCCAACTTGGGACTGGTGCCACCATGGGTCTGGTCACCATCCTGCCTATTGTAGCTTTTCAGGAGCCAGCCGGTCACTCCCAGCCATAGGCCCCCAGACAAAAACCACGGCCCGTTTCCCTGGCAAACAAAAGTAAGCTGCCCTGCTTCTGGATGGCAGATTGCAGGAACCACTTGGTACTATCAAACCAGCAAAACTTGGCACTGGTGCCACCTTGGGTCTGGATACCATGCTGCGTATCGTGGATTCTAAGGAGCCAGCCGGCCACTCCCAGCCACAGGCCCCCAAACACAAACAACGGCGCTTTTCCCTGGAAAACAAAACTCTCCTGCCAACTTTTTGATGGCAGATTGCAGGAGCCACTTGGTTTTATCAAATCAGCCCAACTTGGCACTGGTGCCACCATGGGTCTGGTCACCATCCTGCCTATCTTATCTTTTCAGGAGCCAGCCGGTCACTCCCCGCCATAGGCCCCCAGACAAAAATCTCGGCCCGTTTCCCTGGCAAACAAAAGTAAGCTACCCCGCTTCTGGATGGCAGATTGCAGGAGCCACTTTGCACCATCAAACTAGCCCGTCTTGGCACTGGTGCCACCTCTGGTCTGGGAACCATCCTGCGTATCGTGGATTCTAATTAGCCAGCCGGCCACTCCCTACCACAGGCCCCCAAACACAAACATCTGCGCTTTTCCCTGGAAAACAAAACTCGCCTACCAACTATTTGATGACAGATTAAAGGAGCCACTTGGTACTATCAAACCAGCCCAACTTGGCACTGGTGCCACCATGGGTCTGGTCACAATCCTGCCTATCGTAACTTTTCAGGAGCCAGCCGGTCACTCCCAGCCATAGGTCCCCAGTCACAAACCTCGGCCCGTTTCCCTGGCAAACAAAAGTAAGCTGCCCCGCTTCTGGATGGCAGATTGCAGGAGCCACTTTGTACTATCAAACCAGCCCGACTTGGCACTGGTGTCACCTCTGGTCTGGGACCCATCCTGCGTATCGTGGATTCTAAGGAGCCAGTCGGCCACTCCCAGCCACAGGCCCCCAAACACAAACAACGGCCCGTTTCCGTGGCAAACAAAAGTAAGCTGCCCCGCTTCTGGATGGCAGATTGCAGGAACAACTTGGTAGTATCAAACCAGCACAACTTGGCACTGGTGGCACCTCTTGTCTGGTAACCATGCTGCGTATCGTGGTTTCTAAGGAGCCAGCCGGGCACTCCCAACCACAGGTCCCCAAACACACACAATGGCGCTTTTCCCTGGAAAACAAAACTCGCCTGCCAACTTTTTGATGGCAGATTGCAGGAGCCACTTGGTACTATCAAACCAGCCCAACTTGGCACTGGTGCCACCATGGGTCTGGTCACCATCCTGCCTATCGTAGCTTTTCAGGAGCCAGGCGGTCACTCCCTGCCATAGGCCCCGAGACAGAAAGCCCGGCCCGTTTCCCTGGCAAACAAAAGTAAGCTGCCCCGCTTCTGGATGGCAGATTGCAGGAGCCACTTTGTACTATCAAACCAGCCCGACTTGGCACTGGTGCCACCTTGGGTCTGGGAACCATCCTGCCTATCGTGGATTTTAAGGAGCCAGTCGGCCACTCCCAGCCATACGCCCCCAAACACAAACAACGGTCCATTTCCCTGGCAAACAAAAGTAAGCTGCCCCGCTTCTGGATGTCAGATTGCAGGAACCACTTGTTGCCAAGTTGGGGTGGTTTGATAGTACCAAGTGGCTCCTGCAATCTGCCATCAAAAAGTTGGCAAGCGAGTTTTGTTTTCCAGGGAAAAGCGCCGTTGTTTGTGTTTGGGGGCCTGTGGCTGGGAGTGGCCAGCTGTCTCCTTAGAATCCACGATACGCAGGATGGGTCCCAGACCAGAGGTGGCACCAGTGCCAAGTCGGGCTGGTTTGATGGTGCAAAGTGACTCCTGCAATCTGCCATCCAGAAGCGGGGTAGCTTACTTTTGTTTGCCAGGGAAACGGGTAGAGCTTTGTGTCTGGGGGCCTATGGCTGGGAGTGACCGGCTGGCTCCTGAAAAGCTACGATAGGCAGGATGGTGACCAGACCCATGGTGGCACCAGTGCCAAGTTGGGCTGGTTTGATAGTACCAAGTGGCTCCTGCAATCTGCCATCAAAAAGTTGGCAGGTGAGTTTTGTTTTCCAGGGAAAAGCACCGTTGTTTGTGTTTGGGGGCCTGTGGCTGGGAGTGGCCAGCTGGCTCCTTAGAATCCACGATACGCAGGATGGTTCCCAGACCAGAGGTGGCACCAGTGCCATGTTGGCCTGGTTTGATAGTACCATGTGGCTCCTGCAATCTGCCATCCAGAAGCGGGGCTGCTTACTTTTGTTTGCCAGGGAAACGGGCCGAGATATTTGTCTGGGGGGCCTATGGCTGGGAGTGACCGGCTGGCTCCTGAAAAGCTACGATAGGCAGGATGGTGACCAGACCCATGGTGGCACCAGTACCAAGTTGGGCTGGTTTGATAGTACCAAGTGGCTCCTGCAATCTGCCATTAAAAATTTGGCAGGCGAGTTTTGTTTTCCAGGGAAAAGCGCCGTTGTTTTTGTTTAGAGGGCTGTGGCTGGGAGTGGCCCCCTGTCCTCGTAGAATCTACGTTACGCAGCATGGTTCCCAGAGCCAAGGTGGCACGAGGGCCAAGTCGGGCAGGTTTGATAGTACCAAATGCATCCTGCAATCTGCCATCCAAAAGCGGGGCAGTTTACTTTTGTTTGCCAGGGAAACGGGCCGAGGTTTGTGTCTGGGGGCCTATGGCAGGGAGTGACCGGCTGGCTCCTGAAAAACTACGATAGGCAGGATGTTTACCAGACCCATGGTGGCACCAGTGCCAAGTTGGGCTGATTTGATAGTACCAAGTGGCTCCTGCAATCTGCCATCCAGAATCGGGGCAGCTTACTTTTGTTTTCCAGGGAAACGGGCCGAGGTTTGTGTCTGGGGGTCTATGGCTGGGAGTGACCGGCTGGCTCCTGAAAAGCTACGATAGGCAGGATGGTGACCAGACCCATGGTGGCACCAGTGCCAAGTTGGGCTGGTTTGATAGCACCAAGTGGCTCCTGCAATCTGCCATCAAAATGTTGGCAGGCGAGTTTTGTTTTCCAGGGAAAAGCGCCGTTGTTTGTGTTTGGGCGCCTGTGGCTCAGAGTGGCCGGGTGGCTGCTTAGAATCCACGATACGCAGGATGGTTCCCAGACCCAAGGTGGCACCAGTGCCAAGTCGGGCTGGTTTGACACTACCAAGTGGCTCCTGCAATCTGCCATCCAGAATCGGGGCAGCTTAATTTTGTTTGCCAGGGAAACGGTCCGAGGTTTGTGTCTGGGGGACTATGGCTGGGAGTGACCGGCTGGCTCCTGAAATGCTACAATAGGCAGGATGGTTCCCAGACCCATAGTGGCACCAGTGCCAAGTTGGGATGATTTGATAGTACCAAGTGGCTCCTGCAATCTGCCATCAAAATGTTGGCAGGCGAGTTTTGTTTTCCAGGGAAAAGCGCCGTTGTTTGTGTTTGGGGGCCTGTGGCTGGGAGTGGCCGGCTGGCTCCTTAGAATCCACGATATGCAGGATTGTTCCCAGACCCAAGGTGGCACCAGTGCCAAGTCGGGCTGGTTTGATGGTGCAAAGTGGCTCCTGCAATCTGCCATCCAGACGCGGGGCAGCGGATTTTTGTTTCCATGAGAAATGGTCCGTGGTTTGTTTTTGGGGGTATATGGCTGGGCGTGGCCGGCTGGCTCCTTAAAAAGCTCGATATGCAGGATGGTTCCCTGACACAAGGTGGCACCAGTGCCACGTCGGGCGGTTTTCGTAGTACAAAGTGCGTCCTAAAATTTGCCATCCAGAAGAGGGGCAGTTGAGTTTTGTTTGCCAGAGAAAAGGGCCGTGGTTTGTTTTTGGGGGCATATGGCTGAGAGTGGCCGTCTGGCCCCTGAAAATCCACGATAGGCAGGATGGTTCCCAGACCAGAGGTGTCACCAGTGCCAAGTCGGGCTGGTTTGATAGTACTAAATAGCTCCTGCAATCTGCCATGCAGAAGTGGGGCAGCTTACTTTTGTTTGCCAGGGAAACGGGCCGAGGTTTGTGTTTGGGGGCCTAAGGCTGGGAGTGACCGGCTGGCTCCTGAAAAGCTACGATAGGCAGGATAGTGACCAGACCCATGGTGGCACCAGTGCCAAGTTGGGCTGGTTTGATAGTACCAAGTGGCTCCGGCAATCTGCCATCAAAAAGTTGGCAGGCGAGTTTTGTTTTCCAGGGAAAAGCGCTGTGGTTTGTGTTTGGGGGCCTGTGGCTGGGAGTGGCCAGCTGGCTCCTTAGAACCCACGATACGCAGGATGGTTCCCAGACCAGAGGTGGCACCAGTGCCAAGTTGGGCTGGTTTGATGGTGCAAAGTGGCTCCTGCAATCTGCCATCCAGAAGCGGGGTAGCTTACTTTTGTTTGCCAGGGAAACGGGCCGAGGTTTGTGACTGGGGGCCTATGGCTGGGAGTGACCGGCTGGCGCCTGAAAAGCTACGATAGGCAGGATGGTGACCAGACCCATGGTGGCACCAGTGTCAAGTTGGGCTGGTTTGATAGTACCAAGTGGCTCCTGCAATCTGCCATCAAAAGTTGGCAGGCCAGTTTTGTTTTCCAGGGAAAAGCGCCGTTGTTTGTGTTTGGAGGCCTGTGGCTGGGAGTGGCCGGCTGCCTCCTTTGAACCCAGGATACGCAGGATGGTTCCCAGAGCCAAGGTGGCGCCAGTGCCAAGTTGGGCTGGTTTGATAGTACCAAGCGGCTCCTGCAATCTGCCATCCAGAAGCGGGACAGCTTAATTTTGTTTCCCAGGGCAACGGGCCGAGGTATTTGTCTGGGGGCCTATGGCTGGGAGTGACCAGCTGGCTACTGAAAAGCTACGATAGGCAGGATGGTTACCAAACTCATGGTGGCACCAGTGCCAAGTCGGGCTGGTTTGATAATACTAAATAGCTCCTGCAATCTGCCATCCAGACGGGGGCAGCTGATTTTTGTTTGCTGCAGAAAAGTTCCGTGGTTTTTTTTTGGGGGTATATGGCTGGACGTGGCCGGCTGGCTCCTTAAAAGATCGATAGGCAGGATTGTTCCCTGACCCAAGGTGGCATCAGTGCCAAGTCGGGCTGTTTTCGTAGTACCAAGTGCGTCCTGCAATTTGCCATCCAGAAGAGGGGCAGTTGAGTTTTGTTTGCCAGAGAAAAGGGCCGTGGTATATGTTTGGGGGCATATGGTTGAGAGTGGCCGGCTGGCCCCTGAAAATCCACGATAGGCAGGATGGGTCCCAGAACCAAGGTGGCACCAGTGCCATGTTGGCCTGGTTTGATAGTACCATGTGGCTCCTGCAATCTGCCATCCAGAAGCGGGGCTGCTTACTTTTGTTTGCCAGGGAAACGGGCCGAGATATTTGTCTGGGGGCCTATGGCTGGGAGTGAGCGGCTGGCTCCTGAAAAGCTACGATAGGCAGGATGGTGACCAGACCCATGGTGGCACCAGTGCCAAGTTGGGCTGGTTTGATAGTACCAAGTGGCTCCTGCAATCTGCCATCAAAAAGTTGTCAGGCGAGTTTTGTTTTCCAGGGAAAAGCGCCGTTGTTCTTGTTTAGAGGCCTGTGGCTGGGAGTGGCCGGCTGCCTCCTTTGAACCCAGGATACGCAGGATGGTTCCCAGACCCAAGGTGGCACCAGTGCCAAGTTGGGCTGGTTTGATAGTACCAAGTGGCTCCTGCAATCTGCCATCCAGAAGCGGGACAGCTTACCTTTGTTTCCCAGGGAAACGGGCCGAGGTATTTGTCTGGGGGCCTATGGCTGGGAGTGACCAGCTGGCTACTGAAAAGCTACGATAGGCAGGATGGTTACCAGACTCATGGTGGCACCAGAGCCAAGTCGGGCTGGTTTGATAATACTAAATAGCTCCTGAAATATGCCATTCAGACGCGGGGCAGCGGATTTTTGTTTGCTGGAGAAATGTTCCGTGGTTTTTTTTTGGGGGTATATGGCTGGACGTGGCCGGCTGGCTCCTTAAAAAGATCGATACGCAGGATTGTTCCCTGACCCAAGGTGGCATCACTGCCAAGTCGGGCTGTTTTCGTAGTACCAAGTGCGTCCTGCAATTTGCCATCCAGAAGAGGGGCAGTTGAGTTTTGTTTGCCAGAGCAAAGGGCCGTGGTATGTGTTTGGCTGCATATGGCTGAGAGTGGCCGGCTGGCCCCTGAAAATCCACGATAGGCAGGATGGTTCCAAGAGCCAAGGTAGCACCAGTGCCATGTTGGCCTGGTTTGATAGTACCATGTGGCTCCTGCAATCTGCCATCCAGAAGCGGGGCAGCTTACTTTTGTTTGCCAGGGAAACGGGCCGAGATATTTGTCTGGGGGCCTATGGCTGGGAGTGACCGGCTGGCTCCTGAAAAGCTACGATAGGCAGGATGGTGACCAGACCCAAAGTGGCACCAGTACCAAGTTGGGCTGGTTTGATAGTACCAAGTGGCTCCTGCAATCTGCCATCAAAAATTTGGCAGGCGATTTTTGTTTTCCAGGGAAAAGCGCCGTTGTTTGTGTTTGGGCGCCTGTGGCTCAGAGTGGCCGGGTGGCTGCTTAGAATCCACGATACGCAGGATGGTTCCCAGACCCAAGGTGGCACCAGTGCCAAGTCGGGCTGGTTTGACACTACCAAGTGGCTCCTGCAATCTGCCATCCAGAATCGGGGCAGCTTAATTTTGTTTGCCAGGGAAACGGTCCGAGGTTTGTGTCTGGGGGACTATGGCTGGGAGTGACCGGCTGGCTCCTGAAATGCTACAATAGGCAGGATGGTTCCCAGACCCATAGTGGCACCAGTGCCAAGTTGGGATGATTTGATAGTACCAAGTGGCTCCTGCAATCTGCCATCAAAAAGCTGGCAGGCGAGTTTTGTTTTCCAGGGAAAAGCGCCGTTGTTTGTGTTTGGGGGCCTGTGGCTGGGAGTGGCCGGCTGGCTCCTTAGAATCCACGATATGCAGGATTGTTCCCAGACCCAAGGTGGCACCAGTGCCAAGTCGGGCTGGTTTGATGGTGCAAAGTGGCTCCTGCAGTCTGCCATCCAGACGCGGGGCAGCGGATTTTTGTTTCCATGAGAAATGGTCCGTGGTGTGTTTTTGGGGGTATATGGCTGGGCGTGGCCGGCTGGCTCCTTAAAAAGTTCGATATGCAGGATGGTTCCCTGACACAAGGTGGCACCAGTGCCACGTCGGGCGGTTTTCGTAGTACAAAGTGCGTCCTAAAATTTGCCATCCAGAAGAGGGGCAGTTGAGTTTTGTTTGCCAGAGAAAAGGGCCGTGGTTTGTTTTTGGGGGCATATGACTGATAGTGGCCGGCTGGCCCCTGAAAATCCACAATAAGCAGGATGGTTCCCACACCAGAGGTGTCACCAGTGCCAAGTCGGGGTGGTTTGATAGTACTAAATAGCTCCTGCAATCTGCCATGCAGAAGCGGGGCAGCTTACTTTTGTTTGCCAGGGAAACGGGCCGAGGTTTGTGTCTGGGGGCCTATGGCTGCGAGTGACCGGCTGGCTCCTGAAAAGCTACGATAGGCAGGATGGTGACCAGACCCATGGTGGCACCAGTGCCAAGTTGGGCTTGTTTGATAGTACCAAGTGGCTCCGGCAATCTGCCATCAAAAAGTTGGCAGGCGAGTTTTGTTTTCCAGGGAAAAGCGCCGTTGTTTGTGTTTGGGGGCCTGTGGCTGGGAGTGGCTAGCTGGCTCCTTAGAACCCACGATACGCAGGATGGTTCCCAGACCCAAGGTGGCACCAGTGCCAAGTTGAGCTGGTTTGATGGTGCAAAGTGGCTCCTGCAATCTGCCATCCAGAAGCGGGGTAGCTTACTTTTGTTTGCCAGGGAAACGGGCCGAAATATTTGTCTAGGGGCCTCTGGCTGGGGGTGACTGGGTGGCACCTGAAAAGCTACGATAGGCAGGATGGTGACCAGACCCATGGTGGCACCAGTGCCAAGTTGGGCTGATTTGATAAAACCAAGTGGCTCCTGCAATCTGCCATCAAATGTTTGGCAGGCGAGTTTTGTTTTCCAGGGAAAAGCACCGTTGTGTGTGTTTTGGGGCCTGTGGCTGGGAGTGGCCAGCTGGCTCCTTAGAATCCACGATACGCAGGATGGTTCCCAGACCCAAGGTGGCACCAGTGCCAAGTCGGGCTGGTTTGATAGTACCAAGTGGTTCCTGCAATCTGCCATCCAGAAGCGGGGCAGCTGAATTTTGTTTGCCAGAGAAAAAGGCTGTTGTTTGTGTTTCGGGGCCTGTGGCTGGCAGTGGCCGGCTGGCTCCTGAAAATCCATGATACGCAGCATGGTTCCCAGACCCAGGGTGGCACCAGTGCCAAGTAGGGCTTGTTTCATAGTACCCAGTGGCTCCTGCAATCTCCCATCAGGAAGAGGGGCAGTTGAGTTTTGTTTTCCAGAGAAAAGGGCCGTGGTTTGTGTTTGGGGCCTATGGCTGAGAGTGACCGGCTGGCCCCTGAAAATCCACGATAGGAAGGATGGTTCCCAGATCCAAGGTGGCACCAGTGCCATGTTGTGCTGCTGTGATAGTCCCAAGTGGCTCCTGCAATCTGCCATCCAGAAGCGGGGCAGCTGAATTTTGTTTGCCAGAGAAAAATGCTGTGGTTTGTGTTTGGGGGCCTGTGGCTGGGAGTGGCCGGCTGGCTCCTGAAAATCCATGATACGCAGCATGGTTCCCAGACCCAAGGTGGCACCAGTGCCAAGTGGGGCTGGTTTCACAGTGTCAAGTGCCTCCTGCAATCTCCCATCCAGAAGCGGGGCAGCTGAGTTTTGTTTGCCTGTGAAACGGGCCGTTGTTTTTGATTGGGGTCTGTGGCCGAGAGTGTTCGGCTGGCTCCTGACAACCCACAATACGCAGGATGTTTCCCAGACCCAAGGTGGCACCAGTGCCAAGTCGGGCTGGTTTGATAGTACCAAGTGGCTCCTGCAATCTGCCATCCAGAAGCGGTGCAGTTGAGTTTTGTTTGCCAGAGAAAAGGGCCGTGGGTTGTGTTTGGGGGCATATGGCTGGGAGTGGCCGGCTGTCTCATTAAAAAGATCGATACGCAGGATGGTTCCCAGACCCAAGGTGGCACCAGTGCCAAGTAGGGCTGTTTTTATAGTACCAAGTGCGTCCTGCAATTTGCCATCCAGAAGAGGGGCAGTTGAGTTTTGTTTGCCAGAGAATAGCGCCGTTGTTTGTGTTTGGGGGCTTGTGGCTGGGAGTGGCCGACTGGCGCCTTAGAATCTGTGTTACGCAGCATGGTTCCCAGACCAGAGGTGGCACCAGTGCCAAGTTGGGCTGGTTTGATAGTGCTAAATAGCTCCTGCAATCTGCCATCCAGAAGCGGGGCAGCTTACTTTTGTTTGCCAGTGAAACGGGCCGAGGTTTGTGACTTGGGACCTATGGCTGGGAGTGGCCGGCTGGCTCCTTTGAACCCACGATACGCAGGATGGTTCCCAGACCCAAGGTGGCACCAGTGCCAAGTCGGGCTGGTTTGATACTACCAAGTGCGTCCTGCAATCTGCCATCCAGAAGCGGGGCAGCTTAATTTTGTTTGCCAGGGAATCGGGCCGTGGGTTTTGTATGGGGGCCTATGGCTGAGAGTGGTCGGCTGGCTCCTGAAAATCCACGCTAGGCAGCATGGTTCCCAGATGCAAGCTGGCACCAGTGCCAAGTCGGGCTGGTTTGATGGTGCAAAGTGGCTCCTGCAATCTGCCATCCAGAAGCGGGGCAGCTGATTTTTGTTTGCCAGAGAAAAATTCCGTGGATTGTTTTTGGGGGCATATTGCTGGGAGTGGCCGGCTGGCTCCTTAAAATGCTCGATACGCATGATGGTTCCCAGGCCCAAGGTGTCACCACTACCAAGTCGGCCTGCGGTTTTAGTATCAAGTTCATCCTGCAATTTGCCATCCAGAAGAGGGGCAGTTCAGTTTTGTTTGCCAGAGAACAGGGCCGAGGTTTCTGTTTGGGGACATATGGCTGAGAGTGGCCGGCTGGCCCCTGAATATCCACGATACACAGCATGGTTCCCAGATCCAAGGTGGCACCAGTGCCAAGTTGGGCTGGTTTGATAGTACCAAGTGTCTCCTGCAATCTGCCATCCAGAAGCGGAGCAGCTTACTTTTGTTTGCCAGAGAAATAGGCCTAGGTTTTTGTCTGGGGGCCTGTGGCTAGGAGTGGCCGGCTGGCTCCTAAGAATCCACGATACGCAGGATGTTTCCCAGACCCAAGGTGGCACCAGTGCCAAGTCGGGCTGGTTTGATAGTACCAAGTGGCTCCTGCAAACTCCATCAAAATGTTGGCAGACGTGTTTTGTTTTCCAGGGAACAGCGCCGTTGATTTTGTTTGGGGGCCTGTGGCTGGGAGTGGCCGGCTGGCTCCTTAGAATCCACGATACGCAGGATGGTTCCCAGACCCAAGGTGGCACCAGTGCCAAGTCGGGCTGGTTTGATTACACCAAGTGGCTCCTGCAATCTGCCATCCAGAAGTGAGGCAGCTAAGTTTTGTTTGCCAGAAAAAAGGGCCGTGGTTTTTGTTGGGGGCCTGTGGCTGGGAGTAGCCGGCTGGCTCCTTAAAATCCACGATAGGCTGGATGGTTCCCAGACCCAAGGTGGCACCAGTGCCAAGTCGGGCTGGTTTGATAGTACCAAGTGGCTCCTGCAATCTGCCATCCAGAAGCGGTGCAGTTGAGTTTTGTTTGCCAGAGAAAAGGGCCGTGGGTTGTGTTTGGGGGCATATGGCTGGGAGTGGCCGGCTGTCTCATTAAAAAGATCGATACGCAGGATGGTTCCCAGACCCAAGGTGGCACCAGTGCCAAGTAGGGCTGTTTTTATAGTACCAAGTGCGTCCTGCAATTTGCCATCCAGAAGAGGGGCAGTGGAGTTTTGTTTGCCAGAGAATAGCGCCGTTGTTTGTGTTTGGGGGCTTGTGACTGGGAGTAGCCGACTGGCGCCTTAGAATCTGTCTTACGCAGCATGGTTCCCAGACCAGAGGTGGCACCAGTGCCAAGTTGGGCTGGTTTGATAGTACCAAGTGGCTCCTGCAATCTGCCATCCAGAAGCGGGGCAGCTTACTTTTGTTTGCCAGGGAAACGGGCCGAGGTTTGTGACTGGGGACGTATGGCTGGGAGTGACCGGCTGGCTCCTGGAAAGCTACAATAGGCAGGATGGTGACCAGACCCATGGTGGCACCAGTGCCAAGTTGGGCTGGTTTGATAGTACCAAGTGGCTCCTGCAATCTGCCATCAAAAAGTTGGCAGGCGAGTTTTGTTTTCCAGGGAAAAGCGCCGTTGTTTGTATTTGGGGGCCTGTGGCTGGGAGTGGCCGGCTGGCTCCTTTGAACCCACGATACGCAGGATGGTTCCCAGACCCAAGGTGGCACCAGTGCCAAGTCGGGCTGGTTTGATACTACCAAGTGCGTCCTGCAATCTGCCATCCAGAAGCGGGGCAGCTTAATTTTGTTTGCCAGGGAAACGGGCCGTGGGTTTTGTTTGGGGGCCTATGGCTGAGAGTGGCCGGCTGGCTCCTGAAAATCCACGCTAGGCAGCATGGTTCCCAGATGCAAGGTGGCACCAGTGCCAAGTCGGGCTGGTTTGATGGTGCAAAGTGGCTCCTGCAATCTGCCATCCAGAAGCGGGGCAGCTGATTTTTGTTTGCCAGAGAAAAATTCCGTGGATTGTTTTTGGGGGCATATTGCTGGGAGTGGCCGGCTGGCTCCTTAAAATGCTCGATACGCATGATGGTTCCCAGGTCCAAGGTGTCACCACTACCAAGTCGGCCTGCGGTTTTAGTATCAAGTTCATCCTGCAATTTGCCATCCAGAAGAGGGGCAGTTGAGTTTTGTTTGCCAGAGAACAGGGCCGAGGTTTCTGTTTGGGGACATATGGCTGAGAGTGGCCGGCTGGCCCCTGAATATCCACGATACACAGCATGGTTCCCAGATCCAAGGTGGCACCAGTGCCAAGTTGGGCTGGTTTGATAGTCCCAAGTGGCTCCTGCAATCTGCCATCCAGAAGCGGGGCAGCTTACTTTTGTTTGCCAGAGAAATAGGCCTAGGTTTTTGTTTGGGGGCCTGTGGCTAGGAGTGGCCGGCTGGCTCCTAAGAATCCACGATACGCAGGATGTTTCCCAGACCCAAGGTGGCACCAGTGCCAAGTCAGGCTGGTTTGATAGTCCCAAGTGGCTCCTGCAAACTGCCATCCAGAAGCAGGGCCGCTGAGTTTTGTTTGCCAGGGAAATGGGCCGTTGTTTGTGTTTGGGGGCCTGTGGCTGGGAGTGTTCGGCTGGTTCCTGAATATGTACGATACGCAGGATTGTTCCCAGACCCAAGGTGGCACCAGTGCCAAGTCGGGCTGGTTTGATGGTGCAAAGTGGCTCCTGCAATCTGCCATCCAGACGCGGGGCAGCGGATTTTTGTTTCCATGAGAAATGGTCCGTTGTTTGTTTTTGGGGGTATATGGCTGGGCCTGGCCGGCTGGCTCCTTAAAAAGCTCGATATGCAGGATGGTTCCCTGACACAAGGTGGCACCAGTGCCACGTCGGGCGGTTTTCGTAGTACAAAGTGCGTCCTAAAATTTGCCATCCAGAAGAGGGGCAGTTGAGTTTTGTTTGCCAGAGAAAAGGTCCGTGGTTTGTTTTTGGGGGCATATGGCTGAGAGTGGCCGGCTGGCCCCTGAAAATCCACGATACACAGGATGGTTCCCAGATCCAAGGTGGCACCTGTGCCAAGTCGGGCTGATTTGATAGTACTAAGTAGCTCCTGCAATCTGCCATCCAGAAGCGGGGCAGCTTACTTTGGTTTGCCAGGGAAACGGGCCGAGGTTTGTGTTTGGGGGCCTATGGCTGAGAGTGACCGGCTGGCTCCTGAAAAGCTACAATAGGCAGGATGGTGACCAGACCCATGGTGGCACCAGTGTCAAGTTGGGCTGGTTTGATAGTACCAAGTGGTTCCTGCAATCTGCCATCCAGAAGCAGGGCAGCTGAGTTTTGTTTGCCAGAGAAAAGGGCCTTGGTTTGTGTTTGGGGGCATATGGCTGGGTGTGGCCAGCTGGCTCCTTAAAATGCACGATATGCAACATGGCTCCCAGACCCAAGGTGGCACCAGTGCCAAGTTGGGCTGGTTTGATAGTACCAAGTGGCTCCTGCAATCTTCCATGATCACGTGGAGAAATACTTTCTGGTTTCAGCCTCATGCTCTTTCTTCTCTCCCTCAACTTCTCTATCACCTCTCATCTGGTTCACATGCGCTGTCTTCAAGGTCCACAGGCTACTTTTCACAGAATCTTCTGGCCTGATGAAGTAAGAATGATGAATAGAACAGAGCTGGGATCTATTTTCCAGTTTGGATAAAATGCATTCTGCACACAAATCCAAGGAGAACGGGCTGCCCCGATGCCCAGAAAATCTTTCACTCCTGCTAGTGTTCTACGTCAACCGCAACTTAGTCTGAAAGAAAAGCTTTTTCTCTGAGAGCATCTGAGAGGTTTGCATGAAGCACTGATATCTGACATATGCAATTTTGAATAGGAGAGGAAAAAGAAAATGGCAAGGAGTTTTTAATTTTAGTGGTTTCAATTTTAATTTCCGTGCACTTTTTCAAAACTTGTCAGCTCAAATGCCCATCAACATCTTTTAGTCATCTGTAAGTCAGTATTCATATAAAATGTGCTTCAAATCCAAAGAATTTCAAATTTGCACTCCAAGCTTCTATGCCTAGATTTATGATTTCCTACACATATTAGATGAAAGGAAGGCCTTTTTTACTGTGGGAGTGCTGGAACACTGGAACAGGTTGCCCAGAGAAGTTGTGGGTGTCCCATCCCTGAAAGTATTCAAGGTCACCTTGGACGGGGCTTGGAGCAGCAACAAAGGAGAAGCTTGATGGTAGAGAAACAAAGTCGGACTATAGAAGAAACTCGGATTGAAGTATAGGATCAAGTTTTCTCTCAGCTCTTGGGGTAAATTCAAAGTTGTACAAAATGACATTTATCTGTGCTATTCACTACTGTAACAGAAAGTTTCATGAAAACTGTACAGAAGATAGTAAATTTTAAAAGAGATAAGAATTACAGCATAAAATCCATGGGATAGGTTACAACATGAGACACTCTCTAAGAGAAAATCTCTTTGTTTCAGCACTTCATCGGGGTAAGATTTCATGAAGTGCCAAAGAAGGCGGCAAAATATCATTCGGGACATTATTTACTGGAATTCAGCCTGGCCATTAGTAGGAACTGCCTTTGAACATATCATGTAGATATACCACACACACTTTCCCTTCACTGAAAAATTACTGTTTACAACAAATAAGCAATTGACGATCAAAATTGATTGAAAGCATCTTAAACATGTCAAGTATTTCATTGTAGATGATCTGTGATCCAAATGCTTCTTCCACCTTCGAGAGGGACAGAAGAATTCTTCCATATCATGATGGTTTAAAATTGTATCAACCAATGTTTTCTGCTGAAAAGATATCATCTATTTTTTTCTATTTTTGGAAGAAAATATTCCTAGACATACAACAGGTGAGAACTAAGTAATTTTAAAGAAACAAATGAAATGAAAATATTCTGTAAATAGAATGAAATGAAAAGCTGTGTTTTAAATAGGAGCTAAATATTAAACAGAATTTTTGTACCAGGCATTTGAATTACTGCACCAGCTCTTTTGCCCATCAAGAGAGGCATTTAGCATTTCAGTCTTTTCCAAGGTGTTCATGATCTGCTATGCTGATCTCTGTGTGTGCCTAGGTGTGTGTGGAGGGGGGGGCATATGAAGGGGAGTGTGTATGTTTGCTTTACAATTGTTGTGGCAGATTCATGCCTCAGCTCCACATTTTGTTTTAAAAAGGTCACACCGAGTGGATATGAAGTTTACTATCAACAAGAGATCGATTCCCAAATCATCCATTTGACTCTCCCTTATAAATCATGTGCTTTGTTGCATATTTTATCAAATATACTTTCAAGCCAGATGGAGGAAGGAGGATGTGGGAATCCCTCCACCATCTTGCAACTTTTATGTAAGTAGGTTTTCAAGAAAATCATCATTTCTCTTTTAAATATGTCTGGAACAGGCATGATGGTAGTGTCAACCTGTTGGAGTTTTTGTTGCTGGAAGAAGTTGTACAAAAGGATTGGTTTTTACATTGACCAGTTACTGAATCAAGCGCAGGAATACATTGGAAATTTAGCTGGGGGTTCCTTTTCCCAGCAGACTACTTCTAGAACGAGCTTGTACACTGAAGCTGACTCTTTTGCTCTCTTTTTGTTTCTTTCCTATTTTCTTGGCTTCTTTGCCACTATCTAGACAATTTTGGAACTTTGTTCCCAACTAAAATGGTTTCAATAGTCTGATTGTGATCATACATTTTTACAAGGAATTTTTAAAATCTTTCCTCGAGTCCAGAAAGTCAAGGACTTAGATCTTTTTCTTCCCTTATCAATATTGCCATGAAATTGATAAATAAAGACCAACTCTTTATTTTTGTTTTTAACCCACGTAGATAATTCCCATCCATTAATCCATTTTGTGGACCAATAGCTGCCATTCTGATGGAAGCTGTCACTTCTTAACAATAGGCATTCTGTGACTATGTTGACTGCACTTTGGGTGAAGATCCTAACTGGTCTTAGATATACATAGGGAGAAATTTGCTCAGCCAGTGTCAGTCTTAAGCATGCGTATCAGAAGATCTTTCTAGAGCTGGGAATTTTCCCATGAAAGGGATTCAGTTAGGGAAGAGACACTTGTGCCAGAGTTTTACATTCTTCTTGAACACTGCTTAAGGAACTTAGATGCCATGTCCATTTGGATCTCTGTCTGCACAGAACTTTGTCATGCCAGCGCTTTGAAATGCATCTTGAAGAGAATTCACTAGCACAGAATGAAAGAGAGTGGAAGGGGTTGGTGGGGCTAACCAGGCCCAACCCCCCTGCCTAAACCAGGATACCTAGAGCCTCTTGCCCAGGATTCTATCTGGGTGTACTTTTAATGTCTTCAAAGATCCAGGCTCCACAATCTTTCTGGGCAGTCTGTGCCGTGGTTCAGTCACCCTGACAGTAAAGAAACATTTACTGATGTTCAAAGGCAATCTCCTGTATTTCAGTGTGTGCCCACTGCCTCTTGTCTTTTCCCTCAGCATCACTGAAAAGACACTGATTCCCTCCCCTTTGCACTATTGCTTCCATATGTATGAGTGATGCCATGTAGAGGTATGTCAAAAACCTCCCTGAAGCCCAGGCAGATAATATTCCCTTCATCTACCAGTCAAGTTGATTCATCAGAGGAGTTTAAAGTGATGTTCAGCATGAAATTCCCCTGAAAAATCATGCTAACTACATTATTTGGTCATCTGTCATGTGCCTGGCAAGGATTTCCAGGAAGAGCTGCTTCATCAACTTCCTGGGGATAAAAAAGAGGCTGGCTGGTTTGTACTATGGCGAGTCCTCTTAATTGCCTTTTTTGAAGATGGGTGTCATTTGCTAACATCCACCCTTTAGCTCCTCTTCTCATCTACACCTCGGCAAAACGCTTTTCCACTATGTCTGGCTAGGAAAAACTGTGCCAGCACAGAAAACATCTCCCATCGTGTTCTAGAAGTTGCACGGATGTCTGCCAAGTGTTTGGCAGGAAGAAAAGAAAAGTTGTCCAAAACAGCTTCCAATCGAATGTTCCTGTGATTGGAAAAGTCAGGAGAGTGCAAAGGTACTGTTTTCTATCAGTTGGCAAGGTGCGCACACAATCCCAGTGTTGTACAGCTTGCTTCTTCACCTTCCCGAAGCTGCCGCTCTCGCCGGCTGCCGGAGCCCAAGAAGCGGCTTCTTCGCGCAAAGACGATTGTGCCGCTCACAGTGCTCTCCTTAGCGCAGCTTCTGCCGAAAGACGCCCGGCAGCGGCTCTTACCTCCGGAGAGCATCCTACCTTCGTCTTTCGCGTCTTTTGTAGTCTACATCTTAGCAAAACGCTTCTCCACTATGTCTGGCTAGGAAAAACTGTGCCAGCACAGAAAACATCTCCCATCGTGTTCTAGAAGTTGCACGGATGTCTGCCAAGTGTTTGGCAGGAAGAAAAGAAAAGTTGTCCAAAACAGCTTCCAATCGAATGTTCATGTGATTGGAAAAGTCAGGAGAGTGCAAAGGTACTGTTTTCTATCAGTTGGCAAGGTGCGCACACAATCCCAGTGTTGTACAGCTTGCTTCTTCACCTTCCCGAAGCTGCCGCTCTCGCCGGCTGCCGGAGCCCAAGAAGCGGCTTCTTCGCGCAAAGACGATTGTGCCGCTCACAGTGCTCTCCTTAGCGCGGCTTCTGCCGAAAGACGCCCGGCAGCGGCTCTTACCTCCGGAGAGCATCCTACCTTCGTCTTTCGCGTCTTTTGTAGTCTACATCTTAGCAAAACGCTTTTCCACTATGTCTGGCTAGGAAAAACTGTGCCAGCACAGAAAACATCTCCCATCGTGTTCTAGAAGTTGCACGGATGTCTGCCAAGTGTTTGGCAGGAAGAAAAGAAAAGTTGTCCAAAACAGCTTCCAATCGAATGTTCCTGTGATTGGAAAAGTCAGGAGAGTGCAAAGGTACTGTTTTCTATCAGTTGGCAAGGTGCGCACACAATCCCAGTGTTGTACAGCTTGCTTCTTCACCTTCCCGAAGCTGCCGCTCTCGCCGGCTGCCGGAGCCCAAGAAGCGGCTTCTTCGCGCAAAGACGATTGTGCCGCTCACAGTGCTCTCCTTAGCGCGGCTTCTGCCGAAAGACGCCCGGCAGCGGCTCTTACCTCCGGAGAGCATCCTACCCTCGTCTTTCGCGTCTTTTGTAGTCTACATCTTAGCAAAACGCTTTTCCACTATGTCTGGCTAGGAAAAACTGTGCCAGCACAGAAAACATCTCCCATCGTGTTCTAGAAGTTGCACGGATGTCTGCCAAGTGTTTGGCAGGAAGAAAAGAAAAGTTGTCCAAAACAGCTTCCAATCGAATGTTCCTGTGATTGGAAAAGTCAGGAGAGTGCAAAGGTACTGTTTTCTATCAGTTGGCAAGGTGCGCACACAATCCCAGTGTTGTACAGCTTGCTTCTTCACCTTCCCGAAGCTGCCGCTCTCGCCGGCTGCCGGAGCCCAAGAAGCGGCTTCTTCGCGCAAAGACGATTGTGCCGCTCACAGTGCTCTCCTTAGCGCGGCTTCTGCCGAAAGACGCCCGGCAGCGGCTCTTACCTCCGGAGAGCATCCTACCTTCGTCTTTCGCGTCTTTTGTAGTCTACATCTTAGCAAAACGCTTTTCCACTATGTCTGGCTAGGAAAAACTGTGCCAGCACAGAAAACATCTCCCATCGTGTTCTAGAAGTTGCACGGATGTCTGCCAAGTGTTTGGCACGAAGAAAAGAAAAGTTGTCCAAAACAGCTTCCAATCGAATGTTCCTGTGATTGGAAAAGTCAGGAGAGTGCAAAGGTACTGTTTTCTATCAGTTGGCAAGGTGCGCACACAATCCCAGTGTTGTACAGCTTGCTTCTTCACCTTCCCGAAGCTGCCGCTCTCGCCGGCTGCCGGAGCCCAAGAAGCGGCTTCTTCGCGCAAAGACGATTGTGCCGCTCACAGTGCTCTCCTTAGCGCGGCTTCTGCCGAAAGACGCCCGGCAGCGGCTCTTACCTCCGGAGAGCATCCTACCCTCGTCTGTCGCGTCTTTTGTAGTCTACATCTTAGCAAAACGCTTTTCCACTATGTCTGGCTAGGAAAAACTGTGCCAGCACAGAAAACATCTCCCATCGTGTTCTAGAAGTTGCACGGATGTCTGCCAAGTGTTTGGCAGGAAGAAAAGAAAAGTTGTCCAAAACAGCTTCCAATCGAATGTTCCTGTGATTGGAAAAGTCAGGAGAGTGCAAAGGTACTGTTTTCTATCAGTTGGCAAGGTGCGCACACAATCCCAGTGTTGTACAGCTTGCTTCTTCACCTTCCCGAAGCTGCCGCTCTCGCCGGCTGCCGGAGCCCAAGAAGCGGCTTCTTCGCGCAAAGACGATTGTGCCGCTCACAGTGCTCTCCTTAGCGCGGCTTCTGCCGAAAGACGCCCGGCAGCGGCTCTTACCTCCGGAGAGCATCCTACCTTCGTCTTTCGCGTCTTTTGTAGTCTACATCTTAGCAAAACGCTTTTCCACTATGTCTGGCTAGGAAAAACTGTGCCAGCACAGAAAACATCTCCCATCGTGTTCTAGAAGTTGCACGGATGTCTGCCAAGTGTTTGGCAGGAAGAAAAGAAAAGTTGTCCAAAACAGCTTCCAATCGAATGTTCCTGTGATTGGAAAAGTCAGGAGAGTGCAAAGGTACTGTTTTCTATCAGTTGGCAAGGTGCGCACACAATCCCAGTGTTGTACAGCTTGCTTCTTCACCTTCCCGAAGCTGCCGCTCTCGCCGGCTCCCGGAACCGAAGAATCGGCTTGTTCGCGCAAACACGATTGTGCCGCTCACAGGGCTCTCCTTAGCGCGGCTTCTGCCGAAAGACGCCCGGCAGCGGCTCTTAACTCCGGAGAGCATCCTACCTTCGTCTTTCGCGTCTTATGTAGTCTACATCTTAGCAAAACGCTTTTCCACTATGTCTGGCTAGGAAAAACCGTGCCAGCCCAGAAAACATCTCCCATCGTTTTCTAGAAGTTGCAGATATGTCTGCCAAGTGTTTGGGAGGAAGAAAAGAAAAGTTGTCCAAAACAGCTTCCAATCGAATGTTCCTGTGATTGGACGAGTCAGGAGAGTGCAAAGGTACTGTTTTCTATCAGTTGGCAAGGTGCGCACACAATCCCAGTGTTGTACAGCTTGCTTCTTCACCTTCCCGAAGCTGCCACTCTCAGGAGGTAAGAGCCGCTGCCGGGCGTCTTTCGGCAGAAGTCGCGCTAAGGGGAGCACTGTGAGCGGCACAATCGTCTTTGCGCGAAGAAGCCGATTCTTCGGTTCCGGGAGCCGGCGAGAGCGGCAGCTTCGGGAAGGTGAAGAAGCAATCTGTACAACACTGGGATTGTGTGCGCACCTTGCCAACTGATAGAAAACAGTACCTTTGCACTCTCCTGACTTTTCCAATCACAGGAACATTCGATTGGAAGCTGTTTTGGACAACTTTTCTTTTCTTCCTGCCAAACACTTGGCAGACATCCGTGCAACTTCTAGAACACGATGGGAGATGTTTTCTGTGCTGGCACAGTTTTTCCTAGCCAGACATAGTGGAAAACCTTTTTGCCGAGGTGTAGACTACATAAGACGCGAAAGACGAAGGTAGGATGCTCTCCGGAGGTAAGAGCCGCTGCCGGGCGTCTTTCAGCAGAAGCCGCGCTAAGGAGAGCACTGTGAGCGGCACAATCGTCTTTGCGCGAAGAAGCCGCTTCTTGGGCTCCGGCAGCCGGCGAGAGCGGCAGCTTCGGGAAGGTGAAGAAGCAAGCTGTACAACACTGGGATTGTGTGCGCACCTTGCCAACTGATAGAAAACAGTACCTTTGCACTCTCCTGACTTTTCCAATCACAGGAACATTCGATTGGAAGCTGTTTTGGACAACTTTTCTTTTCTTCCTGCCAAACACTTGGCAGACATCCGTGCAACTTCTAGAACACGATGGGAGATGTTTTCTGTGCTGGCACAGTTTTTCCTAGCCAGACATAGTGGAAAAGCGTTTTGCTAAGATGTAGACTACAAAAGACGCGAAAGACGAAGGTAGGATGCTCTCCGGAGGTAAGAGCCGCTGCCGGGCGTCTTTCGGCAGAAGCCGCGCTAAGGAGAGCACTGTGAGCGGCACAATCGTCTTTGCGCGAAGAAGCCGCTTCTTCGGTTCCGGGAGCCGGCGAGAGCGGCAGCTTCGGGAAGGTGAAGAAGCAAGCTGTACAACACTGGGATTGTGTGCGCACCTTGCCAACTGATAGAAAACAGTACCTTTGCACTCTCCTGACTTTTCCAATCACAGGAACATTCGATTGGAAGCTGTTTTGGACAACTTTTCTTTTCTTCCTGCCAAACACTTGGCAGACATCCGTGCAACTTCTAGAACACGATGGGAGATGTTTTCTGTGCTGGCACAGTTTTTCCTAGCCAGACATAGTGGAAAAGCTTTTTGCCGAGGTGTAGACTACATAAGACGCGAAAGACGAAGGTAGGATGCTCTCCGGAGGTAAGAGCCGCTGCCGGGCGTCTTTCAGCAGAAGCCGCGCTAAGGAGAGCACTGTGAGCGGCACAATCGTCTTTGCGCGAAGAAGCCGCTTCTTGGGCTCCGGCAGCCGGCGAGAGCGGCAGCTTCGGGAAGGTGAAGAAGCAAGCTGTACAACACTGGGATTGTGTGCGCACCTTGCCAACTGATAGAAAACAGTACCTTTGCACTCTCCTGACTTTTCCAATCACATGAACATTCGATTGGAAGCTGTTTTGGACAACTTTTCTTTTCTTCCTGCCAAACACTTGGCAGACATCCGTGCAACTTCTAGAACACGATGGGAGATGTTTTCTGTGCTGGCACAGTTTTTCCTAGCCAGACATAGTGGAAAAGCTTTTTGCCGAGGTGTAGACTACATAAGACGCGAAAGACGAAGGTAGGATGCTCTCCGGAGGTAAGAGCCGCTGCCGGGCGTCTTTCGGCAGAAGCCGCGCTAAGGAGAGCACTGTGAGCGGCACAATCGTCTTTGCGCGAAGAAGCCGCTTCTTGGGCTCCGGCAGCCGGCGAGAGCGGCAGCTTCGGGAAGGTGAAGAAGCAAGCTGTACAACACTGGGATTGTGTGCGCACCTTGCCAACTGATAGAAAACAGTACCTTTGCACTCTCCTGACTTTTCCAATCACAGGAACATTCGATTGGAAGCTGTTTTGGACAACTTTTCTTTTCTTCCTGCCAAACACTTGGCAGACATCCGTGCAACTTCTAGAACACGATGGGAGATGTTTTCTGTGCTGGCACAGTTTTTCCTAGCCAGACATAGTGGAAAAGCGTTTTGCTAAGATGTAGACTACAAAAGACGCGAAAGACGAAGGTAGGATGCTCTCCGGAGGTAAGAGCCGCTGCCGGGCGTCTTTCGGCAGAAGCCGCGCTAAGGAGAGCCCTGTGAGCGGCACAATCGTCTTTGCGCGAAGAAGCCGCTTCTTCGGTTCCGGGAGCCGGCGAGAGCGGCAGCTTCGGGAAGGTGAAGAAGCAAGCTGTACAACACTGGGATTGTGTGCGCACCTTGCCAACTGATAGAAAACAGTACCTTTGCACTCTCCTGACTTTTCCAATCACAGGAACATTCGATTGGAAGCTGTTTTGGACAACTTTTCTTTTCTTCCTGCCAAACACTTGGCAGACATCCGTGCAACTTCTAGAACACGATGGGAGATGTTTTCTGTGCTGGCACAGTTTTTCCTAGCCAGACATAGTGGAAAAGCGTTTTGCTAAGATGTAGACTACAAAAGACGCGAAAGACGAAGGTAGGATGCTCTCCGGAGGTAAGAGCCGCTGCCGGGCGTCTTTCGGCAGAAGCCGCGCTAAGGAGAGCACTGTGAGCGGCACAATCGTCTTTGCGCGAAGAAGCCGCTTCTTGGGCTCCGGCAGCCGGCGAGAGCGGCAGCTTCGGGAAGGTGAAGAAGCAAGCTGTACAACACTGGGATTGTGTGCGCACCTTGCCAACTGATAGAAAACAGTACCTTTGCACTCTCCTGACTTTTCCAATCACAGGAACATTCGATTGGAAGCTGTTTTGGACAACTTTTCTTTTCTTCCTGCCAAACACTTGGCAGACATCCGTGCAACTTCTAGAACACGATGGGAGATGTTTTCTGTGCTGGCACAGTTTTTCCTAGCCAGACATAGTGGAAAAGCGTTTTGCCGAGGTGTAGATGAGAAGAGGAGCTAAAGACGAAGGTAGGATGCTCTCCGGAGGTAAGAGCCGCTGCCGGGCGTCTTTCGGCAGAAGCCGCGCTAAGGAGAGCCCTGTGAGCGGCACAATCGTCTTTGCGCGAAGAAGCCGCTTCTTGGGCTCCGGCAGCCGGCGAGAGCGGCAGCTTCGGGAAGGTGAAGAAGCAAGCTGTACAACACTGGGATTGTGTGCGCACCTTGCCAACTGATAGAAAACAGTACCTTTGCACTCTCCTGACTTTTCCAATCACAGGAACATTCGATTGGAAGCTGTTTTGGACAACTTTTCTTTTCTTCCTGCCAAACACTTGGCAGACATCCGTGCAACTTCTAGAACACGATGGGAGATGTTTTCTGTGCTGGCACAGTTTTTCCTAGCCAGACATAGTGGAAAAGCGTTTTGCCGAGGTGTAGATGAGAAGAGGAGCTAAAGACGAAGGTAGGATGCTCTCCGGAGGTAAGAGCCGCTGCCGGGCGTCTTTCGGCAGAAGCCGCGCTAAGGAGAGCACTGTGAGCGGCACAATCGTCTTTGCGCGAAGAAGCCGCTTCTTGGGCTCCGGCAGCCGGCGAGAGCGGCAGCTTCGGGAAGGTGAAGAAGCAAGCTGTACAACACTGGGATTGTGTGCGCACCTTGCCAACTGATAGAAAACAGTACCTTTGCACTCTCCTGACTTTTCCAATCACAGGAACATTCGATTGGAAGCTGTTTTGGACAACTTTTCTTTTCTTCCTGCCAAACACTTGGCAGACATCCGTGCAACTTCTAGAACACGATGGGAGATGTTTTCTGTGCTGGCACAGTTTTTCCTAGCCAGACATAGTGGAAAAGCTTTTTGCCGAGGTGTAGATGAGAAGAGGAGCTAAAGAGTGGATGTTAGCAAATGACACCCATCTTCAAAAAAGGCAATTAAGAGGACTCGCCATAGTACAAACCAGCCAGCCTCTTTTTTATCCCCAGGAAGTTGATGAAGCAGCTCTTCCTGGAAATCCTTGCCAGGCACATGACAGATGACCAAATAATGTAGTTAGCATGATTTTTCAGGGGAATTTCATGCTGAACATCACTTTAAACTCCTCTGATGAATCAACTTGACTGGTAGATGAAGGGAATATTATCTGCCTGGGCTTCAGGGAGGTTTTTGACATACCTCTACATGGCATCACACATACATATGGAAGCAATAGTGCAAAGGGGAGGGAATCAGTGTCTTTTCAGTGATGCTGAGGGAAAAGACAAGAGGCAGTGGGCACACACTGAAATACAGGAGATTGCCTTTGAACATCAGTAAATGTTTCTTTACTGTCAGGGTGACTGAACCACGGCACAGACTGCCCAGAAAGATTGTGGAGCCTGGATCTTTGAAGACATTAAAAGTACACCCAGATAGAATCCTGGGCAAGAGGCTCTAGGTATCCTGGTTTAGGCAGGGGGGTTGGGCCTGGTTAGCCCCACCAACCCCTTCCACTCTCTTTCATTCTGTGCTAGTGAATTCTCTTCAAGATGCATTTCAAAGCGCTGGCATGACAAAGTTCTGTGCAGACAGAGATCCAAATGGACATGGCATCTAAGTTCCTTAAGCAGTGTTCAAGAAGAATGTAAAACTCTGGCACAAGTGTCTCTTCCCTAACTGAATCCCTTTCATGGGAAAATTCCCAGCTCTAGAAAGATCTTCTGATACGCATGCTTAAGACTGACACTGGCTGAGCAAATTTCTCCCTATGTATATCTAAGACCAGTTAGGATCTTCACCCAAAGTGCAGTCAACATAGTCACAGAATGCCTATTGTTAAGAAGTGACAGCTTCCATCAGAATGGCAGCTATTGGTCCACAAAATGGATTAATGGATGGGAATTATCTACGTGGGTTAAAAACAAAAATAAAGAGTTGGTCTTTATTTATCAATTTCATGGCAATATTGATAAGGGAAGAAAAAGATCTAAGTCCTTGACTTTCTGGACTCGAGGAAAGATTTTAAAAATTCCTTGTAAAAATGTATGATCACAATCAGACTATTGAAACCATTTTAGTTGGGAACAAAGTTCCAAAATTGTCTAGATAGTGGCAAAGAAGCCAAGAAAATAGGAAAGAAACAAAAAGAGAGCAAAAGAGTCAGCTTCAGTGTACAAGCTCGTTCTAGAAGTAGTCTGCTGGGAAAAGGAACCCCCAGCTAAATTTCCAATGTATTCCTGCGCTTGATTCAGTAACTGGTCAATGTAAAAACCAATCCTTTTGTACAACTTCTTCCAGCAACAAAAACTCCAACAGGTTGACACTACCATCATGCCTGTTCCAGACATATTTAAAAGAGAAATGATGATTTTCTTGAAAACCTACTTACATAAAAGTTGCAAGATGGTGGAGGGATTCCCACATCCTCCTTCCTCCATCTGGCTTGAAAGTATATTTGATAAAATATGCAACAAAGCACATGATTTATAAGGGAGAGTCAAATGGATGATTTGGGAATCGATCTCTTGTTGATAGTAAACTTCATATCCACTCGGTGTGACCTTTTTAAAACAAAATGTGGAGCTGAGGCATGAATCTGCCACAACAATTGTAAAGCAAACATACACACTCCCCTTCATATGCCCCCCCCTCCACACACACCTAGGCACACGCAGAGATCAGCATAGCAGATCATGAACACCTTGGAAAAGACTGAAATGCTAAATGCCTCTCTTGATGGGCAAAAGAGCTGGTGCAGTAATTCAAATGCCTGGTACAAAAATTCTGTTTAATATTTAGCTCCTATTTAAAACACAGCTTTTCATTTCATTCTATTTACAGAATATTTTCATTTCATTTGTTTCTTTAAAATTACTTAGTTCTCACCTGTTGTATGTCTAGGAATATTTTCTTCCAAAAATAGAAAAAAATAGATGATATCTTTTCAGCAGAAAACATTGGTTGATACAATTTTAAACCATCATGATATGGAAGAATTCTTCTGTCCCTCTCGAAGGTGGAAGAAGCATTTGGATCACAGATCATCTACAATGAAATACTTGACATGTTTAAGATGCTTTCAATCAATTTTGATCGTCAATTGCTTATTTGTTGTAAACAGTAATTTTTCAGTGAAGGGAAAGTGTGTGTGGTATATCTACATGATATGTTCAAAGGCAGTTCCTACTAATGGCCAGGCTGAATTCCAGTAAATAATGTCCCGAATGATATTTTGCCGCCTTCTTTGGCACTTCATGAAATCTTACCCCGATGAAGTGCTGAAACAAAGAGATTTTCTCTTAGAGAGTGTCTCATGTTGTAACCTATCCCATGGATTTTATGCTGTAATTCTTATCTCTTTTAAAATTTACTATCTTCTGTACAGTTTTCATGAAACTTTCTGTTACAGTAGTGAATAGCACAGATAAATGTCATTTTGTACAACTTTGAATTTACCCCAAGAGCTGAGAGAAAACTTGATCCTATACTTCAATCCGAGTTTCTTCTATAGTCCGACTTTGTTTCTCTACCATCAAGCTTCTCCTTTGTTGCTGCTCCAAGCCCCGTCCAAGGTGACCTTGAATACTTTCAGGGATGGGACACCCACAACTTCTCTGGGCAACCTGTTCCAGTGTTCCAGCACTCCCACAGTAAAAAAGGCCTTCCTTTCATCTAATATGTGTAGGAAATCATAAATCTAGGCATAGAAGCTTGGAGTGCAAATTTGAAATTCTTTGGATTTGAAGCACATTTTATATGAATACTGACTTACAGATGACTAAAAGATGTTGATGGGCATTTGAGCTGACAAGTTTTGAAAAAGTGCACGGAAATTAAAATTGAAACCACTAAAATTAAAAACTCCTTGCCATTTTCTTTTTCCTCTCCTATTCAAAATTGCATATGTCAGATATCAGTGCTTCATGCAAACCTCTCAGATGCTCTCAGAGAAAAAGCTTTTCTTTCAGACTAAGTTGCGGTTGACGTAGAACACTAGCAGGAGTGAAAGATTTTCTGGGCATCGGGGCAGCCCGTTCTCCTTGGATTTGTGTGCAGAATGCATTTTATCCAAACTGGAAAATAGATCCCAGCTCTGTTCTATTCATCATTCTTACTTCATCAGGCCAGAAGATTCTGTGAAAAGTAGCCTGTGGACCTTGAAGACAGCGCATGTGAACCAGACGAGAGGTGATAGAGAAGTTGAGGGAGAGAAGAAAGAGCATGAGGCTGAAACCAGAAAGTATTTCTCCACGTGATCATGGAAGATTGCAGGAGCCACTTGGTACTATCAAACCAGCCCAACTTGGCACTGGTGCCACCTTGGGTCTGGGAGCCATGTTGCATATCGTGCATTTTAAGGAGCCAGCTGGCCACACCCAGCCATATGCCCCCAAACACAAACCAAGGCCCTTTTCTCTGGCAAACAAAACTCAGCTGCCCTGCTTCTGGATGGCAGATTGCAGGAGCCACTTTGCACCATCAAACCAGCCCGACTTGGCACTGGTGCCACCATGGGTCTGGTCACCATCCTGCCTATTGTAGCTTTTCAGGAGCCAGCCGGTCACTCTCAGCCATAGGCCCCCAAACACAACCCACGGCCCTTTTCTCTGGCAAACAAAACTCAACTGCACCGCTTCTGGATGGCAGATTGCAGGAGCTACTTAGTACTATCAAATCAGCCCGACTTGGCACAGGTGCCACCTTGGATCTGGGAACCATCCTGTGTATCGTGGATTTTCAGGGGCCAGCCAGCCACTCTCAGCCATATGCCCCCAAAAACAAACCACGGACCTTTTCTCTGGCAAACAAAACTCAACTGCCCCTCTTCTGGATGGCAAATTTTAGGACGCACTTTGTACTACGAAAACCGCCCAACTTGGCACTGGTGCCACCTTGTGTCAGGGAACCATCCTGCATATCGAGCTTTTTAAGGAGCCAGCCGGCCACGCCCAGCCATATACCCCCAAAAACAAACCACGGACCATTTCTCATGGAAACAAAAATCCGCTGCCCCGCGTCTGGATGGCAGATTGCAGGAGCCACTTTGCACCATCAAACCAGCCCGACTTGGCACTGGTGCCACCTTGGGTCTGGGAACAATCCTGCGTATCGTACATATTCAGGAACCAGCCGAACACTCCCAGCCACAGGCCCCCAAACACAAACAACGGCCCATTTCCCTGGCAAACAAAACTCAGCTGCCCCGCTTCTGGATGGCAGTTTGCAGGAGCCACTTGGGACTATCAAACCAGCCCGACTTGGCACTGGTGCCACCTTGGGTCTGGGAACCATCCTGCGTATGGTGGATTCTAAGGAGCCAGCCGGCCACTCCCAGCCACAGGCCCCCAACAAAAACCACGGCCCTTTTTTCTGGCAAACAAAACTTAGCTGCCTCACTTCTGGATGGCAGATTGCAGGAGCCACTTGGTGTAATCAAACCAGCCCGACTTGGCACTGGTGCCACCTTGGGTCTGGGAACCATCCTGCGTATCGTGGATTCTAAGGAGCCAGCCGGCCACTCCCAGCCACAGGCCCCCAAACAAAATCAACGGCGCTGTTCCCTGGAAAACAAAACACGCCTGCCAACTTTTTGATGGAGTTTGCAGGAGCCACTTGGTACTATCAAACCAGCCCGACTTGGCACTGGTGCCACCTTGGGTCTGGGAAACATCCTGCGTATCGTGGATTCTTAGGAGCCAGCCGGCCACTCCTAGCCACAGGCCCCCAGACAAAAACCTAGGCCTATTTCTCTGGCAAACAAAAGTAAGCTGCCCCGCTTCTGGATGGCAGATTGCAGGAGACACTTGGTACTATCAAACCAGCCCAACTTGGCACTGGTGCCACCTCTGGTCTGGGAACCATGCTGTGTATCGTGGATATTCAGGGGCCAGCCGGCCACTCTCAGCCATATGTCCCCAAACAGAAACCTCGGCCCTGTTCTCTGGCAAACAAAACTCAACTGCCCCTCTTCTGGATGGCAAATTGCAGGATGAACTTGATACTAAAACCGCAGGCCGACTTGGTAGTGGTGACACCTTGGACCTGGGAACCATCATGCGTATCGAGCATTTTAAGGAGCCAGCCGGCCACTCCCAGCAATATGCCCCCAAAAACAATCCACGGAATTTTTCTCTGGCAAACAAAAATCAGCTGCCCCGCTTCTGGATGGCAGATTGCAGGAGCCACTTTGCACCATCAAACCAGCCCGACTTGGCACTGGTGCCACCTTGCATCTGGGAACCATGCTGCCTAGCGTGGATTTTCAGGAGCCAGCCGGCCACTCTCAGCCATAGGCCCCCAAACAAAACCCACGGCCCGTTTCCCTGGCAAACAAAATTAAGCTGCCCCGCTTCTGGATGGCAGATTGCAGGACGCACTTGGTAGTATCAAACCAGCCCGACTTGGCACTGGTGCCACCTTGGGTCTGGGAACCATCCTGCGTATTGTGGGTTCAAAGGAGCCAGCCGGCCACTCCCAGCCACAGGCCCCCAAATACAAACAACGGCGCTTTTCCCTGGAAAACAAAACTCGCCTGACAACTTTTTGATGGCAGATTGCAGGAGCCACTTGGAACTATCAAACCAGCCCAACTTGGCACTGGTGCCACCATGGGTCTGGTCACCATCCTGCCTATCGTAGCTTTTCAGGAGCCAGCCGGTCACTCCCAGCCATAGGTCCCCAGTCACAAACCTCGGCCCGTTTCCCTGGCAAACAAAAGTAAGCTGCCCCGCTTCTGGATGGCAGATTGCAGGAGCCACTTGGTACTATCAAACCAGCCCAACTTGGCACTGGTGCCACCTCTGGTCTGGGAACCATGCTGCGTAACACAGATTCTAAGGCGCCAGTCGGCCACTCCCAGCCACAAGCCCCCAAACACAAACAACGGCGCTATTCTCTGGCAAACAAAACTCCACTGCCCCTCTTCTGGATGGCAAATTGCAGGACGCACTTGGTACTATAAAAACAGCCCGACTTGGCACTGGTGCCACCTTGGGTCTGGGAACCATCCTGCGTATCGATCTTTTTAATGAGACAGCCGGCCACTCCCAGCCATATGCCCCCAAACACAACCCACGGCCCTTTTCTCTGGCAAACAAAACTCAACTGCACCGCTTCTGGATGGCAGATTGCAGGAGCCACTTGGTACTATCAAACCAGCCCGACTTGGCACTGGTGCCACCTTGGGTCTGGGAACCATCCTGCGTATGGTGGATTCTAAGGAGCCAGCCGGCCACTCCCAGCCACAGGCCCCCAACAAAAACCACGGCCCTTTTTTCTGGCAAACAAAACTTAGCTGCCTCACTTCTGGATGGCAGATTGCAGGAGCCACTTGGTGTAATCAAACCAGCCCGACTTGGCACTGGTGCCACCTTGGGTCTGGGAACCATCCTGCGTATCGTGGATTCTAAGGAGCCAGCCGGCCACTCCCAGCCACAGGCCCCCAAACAAAATCAACGGCGCTGTTCCCTGGAAAACAAAACACGCCTGCCAACTTTTTGATGGAGTTTGCAGGAGCCACTTGGTACTATCAAACCAGCCCGACTTGGCACTGGTGCCACCTTGGGTCTGGGAAACATCCTGCGTATCGTGGATTCTTAGGAGCCAGCCGGCCACTCCTAGCCTCAGGCCCCCAGACAAAAACCTAGGCCTATTTCTCTGGCAAACAAAAGTAAGCTGCCCCGCTTCTGGATGGCAGATTGCAGGAGACACTTGGTACTATCAAACCAGCCCAACTTGGCACTGGTGCCACCTCTGGTCTGGGAACCATGCTGTGTATCGTGGATATTCAGGGGCCAGCCGGCCACTCTCAGCCATATGTCCCCAAACAGAAACCTCGGCCCTGTTCTCTGGCAAACAAAACTCAACTGCCCCTCTTCTGGATGGCAAATTGCAGGATGAACTTGATACTAAAACCGCAGGCCGACTTGGTAGTGGTGACACCTTGGACCTGGGAACCATCATGCGTATCGAGCATTTTAAGGAGCCAGCCGGCCACTCCCAGCAATATGCCCCCAAAAACAATCCACGGAATTTTTCTCTGGCAAACAAAAATCAGCTGCCCCGCTTCTGGATGGCAGATTGCAGGAGCCACTTTGCACCATCAAACCAGCCCGACTTGGCACTGGTGCCACCTTGCATCTGGGAACCATGCTGCCTAGCGTGGATTTTCAGGAGCCAGCCGGCCACTCTCAGCCATAGGCCCCCAAACAAAACCCACGGCCCGTTTCCCTGGCAAACAAAATTAAGCTGCCCCGCTTCTGGATGGCAGATTGCAGGACGCACTTGGTAGTATCAAACCAGCCCGACTTGGCACTGGTGCCACCTTGGGTCTGGGAACCATCCTGCGTATTGTGGGTTCAAAGGAGCCAGCCGGCCACTCCCAGCCACAGGCCCCCAAATACAAACAACGGCGCTTTTCCCTGGAAAACAAAACTCGCCTGACAACTTTTTGATGGCAGATTGCAGGAGCCACTTGGAACTATCAAACCAGCCCAACTTGGCACTGGTGCCACCATGGGTCTGGTCACCATCCTGCCTATCATAGCTTTTCAGGAGCCAGCCGGTCACTCCCAGCCATAGGTCCCCAGTCACAAACCTCGGCCCGTTTCCCTGGCAAACAAAAGTAAGCTGCCCCGCTTCTGGATGGCAGATTGCAGGAGCCACTTGGTACTATCAAACCAGCCCAACTTGGCACTGGTGCCACCTCTGGTCTGGGAACCATGCTGCGTAACACAGATTCTAAGGCGCCAGTCGGCCACTCCCAGCCACAAGCTCCCAAACACAAACAACGGCGCTATTCTCTGGCAAACAAAACTCCACTGCCCCTCTTCTGGATGGCAAATTGCAGGACGCACTTGGTACTATAAAAACAGCCCGACTTGGCACTGGTGCCACCTTGGGTCTGGGAACCATCCTGCGTATCGATCTTTTTAATGAGACAGCCGGCCACTCCCAGCCATATGCCCCCAAACACAACCCACGGCCCTTTTCTCTGGCAAACAAAACTCAACTGCACCGCTTCTGGATGGCAGATTGCAGGAGCCACTTGGTACTATCAAACCAGCCCGACTTGGCACTGGTGCCACCTTGGGTCTGGGAACCATCCTGCGTATGGTGGATTCTAAGGAGCCAGCCGGCCACTCCCAGCCACAGGCCCCCAACAAAAACCACGGCCCTTTTTTCTGGCAAACAAAACTTAGCTGCCTCACTTCTGGATGGCAGATTGCAGGAGCCACTTGGTGTAATCAAACCAGCCCGACTTGGCACTGGTGCCACCTTGGGTCTGGGAACCATCCTGCGTATCGTGGATTCTAAGGAGCCAGCCGGCCACTCCCAGCCACAGGTCCCCAAACAAAATCAACGGCGCTGTTCCCTGGAAAACAAAACACGTCTGCCAACATTTTGATGGAGTTTGCAGGAGCCACTTGGTACTATCAAACCAGCCCGACTTGGCACTGGTGCCACCTTGGGTCTGGGAAACATCCTGCGTATCGTGGATTCTAAGGAGCCAGCCGGCCACTCCCAGCCACAGGCCCCCAGACAAAAACCTAGGCCTATTTCTCTGGCAAACAAAAGTAAGCTGCCCCGCTTCTGGATGGCAGATTGCAGGAGACACTTGGGACTATCAAACCAGCCCAACTTGGCACTGGTGCCACCTTGGATCTGGGAACCATGCTGTGTATCGTGGATATTCAGGGGCCACCCGGCCACTCTCAGCCATATGTCCCCAAACAGAAACCTCGGCCCGTTTCTCTGGCAAACAAAACTCAACTGCCCCTCTTCTGGATGGCTAATTGCAGGATGAACTTGATACTAAAACCGCAGGCCGACTTGGTAGTGGTGACACCTTGGGCCTGGGAACCATCATGCGTATCGAGCATTTTAAGGAGCCAGCCGGCCACTCCCAGCAATATGCCCCCAAAAACAATCCACGGAATTTTTCTCTGGCAAACAAAAATCAGCTACCCCGCTTCTGGATGGCAGATTGCAGGAGCCACTTTGCACCATCAAACCAGCCCGACTTGGCACTGGTGCCACCTTGCATCTGGGAACCATGCTGCCTAGCGTGGATTTTCAGGAGCCAGCCGGCCACTCTCAGCCATAGGCCCCCATACAAAACCCACGGCCCGTTTCCCTGGCAAACAAAATTAAGCTGCCCCGCTTCTGGATGGCAGATTGCAGGACGCACTTGGTAGTATCAAACCAGCCCGACTTGGCACTGGTGCCACCTCGGGTTTGGGAACCATGCTGCGTATCATGGATTTTCAGGAGCCAGCCGTCCACTGCCAGCCACAGGCCCCGAAACACAAACAACAGCCTTTTTCTCTGGCAAACAAAATTCAGCTGCCCCGCTTCTGGATGGCAGATTGCAGGAACCACTTGGTACTAACAAACCAGCCCGACTTGGCACTGGTGCCACCTTGGGTCTGGGAACCATCCTGCGTATCGTGGATTCTAAGGAGCCAGCTGGCCACTCCCAGCCACAGGCCCCAAAACACACACAACGGTGCTTTTCCCTGGAAAACAAAACTCGCCTGCCAAACATTTGATCGCAGATTGCAGGAGCCACTTGGTACTATCAAACCAGCCCAACTTGGCACTGGTGCCACCATGGGTCTGGTCACCATCCTGCCTATCGTAGCTTTTCAGGTGCCAGCCAGCCACCCCCAGCCAGAGGCCCCTAGACAAATATTTCGGCCCGTTTCCCTGGCAAACAAAAGTAAGCTACCCCGCTTCTGGATGGCAGATTGCAGGAGCCACTTTGCACCATCAAACCAGCCCAACTTGGCACTGGTGCCACCTCTGGTCTGGGAACCATCCTGCGTATCGTGGGTTCTAAGGAGCCAGCTGGCCACTCCCAGCCACAGGCCCCCAAACACAAACAACGGCGCTTTTCCCGGGAAAACAAAACTCGCCGGCCAGCTTTTTGATGGCAGATTGCCGGAGCCACTTGGTACTATCAAACCAGCCCAACTTGGCACTGGTGCCACCATGGGTCTGGTCACCATCCTGCCTATCGTAGCTTTTCAGGAGCCAGCCGGTCACTCCCAGCCATAGGCCCCCAAACACAAACCTCGGCCCGTTTCCCTGGCAAACAAAAGTAAGCTGCCCCGCTTCTGCATGGCAGATTGCAGGAGCTATTTAGTCCTATCAAACCAGCCCGACTTGGCACTGGTGCCACCTCTGGTCTGGGAACCATCCTGCCTATCGTGGATTTTCAGGGGCCAGCCGGCCACTCTCAGCCATATGCCCCCAAAAACAAACCACGGCCCTTTTCTCTGGCAAACAAAACTCAACTGCCCCTCTTCTGGATGGCAAATTTTAGGACGCACTTTGTACTACGAAAACCGCCCGACGTGGCACTGGTGCCACCTTGTGTCAGGGAACCATCCTGCATATCGAGCTTTTTAAGGAGCCAGCCGGCCACGCCCAGCCATATACCCCCAAAAACAAACCACGGACCATTTCTCATGGAAACAAAAATCCGCTGCCCCGCGTCTGGATGGCAGATTGCAGGAGCCACTTTGCACCATCAAACCAGCCCGACTTGGCACTGGTGCCACCTTGGGTCTGGGAACAATCCTGCATATCGTGGATTCTAAGGAGCCAGCCGGCCACTCCCAGCCACAGGCCCCCAAACACAAACAACGGCGCTTTTCCCTGGAAAACAAAACTCGCCTGCCAGCTTTTTGATGGCAGATTGCAGGAGCCACTTGGTACTATCAAATCATCCCAACTTGGCACTGGTGCCACTATGGGTCTGGGAACCATCCTGCCTATTGTAGCATTTCAGGAGCCAGCCGGTCACTCCCAGCCATAGTCCCCCAGACACAAACCTCGGACCGTTTCCCTGGCAAACAAAATTAAGCTGCCCCGATTCTGGATGGCAGATTGCAGGAGCCACTTGGTAGTGTCAAACCAGCCCGACTTGGCACTGGTGCCACCTTGGGTCTGGGAACCATCCTGCGTATCGTGGATTCTAAGCAGCCACCCGGCCACTCTGAGCCACAGGCGCCCAAACACAAACAACGGCGCTTTTCCCTGGAAAACAAAACTCGCCTGCCAACATTTTGATGGCAGATTGCAGGAGCCACTTGGTGCTATCAAACCAGCCCAACTTGGCACTGGTGCCACCATGGGTCTGGTCACCATCCTGCCTATCGTAGCTTTTCAGGAGCCAGCCGGTCACTCCCAGCCATAGACCCCCAGACACAAACCTCGGCCCGTTTCCCTGGAAAACAAAAGTAAGCTGCCCCGATTCTGGATGGCAGATTGCAGGAGCCACTTGGTACTATCAAATCAGCCCAACTTGGCACTGGTGCCACCATGGGTCTGGTCACCATCCTGCCTATCGTAGCTTTTCAGGAGCCAGCCGGTCACTCCCTGCCATAGGCCCCCAGACACAAACCTCGGCCCGTTTCCCTGGCAAACAAAAGTAAACTGCCCCGCTTTTGGATGGCAGATTGCAGGATGCATTTGGTACTATCAAACCTGCCCGACTTGGCCCTCGTGCCACCTTGGCTCTGGGAACCATGCTGCGTAACGTAGATTCTACGAGGACAGGCGGCCACTCCCAGCCACAGGCCTCTAAACAAAAACAACGGCGCTTTTCCCTGGAAAACAAAACTCACCTGCCAAATTTTTGATGGCAGATTGCAGGAGCCACTTGGTACTATCAAACCAGCCCAACTTGGTACTGGTGCCACCATGGGTCTGGTCACCATCCTGCCTATCGTAGCTTTTCAGGAGCCAGCCGGTCACTCCCAGCCATAGGCCCCCAGACAAATATCTCGGCCTGTTTCCCTGGCAAACAAAAGTAAGCTGCCCCGCTTCTGGATGGCAGATTACAGCAGCCACATGGTACTATCAAACCAGGCCAACATGGCACTGGTGCCACCTTGGCTCTGGGAACCATCCTGCCTATCGTGGATTTTCAGGCGCCAGCCGGCCACTCTCAGCCATATGCCCCCAAACACAAACCACGGCCCTTTTCTCTGGTAAACAAAACTCAACTGCCCCTCTTCTGGATGGCAAATTGCAGGACGCACTTGGTACTACGAAAACAGCCCGACTTGGCAGTGATGCCACCTTGGGTCAGGGAACAATCCTGCGTATCGATCTTTTTAAGGAGCCAGCCGGCCACGTCCAGCCATATACCCCCCAAAAAAAACCACGGAACTTTTCTCCAGCAAACAAAAATCCGCTGCCCCGCGTCTGAATGGCAGATTTCAGGAGCTATTTAGTATTATCAAACCAGCCCGACTTGGCACTGGTGCCAACATGAGTCTGGTAACCATCCTGCCTATCGTAGCTTTTCAGTAGCCAGCCGGTCACTCCCAGCCATAGGCCCCCAGACACAAACCTCGGCCCGTTTCCCTGGGAAACAAAAGTAAGCTGACCCGCTTCTGGATGGCAGATTGCAGGAGCCACTTGGTACTATCAAACCAGCCCAACTTGGCACTGGTGCCACCTTGGCTCTGGGAACCATCCTGCGTATCCTGGGTTCAAAGGAGGCAGCCGGCCACTCCCAGCCACAGGCCTCTAAACAAGAACAACGGCGCTTTTCCCTGGAAAACAAAAGTCGCCTGACAACTTTTTGATGGCAGATTGCAGGAGCCACTTGGTACTATCAAACCAGCCCAACTTGGCACTGGTGCCACCATGGGTCTGGTCACCATCCTGCCTATCGTAGCTTTTCAGGAGCCAGCCGCTCACTCCCAGCCATAGGCCCCCAGACAAATATCTCGGCCCGTTTCCCTGGCAAACAAAAGTAAGCAGCCCCGCTTCTGGATGGCAGATTGCAGGAGCCACATGGTACTATCAAACCAGGCCAACATGGCACTGGTGCCACCTCTGGTCTGGGAACCATCCTGCGTATCGTGGATTCTAAGGAGCCAGCTGGCCACTCCCAGCCACAGGCCCCCAAACACAAACAACGGTGCTTTTCCCTGGAAAACAAAACTCACCTGCCAACTTTTTGATGGCAGATTGCAGGAGCCACTTGGTACTATCAAACCAGCCCAACTTGGCACTGGTGCCACCATGGGTCTGGTCACCATCCTGCCTATCGTAGCTTTTCAGGAGCCAGCCGGTCACTCCCAGCCATAGGCCCCCAGACACAAAGCTCTACCCGTTTCCCTGGCAAACAAAAGTAAGCTACCCCGCTTCTGGATGGCAGATTGCAGGAGTCACTTTGCACCATCAAACCAGCCCGACTTGGCAATGGTGCCACCTCTGGTCTGGGACCCATCCTGCGTATCGTGGATTCTAAGGAGACAGCTGGCCACTCCCAGCCACAGGCCCCCAAACACAAACAACGGCGCTTTTCCCTGGAAAACAAAACTCGCTTGCAACTTTTTGATGGCAGATTGCAGGAGCCACTTGGTACTATCAAACCACCCCAACTTGGCAACAAGTGGTTCCTGCAATCTGACATCCAGAAGCGGAGCAGCTTACTTTTGTTTGCCAGGGAAATGGACCGTTGTTTGTGTTTGGAGGCGTATGGCTGGGAGTGGCCGACTGGCTCCTTAAAATCCACGATAGGCAGGATGGTTCCCAGACCCAAGGTGGCACCAGTGCCAAGTCGGGCTGGTTTGATAGTACAAAGTGGCTCCTGCAATCTGCCATCCAGAAGCGGGGCAGCTTACTTTTGTTTGCCAGGGAAACGGGCCGGGCTTTCTGTCTCGGGGCCTATGGCAGGGAGTGACCGCCTGGCTCCTGAAAAGCTACGATAGGCAGGATGGTGACCAGACCCATGGTGGCACCAGTGCCAAGTTGGGCTGGTTTGATAGTACCAAGTGGCTCCTGCAATCTGCCATCAAAAAGTTGGCAGGCGAGTTTTGTTTTCCAGGGAAAAGCGCCATTGTGTGTGTTTGGGGACCTGTGGTTGGGAGTGCCCGGCTGGCTCCTTAGAAACCACGATACGCAGCATGGTTACCAGACAAGAGGTGCCACCAGTGCCAAGTTGTGCTGGTTTGATACTACCAAGTGGTTCCTGCAATCTGCCATCCAGAAGCGGGGCAGCTTACTTTTGTTTGCCACGGAAACGGGCCGTTGTTTGTGTTTGGGGGCCTGTGGCTGGGAGTGGCCGACTGGCTCCTTAGAATCCACGATACGCAGGATGGGTCCCAGACCAGAGGTGGCACCAGTGCCAAGTCGGGCTGGTTTGATAGTACCAAGTGGCTCCTGCAATCTGCCATCCAGAAGCGGGGCAGCTTACTTTTGTTTGCCAGAGAAACGGGCCGAGGTTTGTGACTGGGGACCTATGGCTGGGAGTGACCGGCTGGCTCCTGAAAAGTTACGATAGGCAGGATTGTGACCAGACCCATGGTGGCACCAGTGCCAAGTTGGGCTGGTTTGATAGTACCAAGTGGCTCCTGTAATCTGCCATCAAATAGTTGGTAGGCGAGTTTTGTTTTCCAGGGAAAAGCGCAGATGTTTGTGTTTGGGGGCCTGTGGTAGGGAGTGGCCGGCTGGCTAATTAGAATCCACGATACGCAGGATGGTTCCCAGACCAGAGGTGGCACCAGTGCCAAGACGGGCTAGTGTGATGGTGCAACGTGGCTCCTGCAATCTGCCATCCAGAAGCGGGGTAGCTTACTTTTGTTTGCCAGGGAAACGGGCCGAGCTTTTTGTCTGGGGGCCTATGGCGGGGAGTGACCGGCTGGCTCCTGAAAAGATAAGATAGGCAGGATGGTGACCAGACCCATGGTGGCACCAGTGCCAAGTTGGGCTGATTTGATAAAACCAAGTGGCTCCTGCAATCTGCCATCAAAAAGTTGGCAGGAAAGTTTTGTTTTCCAGGGAAAAGCGCCGTTGTTTGTGTTTGGGGGCCTGTGGCTGGGAGTGGCCGGCTGGCTCCTTAGAATCCACGATAGGCAGCATGGTATCCAGACCCAAGGTGGCACCAGTGCCAAGATTTGCTGGTTTGATAGTACCAAGTGGTTCCTGCAATCTGCCATCCAGAAGCAGGGCAGCTTACTTTTGTTTGCCAGGGAAACGGGCCGAGGTTTTTGTCTGGGGGCCTATGGCTGGGAGTGACCGGCTGGCTCCTGAAAAGCTACGATAGGCAGGATGGTGACCAGACCCATGGTGGCACCAGTCCCAAGTTGGGCTGATTTGATAGTACCAAGTGGCTCCTGCAATCTGCCGTCAAAATTTGGCAGGCGAGTTTTTATTTTCCAGGGAAAAGCGCCGTTGTTTGTGTTTGGGGGCCTGTGGCTGGGAGTGGCCGGCTGGCTGCTTAGAATCCACGATACGCAGGATGGTTCCCAGACCCAAGGTGGCACCAGTGCCAAGTTTTGCTGGTTTGATAGTACCAAGTGGTTCCTGCAATCTGCCATCCAGAAGCAGGGCAGCTTACTTTTGTTTGCCAGGGAAACGGGCCGAGGTTTTTGTCTGGGGGCCTATGGCTGGGAGTGACCGGCTGGCTCCTGAAAAGCTACGATAGGCAGGATGGTGACCAGACCGATGGTGGCACCAGTGCCAAGTCGGGCTGGTTTGATAATACTAAATAGCTCCTGCAATCTGCCATCCAGACGCGGGGCAGCGGATTTTTGCTTGCTGGAGAAAAGTTCCGTGGGTTTTTTTTTGGGGTATATGGCTGGACGTTGCCGGCTGACTCCTTAAAAACATCGATACGCAGGATGGTTCCCTGACCCAAGGTGGCATCACTGCCAAGTCGGGCTGTTTTCGTAGTACCAAGTGGCTCCTGCAATTTGCCATCCAGAAGAGGGGCAGTTGAGTTTTGTTTACCAGAGAAAAGGGCCGTGGTTTGTGTTTTGGGGCATATGGCTGAGAGTGGCCGGCTGGCGCCTGAAAATCCACGATAGGCAGGATGGTTCCCAGAGCCAAGGTGGCACCAGTGCCATGTTGGCCTGGTTTGATAGTACCATGTGGCTCCTGCAATCTGCCATCCAGAAGCGGGGCAGCTTACTTTTGTTTGCCAGGGAAACGGGCCGAGGTATTTGTCTGGGGGCCTATGGCTGGGAGTGACCGGCTGGCTCCTGAAAAGCTACGATAGGCAGGATGGTGACCAGACCCATGGTGGCACCAGTGCCAAGTTGGGCTGGTTTGATAGTACCAAGTGGCTCCTGCAATCTGCCATCAAAAAGTTGGCAGGCGAGTTTTGTTTTCCAGGGTAACGCGCCGTTGTTTTTGTTTAGAGGCCTGTGGCTGGGAGTGTCCGCCTGTCCTCTTAGAATCTACGTTACGCAGCATGGTTCCCAGAGCCAAGGTGGCACCAGTGCCAAGTTGGGCTGGTTTGATAGTAGCAAGTGGCTCCTGCAATCTGCCATCCAGAAGAGGGGCAGCTTACTTTTGTTTGCCAGGGAAACGGGCCGAGGTATTTCTCTGGGGGCCTATGGCAGGGAGTGACCGGCCGGCTCCTGAAAAGCTAAGATAGGCAGGATGTTTACCAGACCCATGATGGCACCAGTGCCAAGTTGGGCTAATTTGATACTACCAAGTGGCTCCTGCAATCTGCCATCCAGAATCGGGGGTGCTTACTTTTGTTTTCCAGGGAAACGGGCCGACGTTTGTGTCTGGGGGTTTATGGCTGGGAGTGACCGGCTGGCTCCTGAAAAGCTACGATAGGCAGGATGGTGACCAGACCCATGGTGGCACCAGTGCCAAGTTGGGCTGGTTTGATAGTACCAAGTGGCTCCTGCAATCTGCCATCAAAATGTTGGCAGGCGAGTTTTGTTTTCCAGGGAAAAGCGCCGTTGTTTGTGTTTGGGCGCCTGTGGCACGGAGTGGCCGGGTGGCTGCTTAGAATCCACGATACGCAGGATGGTTCCCAGACCCAAGGTGGCACCAGTGCCAAGTCGGGCTGTTTTGACACTACCAAGTGGCTCCTGCAATCTGCCATCCAGAATCGGGGCAGCTTAATTTTGTTTGCCAGGGAAACGGTCCGAGGTTTGTGATGGGGGCCTATGGCTGGGAGTGACCGGCTGGCTCCTGAAATGGTACAATTGGCAGGATGGTTCCCAGACCCATGGTGGCACCAGTGCCAAGTTGGGATGATTTGATAGTACCAAGTGGCTCCTGCAATCTGCCATCAAAAAGCTGGCAGGCGAGTTTTGCTTTCCAGGGAAAAGCGCCGTTGTTTGTATTTGGGGGCCTGTGGCTGGGAGTGGCCGCCTGGCGCCTTAGAATCTACGTTACGCAGCATGGTTCCCAGACCCAAAGTGGCACCAGTGTCAAGTTGGGCTGGTTTGATAGTACCAAGTGGCTCCTGCAATCTGCCATCCAGAAGCGGGGTAGCTTACTTTTGTTTGCCAGGGAAACGGGCAGAGCTTTCTGTCTGGGGGCCTATGGTTGGGAGTAACCCGCTGGCTCCTGAAAAGCTACGATAGGCAGGATGGTTCCCAGATCCAAGATGGCACCAGTGCCAAGTCGGGGTGGTTTGATGGTGCAACGTGGCTCCTGCAATCTGCCATCCTGACGCGGGGCAGCGGATTTTTGTTTCCAAGAGAAATGGTCCGTGGTTTGTTTTTGGGGCTATATGGCTGGGCGTGGCCTGCTGGCTCCTTAAAAAGCTACGATAGGCAGGATGGTTCCCTGACCCAAGGTGGCACCAGTGCCAAGTCGGGCGGTTTTCGTAGTACAAAGTGCGTCCTAAAATTTGCCATCCAGAAGAGGGGCAGTTGAGTTTTGTTTACCAGAGAAAAGGGCCGTGGTTTGTTTTTGGGGGCATATGGCTGATAGTGGCCGTCTGGCGCCTGAAAATCCATGATAGGCAGGATGGTTCCCAGACCAGAGGTGGCACCAGTGCCAAGTCGGGCTGGTTTGATAGTACTAAATAGCACCTGCAATCTGCCATGCAGAAGCGGGGCAGCTTACTTTTGTTTGCCAGGGAAACGGGCCGAGGTTTGTGTCTGGGGGCCTATGGCTGAGAGTGACCGCCTGGCTCCTGAAAAGCTACGATAGGCAGGATGGTTACCAGACCCATGGTGGCACCAGTGCCAAGTTGGGCTGGTTTGATAGTACCAAGTGGCTCCTGCAATCTGCCATCAAAAAGTTGTCAGGCGAGTTTTGTTTTCCAGGGAAAAGCGCCGTTGTTTGTGTTTGGGGGACTGTTGGTGGGAGTGGCCGGCTGGCTCCTTAGAACACACGATACGCAGGATGGTTCCCAGACCCAAGGTGGCACCAGTGCCACGTCGGGCTGGTTTGATGGTGAAAAGTGGCTCCTGCAATCTGCCATCCTGAAGCGGGGTAGCTTACTTTTGTGTGCCAGGGAAACGGGCCGAGGTTTATGACTGGGGGCCTATGGCTAGGAGTGACCGGCTGGCTCCTGAAAAGCAACAATAGGCAGGATGGTTCCCAGACCCAAGGTGGCACCAGTGCCAAGTTGGGCTGGTTTGATGGTACCAACTGGCTCCTGCAATCTGCCATCTAAAAGTTGTCAGGCGAGTTTTGTTTTCCAGGGAAAAGCGCCGTTGATTTTGTTTGGAGGCCTGTGGCTGGCAGTGGCTGCCTGTCGTCTTAGAATCCGGGTTACGCAGCATGGTTCCCAGAGCCAAGGTGGCACCAGTGCCAAGTTGGGCTGGTTTGATGGTGCAAAGTGGCTCCTGCAATCTGCCATCCAGAAGTGCGGTAGCTTACTTTTTTGTGCCAGGGAAACAGGCCGAGCTTTGTGTCTGGGGGCCTATGGCTGGGAGTGACCGGCTGGCTCCTGAAAAGCTACGATAGGCAGGATGGTGACCAGACCCATGGTGGCACCAGTGCCAAGTTGGGCTGGTTTGATAGTACCAAGTGGCTCCTGCAATCTGCCATCAAAAAGTTGGCAGGCGAGTTTTGTTTTCCAGGGAAAAGCGCCGTTGAGTGTGTTTTGGGGCCTGTGGCTGGGAGTGGCCAGCTGGCTCCTTAGAATCCACGATACGCAGGATGGTTCCCAGACCCAAGGTGGCACCAGTGCCAAGTCGGGCTGGTTTGTTAGTACCAAGTGGTTCCTGCAATCTGCCATCCAGAAGCGGGGCAGCTGAATTTTGTTTGCCAGAGAAAAAGGCTGTTGTTTGTGTTTCGGGGCCTGTGGCTGGCAGTGGACGGCTGGCTCCTGAAAATCCATGATACGCAGCATGGTTCCCAGACCCAAGGTGGCACCAGTGCCAAGTAGGGCTGGTTTCATAGTACCCAGTGGCTCCTGCAATCTGCCATCCAGAAGAGGGGCAGTTGAGTTTTGTTTTCCAGAGAAAAGGGCCGTGGTTTGTGTTTGGGGCCTATGGCTGAGAGTGGCCGGCTGGCTCCTGAAAAGCTACGATAGGCAGGATGGTGACCAGACCCATGGTGGCACCAGTCCCAAGTCGGGCTGGTTTGATAATACTAAATAGCTCCTGCAATCTGCCATCCAGACGCGGGGCAGCGGATTTTTGCTTGCTGGAGAAAAGTTCCGTGGGTTTTTTTTGGGGGTATATGGCTGGACGTTGCCGGCTGACTCCTTAAAAACATCGATACGCAGGATGGTTCCCTGACCCAAGGTGGCATCACTGCCAAGTCGGGCTGTTTTCGTAGTACCAAGTGCGTCCTGCAATTTGCCATCCAGAAGAGGGGCAGTTGAGTTTTGTTTACCAGAGAAAAGGGCCGTGGTTTGTGTTTGGGGGCATATGGCTGAGAGTGGCCGGCTGGCGCCTGAAAATCCACGATAGGCAGGATGGTTCCCAGAGCCAAGGTGGCACCAGTGCCATGTTGGCCTGGTTTGATAGTACCATGTGGCTCCTGCAATCTGCCATCCAGAAGCGGGGCAGCTTACATTTGTTTGCCAGGGAAACGGGCCGAGGTATTTGTCTGGGGGCCTATGGCTGGGAGTGACCGCCTGGCTCCTGAAAAGCTACGATAGGCAGGATGGTGACCAGACCCATGGTGGCACCAGTGCCAAGTTGGGCTGGTTTGATAGTACCAAGTGGCTCCTGCAATCTGCCATCCAGAAGCGGGGCTGCTTACTTTTGTTTGCCAGGGAAACGGGCAGAGCTTTCTGTCTGGGGGCCTATGGTTGGGAGTAACCGGCTGGCTCCTGAAAAGCTACGATAGGCAGGATGGTTCCCAGATCCAAGATGGCACCAGTGCCAAGTCGGGGTGGTTTGATGGTGCAAAGTGGCTCCTGCAATCTGCCATCCTGACGCGGGGCAGCGGATTTTTGTTTCCAAGAGAAATGGTCCGTGGTTTGTTTTTGGGGCTATATGGCTGGGCGTGGCCTGCTGACTCCTTAAAAAGCTACGATAGGCAGGATGGTTCCCAGACCAGAGGTGGCACCAGTGCCAAGTCGGGCTGGTTTGATAGTACTAAATAGCACCTGCAATCTGCCATGCAGAAGCGGGGCAGCTTACTTTTGTTTGCCAGGGAAACGGGCCGAGGTTTGTGTCTGGGGGCCTATGGCTGGGAGTGACCGCCTGGCTCCTGAAAAGCTACGATAGGCAGGATGGTGACCAGACCCATGGTGGCACCAGTGCCAAGTTGGGCTGGTTTGATAGTACCAAGTGGCTCCTGCAATCTGCCATCAAAAAGTTGGCAGGCCAGTTTTGTTTTCCAGGGAAAAGCGCCGTTGTTTGTGTTTGGGGGACTGTGGCTGGGAGTGGCCGGCTGGCTCCTTAGAACACACGATACGCAGGATGGTTCCCAGACCCAAGGTGGAACCAGTGCCACGTCGGGCTGGTTTGATGGTGAAAAGTGGCTCCTGCAATCTGCCATCCTGAAGCGGGGTAGCTTACATTTGTGTGCCAGGGAAACGGGCCGAGGTTTATGACTGGGGGCCTAGGGCTAGAAGTGACCGGCTGGCTCCTGAAAAGCAACAATAGGCAGGATGGTTCCCAGACCCAAGGTGGCACCAGTGCCAAGTTGGGCTGTTTTGATGGTACCAACTGGCTCCTGCAATCTGCCATCTAAAAGTTGTCAGGCGAGTTTTGTTTTCCAGGCAAAAGCGCCGTTGATTTTGTTTGGAGGCCTGTGGCTGGCAGTGGCTGCCTGTCGTCTTAGAATCCGGGTTACGCAGCATGGTTCCCAGAGCCAAGGTGGCACCAGTGTCAAGTTGGGCTGGTTTGATAGTACCAAGTGGCTCCTGCAATCTGCCATCCAGAAGCGGGGCAGCTTACTTTTGTTTGCCAGGGAAACGGGCCGAGGTATTTGTCTGGGGACCTATGGCTGATAGTGGCCGTCTGGCCCCTGAAAATCCACGATAGGCAGGATGGTTCCCAGACCAGAGGTGGCACCAGTGCCAAGTCGGGCTGGTTTGATAGTACTAAATAGCACCTGCAATCTGCCATGCAGAAGCGGGGCAGCTTACTTTTGTTTGCCAGGGAAACGGGCCGAGGTTTGTGTCTGGGGGCCTATGGCTGGGAGTGACCGCCTGGCTCCTGAAAAACTACGATAGGCAGGATGGTGACCAGACCCATGGTGGCACCAGTGCCAAGTTGGGCTGGTTTGATAATACCAAGTGGCTCCCGCAATCTGCCATCAAAAAGTTGGCAGGCCAGTTTTGTTTTCCAGGGAAAAGCGCCGTTGTTTGTGTTTGGGGGACTGTGGCTGGGAGTGGCCGGCTGGCTCCTTAGAACACACGATACGCAGGATGGTTCCCAGACCCAAGGTGGCACCAGTGCCACGTCGGGCTGGTTTGATAGCACCAAGTGGCTCCTGCAATCTGCCATCCAGAAGCGGGGCAGCTTACTTTTGTTTGCCAGGGAAACGGACCGAGGTTTTTTTCTGGGGGCCTATGGCTGGGAGTGACCGCCTGGCTCCTGAAAAGCTACGATAGGCAGGATGGTGACCAGACCCATGGTGGCACCAGTGCCAAGTTGGGCTGGTTTGATAGTACCAAGTGGCTCCTGCAATCTGCCATCCAAAAGTTGGCAGGCGAGTTTTGTTTTCCAGGGAAAAGCGCCGTTGTGTGTATTTTGGGGCCTGTGGCTGGGAGTGGCCAGCTGGCTCCTTAGAATCCACGATACGCAGGATGGTTCCCAGACCCAAGGTGGCACCAGTGCCAAGTCGGGCTGGTTTGTTAGTACCAAGTGGTTCCTGCAATCTGCCTTCCAGAAGCGGGGCAGCTGAATTTTGTTTGCCAGAGAAAAAGGCTGTTGTTTGTGTTTCGGGGCCTGTGGCTGGCAGTGGACGGCTGGCTCCTGAAAATCCATGATACGCAGCATGGTTCCCAGACCCAAGGTGGCACCAGTGCCAAGTAGGGCTAGTTTCATAGTACCCAGTGGCTCCTGCAATCTGCCATCCAGAAGAGGGGCAGTTGAGTTTTGTTTTCCAGAGAAAAGGGCCGTGGTTTGTGTTTGGGGCCTATGGCTGAGAGTGACCGGCTGGCCCCTGAAAATCCACGATAGGAAGGATGGTTCCCAGATCCAAGGTGGCAGCAGTGCCATGTTGTGCTGGTGTGATAGTCCCAAGTGGCTCCTGCAATCTGCCATCCAGAAGTGGGGCAGCTGAATTTTGTTTGCCAGAGAAAAAGGCTGTGGTTTTTGTTTGGGGGCCTATGGCTGGGAGTGGCCGGCTGGCTCCTGAAAATCCATGATACGCAGCATGGTTCCCAGACCCAAGGTGGCACCAGTGCCAAGTGGGGCTGGTTTCACAGTGTCAAGTGCCTCCTGCAATCTCCCATCCAGAAGCGGGGCAGCTGAGTTTTGTTTGCCTGAGAAACGGGCCGTTGTTTTTGATTGGGGTCTGTGGCCGAGAATGTTCAGCTGGCTCCTGACAATCCACAATACGCAGGATGGTTCCCAGACCCAAGGTCGCACCAGTGCCAAGTCTTGCTGGTTTGATAGTACCAAGTGGCTCCTGCAATCTGCCATCCAGAAGCGGTGCAGCTGAGTTTTGTTTGCCAGAGGAAAGGGCCGTGGGTTGTGTTTGGGGGCATATGGCTGGGAGTGGCCGGCTGTCTCATTAAAAAGATCGATACGCAGGATGGTTCCCAGACCCAAGGTGGCACCAGTGCCAAGTCGGGCTGTTTATATAGTACCAAGTGCGTCCTGAAATTTGCCATCCAGAAGAGGGGCAGTGGAGTTTTGTTTGCCAGAGAATAGCGCCGTTGTTTGTGTTTGGGGGCTTGTGGCTGGGAGTGGCCGACTGGCGCCTTAGAATCTGTGTTACGCAGCATGGTTCCCAGACCAGAGGTGGCACCAGTGCCAAGTTGGGCTGGTTTGGTAGTACCAAGTGGCTCCTGCAATCTGCCATCCAGAAGCGGGGCAGCTTACTTTTGTTTGCCAGGGAAACGGGCCAAGGTTTGTGTCTGGGGGCCTATGGCTGGGAGTGACCGCCTGGCTCCTGAAAAGCTACGATAGGCAGGATGGTGACCAGACCCATGGTGGCACCAGTGCCAAGTTGGGCTGATTTGATAGTACCAAGTGGCTCCTGCAATCTGCCATGAAAAAGTTGGCAGGCGAGTTTTGTTTCCCAGGGAAATGCGCCGTTGTTTCTGTTTGGGGGCCTGTGGCTGGGAGTGGCCGGCTGGCTCCTTAGAATCCACGATACGCGGCATGGTTCCCAGACCAGAGGTGGCACCAGTGCCAAGTTGGGCTGGTTTGATAGTACAAAGTGCGTCCTGCAATCTGCCATCCAGAAGCGGGGCAGCTTACTTTTGTTTGCCAGGGAAACGGGCCGAGGTTTGTGTCTCAGGGCCTATGGCTGGGAGTGACCGCCTGGCTCCTGAAAAGCTACAATAGGCAGGATGGTGACCAGACCCATGGTGGCACCAGTGCCAAGTTGGGCTGGTTTGATAGTACCAAGTGGCTCCTGCAATCTGCCATCAAAAAGTTGGCAGGCGAGTTTTGTTTTCCAGGGAAAAGCGCCGTTGTGTGTATTTTGGGGCCTGTGGCTGGGAGTGGCCAGCTGGCTCCTTAGAATCCACGATACGCAGGATGGTTCCCAGACCCAAGGTGGCACCAGTGCCAAGTCGGGCTGGTTTCTTAGTACCAAGTGGTTCCTGCAATCTGCCATCCAGAAGCGGGGCAGCTGAATTTTGTTTGCCAGAGAAAAAGGCTGTTGTTTGTGTTTCGGGGCCTGTGGCTGGCAGTGGACGGCTGGCTCCTGAAAATCCATGATACGCAGCATGGTTCCCAGACCCAAGGTGGCACCAGTGCCAAGTAGGGCTAGTTTCATAGTACCCAGTGGCTCCTGCAATCTGCCATCCAGAAGAGGGGCAGTTGAGTTTTGTTTTCCAGAGAAAAGGGCCGTGGTTTGTGTTTGGGGCCTATGGCTGAGAGTGACCGGCTGGCCCCTGAAAATCCACGATAGGAAGGATGGTTCCCAGATCCAAGGTGGCAGCAGTGCCATGTTGTGCTGGTGTGATAGTCCCAAGTGGCTCCTGCAATCTGCCATCCAGAAGTGGGGCAGCTGAATTTTGTTTGCCAGAGAAAAAAGGCTGTGGTTTTTGTTTGGGGGCCTATGGCTGGGAGTGGCCGGCTGGCTCCTGAAAATCCATGATACGCAGCATGGTTCCCAGACCCAAGGTGGCACCAGTGCCAAGTGGGGCTGGTTTCACAGTGTCAAGTGCCTCCTGCAATCTCCCATCCAGAAGCGGGGCAGCTGAGTTTTGTTTGCCTGAGAAACGGGCCGTTGTTTTTGATTGGGGTCTGTGGCCGAGAATGTTCAGCTGGCTCCTGACAATCCACAATACGCAGGATGGTTCCCAGACCCAAGGTCGCACCAGTGCCAAGTCTTGCTGGTTTGATAGTACCAAGTGGCTCCTGCAATCTGCCATCCAGAAGCGGTGCAGCTGAGTTTTGTTTGCCAGAGGAAAGGGCCGTGGGTTGTGTTTGGGGGCATATGGCTGGGAGTGGCCGGCTGTCTCATTAAAAAGATCGATACGCAGGATGGTTCCCAGACCCAAGGTGGCACCAGTGCCAAGTCGGGCTGTTTTTATAGTACCAAGTGCGTCCTGAAATTTGCCATCCAGAAGAGGGGCAGTGGAGTTTTGTTTGGCAGAGAATAGCGCCGTTGTTTGTGTTTGGGGGCTTGTGGCTGGGAGTGGCCGACTGGCGCCTTAGAATCTGTGTTACGCAGCATGGTTCCCAGACCAGAGGTGGCACCAGTGCCAAGTTGGGCTGGTTTGATAGTACCAAGTGGCTCCTGCAATCTGCCATCCAGAAGCGGGGCAGCTTACTTTTGTTTGCCAGGGAAACGGGCCAAGGTTTGTGTCTGGGGGCCTATGGCTGGGAGTGACCGCCTGGCTCCTGAAAAGCTACGATAGGCAGGATGGTGACCAGACCCATGGTGGCACCAGTGCCAAGTTGGGCTGATTTGATAGTACCAAGTGGCTCCTGCAATCTGCCATCAAAAAGTTGGCAGGCGAGTTTTGTTTTCCAGGGAAAAGCGCCGTTGTTTCTGTTTGGGGGCCTGTGGCTGGGAGTGGCCGGCTGGCTCCTTAGAATCCACGATACGCGGCATGGTTCCCAGACCAGAGGTGGCACCAGTGCCAAGTTGGGCTGGTTTGATAGTACCAAGTGCGTCCTGCAATCTGCCATCCAGAAGCGGGGCAGCTTACTTTTGTTTGCCAGGGAAACGGGCCGAGGTTTGTGTCTCAGGGCCTATGGCTGGGAGTGACCGCCTGGCTCCTGAAAAGCTACAATAGGCAGGATGGTGACCAGACCCATGGTGGCACCAGTGCCAAGTTGGGCTGGTTTGATAGTACCAAGTGGCTCCTGCAATCTGCCATCAAAAAGTTGACAGGCGAGTTTGTTATCCAGGGAAAAGCGCCGTTGTTAGTGTTTGAGGGCCTGTGGGTGGGAGTGGCCAGATGGCTAATTAGAATCCACGATACGCAGCATGGTTCCCAGACCTGAGGTGGCACCAGTGCCAAGTCGGGCTGGTTTGATACTATCAAGTGCGTCCTGCAATCTGCCATCCAGAAGCGGGGTAGCTTACTTTTGTTTGCCAGGGAAACGGGCCGAGGTTTGTGTCTGGGGGCCTATGGCTGCGAGTGACCGCCTGGCTCCTGAAAAGCTACGATAGGCAGGATGGTGACCAGACCCATGGTGGCACCAGTGCCAAGTTGGGCTGGTTTGATAGTACCAAGTGGCTCCTGCAATCTGCCATCAAAAAATTGGCAGGCGAGTTTTGTTTTCCAGGGAAAAGCGCCGTTGTTTTTGTTTGGAGGCCTGTGGGTGGGAGTGGCCGGCTGGCTCCTTAGAATCCACGATACGCAGGATGGTTCCCAGACCAGAGGTGGCACAGGTGCCAAGTCGGGCTAGTTTGATGGTGCAAAGTGGCTCCTGCAATCTGCCATCCAGAAGCGGGGCAGCTTACTTTTGTTTGCCAGGGAAACGGGCCGAGTATTGTTTCTGGGGGCCTATGGCTGGGAGTGACCGGCTGGCTCCTGAAAAGCTACGATAGGCAGGATGGTGACCAGACCCATGGTGGCACCAGTGCCAAGTTGGGCTGATTTGATAGTACCAAGTGGCTCCTGCAATCTGCCATCAAAAAGTTGGCAGGCGAGTTTTGTTTTCCAGGGAAAAGCGCCGTTGTTTGTGTTTGGGGGCCTGTGGCTGGGAGTGGACGGAAGGCTCCTTAGAACCACGATACGCAGGATGGTTCCCAGACCAGAGGTGGCACCAGTGCCAATTCGGGCTGGTTTGATAGTACCAAGTGCGTCCTGCAATCTGCCATCCAGAAGCGGGGCAGCTTACTTTTGTTTGCCAGGGAAACGGGCCGAGGTTTTTGTCTGGGGGCCTATAGCTGGGAGTGACCGTCTGGCTCCTGAAAAGCTACGATAGGCAGGATGGTGACCAAACGCATGGTGGCACCAGTGCCAAGTTGGGCTGATTTGATAGTACCAAGTGGCTCCTGCAATCTGCCATCAAAATGTTGGCAGGCGAGTTTTGTTTTCCAGGGAAAAGCGCCGTTGTTTGTGTTTGGGGGCCTGTGGCTGGGAGTGGCCGGCTGGCTCCTTAGAATCCACGATACGCAGGATGGTTCCCAGACCAGAGGTGGCACCAGTGCCAAGTTGGGCTGGTTTGATAGTACCAAGTGCGTCCTGAAATCTACCATCCAGAAGCGGGGCAGCTTACTTTTGTTTGCCAGGGAAACGGGCCGAGGTTTGTGTCTCAGGGCCTATGGCTGGGAGTGACCGGCTGGCTCCTGAAAAGCTACGATAGGCAGGATGGTGACCAGACCCATGGTGGCACCAGTGCCAAGTTGGGCTGGTTTGATAGTACCAAGTGGCTCCTGCAATCTGCCATCAAAAAGTTGGCAGACGAGTTTGTTATCCAGGGAAAAGCGCCGTTGTTTGTGTTTGGGGGCCTCTGGCTGGGAGTGGCCGGCTGGCTCCTTAGAATCCATGATACGCAGGATGGTTCCCAGACCAGAGGTGGCACCAGTGCCAAGTAGGGCTGGTTTGATGGTGAAAAGTGGCTCCTGCAATCTGCCATCCAGAAGCGGGGCAGCTTACTTTTGTTTGCCAGGGAAACGGGCCGAGGTTTTTGTCTGGGGGCCTATGGCTGGGAGTGACCGGCTGGCTCCTGAAAAGCTACGATAGGCAGGATGGTGACCAGACCCATGGTGGCACCAGTGCCAAGTTGGGCTGGTTTGATAGTACCAAGTGGCTCCTGCAATCTGCCATCAAAAAGTTGGCAGGCGAGTTTTGTTTTCCAGGGAAAAGTGCCGTTGTTTTTGTGTGGGGGCCTGTGGGTGGGAGTGACCGGCTGGCTGCTTAGAATCCACGATACGCAGGATGGTTCCCAGACCAGAGGTGGCGCCAGTGCCAAGTCGGGCTAGTTTGATGGTGCAAAGTGGCTCCTGCAATCTGCCATCCAGAAGCGGGGTAGCTTACTTTTGTTTGCCAGGGAAACGGGCCGAGTTTTGTGTCTGGGGGCCTATGGCTGCGAGTGACCGGCTGGCTCCTGTAAAGCTACGATAGGCAGGATGGTGACCAGACCCATGGTGGCACCAGTGCCAAGTTGGGCTGATTTGATAGTAGCAAGTGGCTCCTGCAATCTGCCATCAAAAAGTTGGCAGGCGAGTTTTGTTTTCCAGGGAAAAGCGCCGTTGTTTGTGTCTGGGGGCCTGTGGCTGGAGTGGCCGGCTGGCTCCTTACAATGAACGATACGCAGGATGGTTCCCAGAGCTGAGGTGGCACCAGTGCCAAGTCGGGCTAGTTTGATGGTGCAAAGTGGCTCCTGCAATCTGCCATCCAGAAGCGGGGTAGCTTACTTTTGTTTGCCAGGGAAACGGGCCGAAATATTTGTCTACGGGCCTCTGGCTGGGCGTGGCTGGCTGGCTCCTGAAAAGCTACGATAGGCAGGATGGTGACCAGACCCATGGTGGCACCAGTGCCAAGTCGGGCTGGTTTGATAGTACCAAGTGGCTCCTGCAATCTGCCATCAAAAAGTTGTCAGGCGAGTTTTGTTTTCCAGGGAAAAGCGCCGTTGTTTGTATTTGGGGGCCTGTGGCTGGGAGTGGCCGGCTGGCTCCTTTGAACCCACGATACGCAGGATGGTTCCCAGACCCAAGGTGGCACCAGTGCCAAGTCGGGCTGGTTTGATACTACCAAGTGCGTCCTGCAATCTGCCATCCAGAAGCGGGGCAGCTTAATTTTGTTTGCCAGGGAAACGGGCCGTGGGTTTTGTTTGGGGGCCTATGGCTGAGAGTGGCCGGCTGGCTCCTGAAAATCCACGCTAGGCAGCATGGTTCCCAGATGCAAGGTGGCACCAGTGCCAAGTCGGGCTGGTTTGATGGTGCAAAGTGGCTCCTGCAATCTGCCATCCAGAAGCGGGGCAGCTGATTTTTGTTTGCCAGAGAAAAATTCCGTGGATTGTTTTTGGGGGCATATTGCTGGGAGTGGCCGGCTGGCTCCTTAAAATGCTCGATACGCATGATGGTTCCCAGGTCCAAGGTGTCACCACTACCAAGTCGGCCTGCGGTTTTAGTATCAAGTTCATCCTGCAATTTGCCATCCAGAAGAGGGGCGGTTGAGTTTTGTTTGCCAGAGAAACGGGCCGAGGTTTCTGTTTGGGGACATATGGCTGAGAGTGGCCGGCTGGCCCCTGAATATCCACGATACACAGCATGGTTCCCAGATCCAAGGTGGCACCAGTGCCAAGTTGGGCTGGTTTGATAGTACCAAGTGTCTCCTGCAATCTGCCATCCAGAAGCGGGGCAGCTTACTTTTGTTTGCCAGAGAAATAGGCCTAGGTTTTTGTCTGGGGGCCTGTGGCTAGGAGTGGCCGGCTGGCTCCTAAGAATCCACGATACGCAGGATGTTTCCCAGACCCAAGGTGGCACCAGTGCCAAGTCGGGCTGGTTTGATAGTACCAAGTGGCTCCTGCAAACTCCATCAAAAAGTTGGCAGGCGTGTTTTGTTTTCCAGGGAACAGCGCCGTTGATTTTGTTTGGGGGCCTGTGGCTGGGAGTGGCCGGCTGGCTCCTTAGAATCCACGATACGCAGGATGGTTCCCAGACCCAAGGTGGCACCAGTGCCAAGTCGGGCTGGTTTGATTACACCAAGTGGCTCCTGCAATCTGCCATCCAGAAGTGAGGCAGCTAAGTTTTGTTTGCCAGAAAAAAGGGCCGTGGTTTTTGTTGGGGGCCTGTGGCTGGGAGTGAGCGGCTGGCTCCTTAGAATCCACCATACGCAGGATGGTTCCCAGACCCAAGGTGGCACCAGTGCCAAGTCGGGCTGGTTTGATAGTACCAAGTGGCTCCTGCAATCTGCCATCCAGAAGCGGTGCAGTTGAGTTTTGTTTGCCAGAGAAAAGGGCCGTGGGTTGTGTTTGGGGGCATATGGCTGGGAGTGGCCGGCTGTCTCATTAAAAAGATCGACACGCAGCATGGTTCCCAGACCCAAGGTGGCACCAGTGCCAAGTCGGGCTGTTTTTATAGTACCAAGTGCGTCCTGCAATTTGCCATCCAGAAGAGGGGCAGTGGAGTTTTGTTTGCCAGAGAATAGCGCCGTTGTTTGTGTTTGGGGGCTTGTGGCTGGGAGTGGCCGACTGGCGCCTTAGAATCTGTGTTACGCAGCATGGTTCCCAGACCAGAGGTGGCACCAGTGCCAAGTTGGGCTGGTTTGATAGTACCAAGTGGCTCCTGCAATCTGCCATCCAGAAGCGGGGCAGCTTACTTTTGTTTGCCAGGGAAACGGGCCGAGGTTTGTGACTGGGGACCTATGGCTGGGAGTGACCGGCTGGCTCCTGAAAAGCTACGATAGGCAGGATGGTGACCAGACCCATGGTGGCACCAGTGCCAAGTTGGGCTGGTTTGATAGTACCAAGTGGCTCCTGCAATCTGCCATCAAAAAGTTGTCAGGCGAGTTTTGTTTTCCAGGGAAAAGCGCCGTTGTTTGTATTTGGGGGCCTGTGGCTGGGAGTGGCCGGCTGGCTCCTTTGAACCCACGATACGCAGGATGGTTCCCAGACCCAAGGTGGCACCAGTGCCAAGTCGGGCTGGTTTGATAGTACCAAATGCGTCCTGCAATCTGCCATCCAGAAGCGGGGCAGCTTAATTTTGTTTGCCAGGGAAACGGGCCGTGGGTTTTGTTTGGGGGCCTATGGCTGAGAGTGGCCGGCTGGCTCCTGAAAATCCACGCTAGGCAGCATGGTTCCCAGATGCAAGGTGGCACCAGTGCCAAGTCGGGCTGGTTTGATGGTGCAAAGTGGCTCCTGCAATCTGCCATCCAGAAGCGGGGCAGCTGATTTTTGTTTGCCGGAGAAAAATTCCGTGGATTGTTTTTGGGGGCATATTGCTGGGAGTGGCCGGCTGGCTCCTTAAAATGCTCGATACGCATGATGGTTCCCAGGTCCAAGGTGTCACCACTACCAAGTCGGCCTGCGGTTTTAGTATCAAGTTCATCCTGCAATTTGCCATCCAGAAGAGGGGCAGTTGAGTTTTGTTTGCCAGAGAAACGGGCCGAGGTTTCTGTTTGGGGACATATGGCTGAGAGTGGCCGGCTGGCCCCTGAATATCCACGATACACAGCATGGTTCCCAGATCCAAGGTGGCACCAGTGCCAAGTTGGGCTGGTTTGATAGTACCAAGTGTCTCCTGCAATCTGCCATCCAGAAGCGGGGCAGCTTACTTTTGTTTGCCAGAGAAATAGGCCTAGGTTTTTGTCTGGGGGCCTGTGGCTAGGAGTGGCCGGCTGGCTCCTAAGAATCCACGATACGCAGGATGTTTCCCAGACCCAAGGTGGCACCAGTGCCAAGTCGGGCTGGTTTGATAGTACCAAGTGGCTCCTGCAAACTCCATCAAAAAGTTGGCAGGCGTGTTTTGTTTTCCAGGGAACAGCGCAGTTGATTTTGTTTGGGGGCCTGTGGCTGGGAGTGGCCGGCTGGCTCCTTAGAATCCACGATACGCAGGATGGTTCCCAGACCCAAGGTGGCACCAGTGCCAAGTCGGGCTGGTTTGATTACACCAAGTGGCTCCTGCAATCTGCCATCCAGAAGTGAGGCAGCTAAGTTTTGTTTGCCAGAAAAAAGGGCCGTGGTTTTTGTTGGGGGCCTGTGGCTGGGAGTGGCCGGCTGGCTCCTTAGAATCCACCATACGCAGGATGGTTCCCAGACCCAAGGTGGCACCAGTGCCAAGTCGGGCTGGTTTGATACTCCCAAGTGGCTCCTGCAAACTGCCATCCAGAAGCGGGGCAGCTGAGTTTTGTTTGCCAGGGAAATGGGCCGTTGTTTGTGTTTGGGGGCCTGTGGCTGGGAGTGTTCGGCTGGTTCCTGAATATGTACGATACGCAGGATTGTTCCCAGACCCAAGGTGGCACCAGTGCCAAGTCGGGCTGGTTTGATGGTGCAAAGTGGCTCCTGCAATCTGCCATCCAGACGCGGGGCAGCGGATTTTTGTTTCCATGAGTAATGGTCCGTGGTTTGTTTTTGGGGGTATATGGCTGGGCCTGGCCGGCTGGCTCCTTAAAAAGCTCGATATGCAGGATGGTTCCCTGACACAAGGTGGCACCAGTGCCACGTCGGGCGGTTTTCGTAGTACAAAGTGCGTCCTAAAATTTGCCATCCAGAAGAGGGGCAGTTGAGTTTTGTTTGCCAGAGAAAAGGTCCGTGGTTTGTTTTTGGGGGCATATGGCTGAGAGTGGCTGGCTGGCCCCTGAAAATCCACGATACACAGGATGGTTCCCAGATCCAAGGTGGCACCTGTGCCAAGTCGGGCTGATTTGATAGTACTAAGTAGCTCCTGCAATCTGCCATGCAGAAGCGGGACAGCTTACTTTTGTTTGCCAGGGAAACGGGCCGAGGTTTGTGTTTGGGGGCCTATGGCTGAGAGTGACCGGCTGGCTCCTGAAAAGCTACAATAGGCAGGATGGTGACCAGACCCATGGTGGCACCAGTGCCAAGTTGGGCTGGTTTGATAGTACCAAGTGGTTCCTGCAATCTGCCATCCAGAAGCAGGGCAGCTGAGTTTTGTTTGCCAGAGAAAAGGGCCTTGGTTTGTGTTTGGGGGCATATGGCTGGGTGTGGCCAGCTGGCTCCTTAAAATGCACGATATGCAACATGGCTCCCAGACCCAAGGTGGCACCAGTGCCAAGTTGGGCTGGTTTGATAGTACCAAGTGGCTCCTGCAATCTTCCATGATCACGTGGAGAAATACTTTCTGGTTTCAGCCTCATGCTCTTTCTTCTCTCCCTCAACTTCTCTATCACCTCTCATCTGGTTCACATGCGCTGTCTTCAAGGTCCACAGGCTACTTTTCACAGAATCTTCTGGCCTGATGAAGTAAGAATGATGAATAGAACAGAGCTGGGATCTATTTTCCAGTTTGGATAAAATGCATTCTGCACACAAATCCAAGGAGAACGGGCTGCCCCGATGCCCAGAAAATCTTTCACTCCTGCTAGTGTTCTACGTCAACCGCAACTTAGTCTGAAAGAAAAGCTTTTTCTCTGAGAGCATCTGAGAGGTTTGCATGAAGCACTGATATCTGACATATGCAATTTTGAATAGGAGAGGAAAAAGAAAATGGCAAGGAGTTTTTAATTTTAGTGGTTTCAATTTTAATTTCCGTGCACTTTTTCAAAACTTGTCAGCTCAAATGCCCATCAACATCTTTTAGTCATCTGTAAGTCAGTATTCATATAAAATGTGCTTCAAATCCAAAGAATTTCAAATTTGCACTCCAAGCTTCTATGCCTAGATTTATGATTTCCTACACATATTAGATGAAAGGAAGGCCTTTTTTACTGTGGGAGTGCTGGAACACTGGAACAGGTTGCCCAGAGAAGTTGTGGGTGTCCCATCCCTGAAAGTATTCAAGGTCACCTTGGACGGGGCTTGGAGCAGCAACAAAGGAGAAGCTTGATGGTAGAGAAACAAAGTTGGACTATAGAAGAAACTCGGATTGAAGTATAGGATCAAGTTTTCTCTCAGCTCTTGGGGTAAATTCAAAGTTGTACAAAATGACATTTATCTGTGCTATTCACTACTGTAACAGAAAGTTTCATGAAAACTGTACAGAAGATAGTAAATTTTAAAAGAGATAAGAATTACAGCATAAAATCCATGGGATAGGTTACAACATGAGACACTCTCTAAGAGAAAATCTCTTTGTTTCAGCACTTCATCGGGGTAAGATTTCATGAAGTGCCAAAGAAGGCGGCAAAATATCATTCGGGACATTATTTACTGGAATTCAGCCTGGCCATTAGTAGGAACTGCCTTTGAACATATCATGTAGATATACCACACACGCTTTCCCTTCACTGAAAAATTACTGTTTACAACAAATAAGCAATTGACGATCAAAATTGATTGAAAGCATCTTAAACATGTCAAGTATTTCATTGTAGATGATCTGTGATCCAAATGCTTCTTCCACCTTCGAGAGGGACAGAAGAATTCTTCCATATCATGATGGTTTAAAATTGTATCAACCAATGTTTTCTGCTGAAAAGATATCATCTATTTTTTTCTATTTTTGGAAGAAAATATTCCTAGACATACAACAGGTGAGAACTAAGTAATTTTAAAGAAACAAATGAAATGAAAATATTCTGTAAATAGAATGAAATGAAAAGCTGTGTTTTAAATAGGAGCTAAATATTAAACAGAATTTTTGTACCAGGCATTTGAATTACTGCACCAGCTCTTTTGCCCATCAAGAGAGGCATTTAGCATTTCAGTCTTTTCCAAGGTGTTCATGATCTGCTATGCTGATCTCTGTGTGTGCCTAGGTGTGTGTGGAGGGGGGGGCATATGAAGGGGAGTGTGTATGTTTGCTTTACAATTGTTGTGGCAGATTCATGCCTCAGCTCCACATTTTGTTTTAAAAAGGTCACACCGAGTGGATATGAAGTTTACTATCAACAAGAGATCGATTCCCAAATCATCCATTTGACTCTCCCTTATAAATCATGTGCTTTGTTGCATATTTTATCAAATATACTTTCAAGCCAGATGGAGGAAGGAGGATGTGGGAATCCCTCCACCATCTTGCAACTTTTATGTAAGTAGGTTTTCAAGAAAATCATCATTTCTCTTTTAAATATGTCTGGAACAGGTATGATGGTAGTGTCAACCTGTTGGAGTTTTTGTTGCTGGAAGAAGTTGTACAAAAGGATTGGTTTTTACATTGACCAGTTACTGAATCAAGCGCAGGAATACATTGGAAATTTAGCTGGGGGTTCCTTTTCCCAGCAGACTACTTCTAGAACGAGCTTGTACACTGAAGCTGACTCTTTTGCTCTCTTTTTGTTTCTTTCCTATTTTCTTGGCTTCTTTGCCACTATCTAGACAATTTTGGAACTTTGTTCCCAACTAAAATGGTTTCAATAGTCTGATTGTGATCATACATTTTTACAAGGAATTTTTAAAATCTTTCCTCGAGTCCAGAAAGTCAAGGACTTAGATCTTTTTCTTCCCTTATCAATATTGCCATGAAATTGATAAATAAAGACCAACTCTTTATTTTTGTTTTTAACCCACGTAGATAATTCCCATCCATTAATCCATTTTGTGGACCAATAGCTGCCATTCTGATGGAAGCTGTCACTTCTTAACAATAGGCATTCTGTGACTATGTTGACTGCACTTTGGGTGAAGATCCTAACTGGTCTTAGATATACATAGGGAGAAATTTGCTCAGCCAGTGTCAGTCTTAAGCATGCGTATCAGAAGATCTTTCTAGAGCTGGGAATTTTCCCATGAAAGGGATTCAGTTAGGGAAGAGACACTTGTGCCAGAGTTTTACATTCTTCTTGAACACTGCTTAAGGAACTTAGATGCCATGTCCATTTGGATCTCTGTCTGCACAGAACTTTGTCATGCCAGCGCTTTGAAATGCATCTTGAAGAGAATTCACTAGCACAGAATGAAAGAGAGTGGAAGGGGTTGGTGGGGCTAACCAGGCCCAACCCCCCTGCCTAAACCAGGATACCTAGAGCCTCTTGCCCAGGATTCTATCTGGGTGTACTTTTAATGTCTTCAAAGATCCAGGCTCCACAATCTTTCTGGGCAGTCTGTGCCGTGGTTCAGTCACCCTGACAGTAAAGAAACATTTACTGATGTTCAAAGGCAATCTCCTGTATTTCAGTGTGTGCCCACTGCCTCTTGTCTTTTCCCTCAGCATCACTGAAAAGACACTGATTCCCTCCCCTTTGCACTATTGCTTCCATATGTATGTGTGATGCCATGTAGAGGTATGTCAAAAACCTCCCTGAAGCCCAGGCAGATAATATTCCCTTCATCTACCAGTCAAGTTGATTCATCAGAGGAGTTTAAAGTGATGTTCAGCATGAAATTCCCCTGAAAAATCATGCTAACTACATTATTTGGTCATCTGTCATGTGCCTGGCAAGGATTTCCAGGAAGAGCTGCTTCATCAACTTCCTGGGGATAAAAAAGAGGCTGGCTGGTTTGTACTATGGCGAGTCCTCTTAATTGCCTTTTTTGAAGATGGGTGTCATTTGCTAACATCCACTCTTTAGCTCCTCTTCTCATCTACACCTCGGCAAAAAGCTTTTCCACTATGTCTGGCTAGGAAAAACTGTGCCAGCACAGAAAACATCTCCCATCGTGTTCTAGAAGTTGCACGGATGTCTGCCAAGTGTTTGGCAGGAAGAAAAGAAAAGTTGTCCAAAACAGCTTCCAATCGAATGTTCCTGTGATTGGAAAAGTCAGGAGAGTGCAAAGGTACTGTTTTCTATCAGTTGGCAAGGTGCGCACACAATCCCAGTGTTGTACAGCTTGCTTCTTCACCTTCCCGAAGCTGCCGCTCTCGCCGGCTGCCGGAGCCCAAGAAGCGGCTTCGCGCAAAGACGATTGTGCCGCTCACAGTGCTCTCCTTAGCGCGGCTTCTGCCGAAAGACGCCCGGCAGCGGCTCTTACCTCCGGAGAGCATCCTACCTTCGTCTTTAGCTCCTCTTCTCATCTACACCTCGGCAAAACGCTTTTCCACTATGTCTGGCTAGGAAAAACTGTGCCAGCACAGAAAACATCTCCCATCGTGTTCTAGAAGTTGCACGGATGTCTGCCAAGTGTTTGGCAGGAAGAAAAGAAAAGTTGTCCAAAACAGCTTCCAATCGAATGTTCCTGTGATTGGAAAAGTCAGGAGAGTGCAAAGGTACTGTTTTCTATCAGTTGGCAAGGTGCGCACACAATCCCAGTGTTGTACAGCTTGCTTCTTCACCTTCCCGAAGCTGCCACTCTCGCCGGCTGCCGGAGCCCAAGAAGCGGCTTCTTCGCGCAAAGACGATTGTGCCGCTCACAGGGCTCTCCTTAGCGCGGCTTCTGCCGAAAGACGCCCGGCAGCGGCTCTTACCTCCGGAGAGCATCCTACCTTCGTCTTTCGCGTCTTTTGTAGTCTACATCTTAGCAAAACGCTTCTCCACTATGTCTGGCTAGGAAAAACTGTGCCAGCACAGAAAACATCTCCCATCGTGTTCTAGAAGTTGCACGGATGTCTGCCAAGTGTTTGGCAGGAAGAAAAGAAAAGTTGTCCAAAACAGCTTCCAATCGAATGTTCCTGTGATTGGAAAAGTCAGGAGAGTGCAAAGGTACTGTTTTCTATCAGTTGGCAAGGTGCGCACACAATCCCAGTGTTGTACAGCTTGCTTCTTCACCTTCCCGAAGCTGCCGCTCTCGCCGGCTGCCGGAGCCCAAGAAGCGGCTTCTTCGCGCAAAGACGATTGTGCCGCTCACAGGGCTCTCCTTAGCGCGGCTTCTGCCGAAAGACGCCCGGCAGCGGCTCTTACCTCCGGAGAGCATCCTACCTTCGTCTTTCGCGTCTTTTGTAGTCTACATCTTAGCAAAACGCTTCTCCACTATGTCTGGCTAGGAAAAACTGTGCCAGCACAGAAAACATCTCCCATCGTGTTCTAGAAGTTGCACGGATGTCTGCCAAGTGTTTGGCAGGAAGAAAAGAAAAGTTGTCCAAAACAGCTTCCAATCGAATGTTCCTGTGATTGGAAAAGTCAGGAGAGTGCAAAGGTACTGTTTTCTATCAGTTGGCAAGGTGCGCACACAATCCCAGTGTTGTACAGCTTGTTTCTTCACCTTCCCGAAGCTGCCGCTCTCGCCGGCTGCCGGAGCCCAAGAAGCGGCTTCTTCGCGCAAAGACGATTGTGCCGCTCACAGTGCTCCCCTTAGCGCGGCTTCTGCCGAAAGACGCCCGGCAGCGGCTCTTACCTCCTGAGAGTGGCAGCTTCGGGAAGGTGAAGAAGCAAGCTGTACAACACTGGGATTGTGTGCGCACCTTGCCAACTGATAGAAAACAGTACCTTTGCACTCTCCTGACTTTTCCAATCACAGGAACATTCGATTGGAAGCTGTTTTGGACAACTTTTCTTTTCTTCCTCCCAAACACTTGGCAGACATATCTGCAACTTCTAGAACACGATGGGAGATGTTTTCTGGGCTGGCACGGTTTTTCCTAGCCAGACATAGTGGAAAAGCGTTTTGCTAAGATGTAGACTACATAAGACGCGAAAGACGAAGGTAGGATGCTCTCCGGAGGTAAGAGCCGCTGCCGGGCGTCTTTCGGCAGAAGCCGCGCTAAGGAGAGCACTGTGAGCGGCACAATCGTCTTTGCGCGAAGAAGCCGCTTCTTGGGCTCCGGCAGCCGGCGAGAGCGGCAGCTTCAGGAAGGTGAAGAAGCAAGCTGTACAACACTGGGATTGTGTGCGCACCTTGCCAACTGATAGAAAACAGTACCTTTGCACTCTCCTGACTTTTCCAATCACAGGAACATTCGATTGGAAGCTGTTTTGGACAACTTTTCTTTTCTTCCTGCCAAACACTTGGCAGACATCCGTGCAACTTCTAGAACACGATGGGAGATGTTTTCTGTGCTGGCACAGTTTTTCCTAGCCAGACATAGTGGAAAAGCGTTTTGCTAAGATGTAGACTACAAAAGACGCGAAAGACGAAGGTAGGATGCTCTCCGGAGGTAAGAGCCGCTGCCGGGCGTCTTTCGGCAGAAGCCGCGCTAAGGAGAGCCCTGTGAGCGGCACAATCGTCTTTGCGCGAAGAAGCCGCTTCTTGGGCTCCGGCAGCCGGCGAGAGCGGCAGCTTCGGGAAGGTGAAGAAGCAAGCTGTACAACACTGGGATTGTGTGCGCACCTTGCCAACTGATAGAAAACAGTACCTTTGCACTCTCCTGACTTTTCCAATCACATGAACATTCGATTGGAAGCTGTTTTGAACAACTTTTCTTTTCTTCCTGCCAAACACTTGGCAGACATCCGTGCAACTTCTAGAACACGATGGGAGATGTTTTCTGTGCTGGCACAGTTTTTCCTAGCCAGACATAGTGGAAAAGCGTTTTGCCGAGGTGTAGACTACAAAAGACGCGAAAGACGAAGGTAGGATGCTCTCCGGAGGTAAGAGCCGCTGCCGGGCGTCTTTCGGCAGAAGCCGCGCTAAGGAGAGCCCTGTGAGCGGCACAATCGTCTTTGCGCGAACAAGCCGCTTCTTGGGCTCCGGCAGCCGGCGAGAGTGGCAGCTTCGGGAAGGTGAAGAAGCAAGCTGTACAACACTGGGATTGTGTGCGCACCTTGCCAACTGATAGAAAACAGTACCTTTGCACTCTCCTGACTTTTCCAATCACAGGAACATTCGATTGGAAGCTGTTTTGGACAACTTTTCTTTTCTTCCTGCCAAACACTTGGCAGACATCCGTGCAACTTCTAGAACACGATGGGAGATGTTTTCTGTGCTGGCACAGTTTTTCCTAGCCAGACATAGTGGAAAAGCGTTTTGCTAAGATGTAGACTACAAAAGACGCGAAAGACGAAGGTAGGATGCTCTCCGGAGGTAAGAGCCGCTGCCGGGCGTCTTTCGGCAGAAGCCGCGCTAAGGAGAGCACTGTGAGCGGCACAATCGTCTTTGCGCGAAGAAGCCGCTTCTTGGGCTCCGGCAGCCGGCGAAAGCGGCAGCTTCGGGAAGGTGAAGAAGCAAGCTGTACAACACTGGGATTGTGTGCGCACCTTGCCAACTGATAGAAAACAGTACCTTTGCACTCTCCTGACTTTTCCAATCACAGGAACATTCGATTGGAAGCTGTTTTGGACAACTTTTCTTTTCTTCCTGCCAAACACTTGGCAGACATCCGTGCAACTTCTAGAACACGATGGGAGATGTTTTCTGTGCTGGCACAGTTTTTCCTAGCCAGACATAGTGGAAAAGCGTTTTGCTAAGATGTAGACTACAAAAGACGCGAAAGACGAAGGTAGGATGCTCTCCGGAGGTAAGAGCCGCTGCCGGGCGTCTTTCGGCAGAAGCCGCGCTAAGGAGAGCACTGTGAGCGGCACAATCGTCTTTGCGCGAAGAAGCCGCTTCTTGGGCTCCGGCAGCCGGCGAGAGCGGCAGCTTCGGGAAGGTGAAGAAGCAAGCTGTACAACACTGGGATTGTGTGCGCACCTTGCCAACTGATAGAAAACAGTACCTTTGCACTCTCCTGACTTTTCCAATCACAGGAACATTCGATTGGAAGCTGTTTTGGACAACTTTTCTTTTCTTCCTGCCAAACACTTGGCAGACATCCGTGCAACTTCTAGAACACGATGGGAGATGTTTTCTGTGCTGGCACAGTTTTTCCTAGCCAGACATAGTGGAAAAGCGTTTTGCTAAGATGTAGACTACAAAAGACACGAAAGACGAAGGTAGGATGCTCTCCGGAGGTAAGAGCCGCTGCCGGGCGTCTTTCGGCAGAAGCCGCGCTAAGGAGAGCACTGTGAGCGGCACAATCGTCTTTGCGCGAAGAAGCCGCTTCTTGGGCTCTGGCAGCCGGCGAGAGCGGCAGCTTCGGGAAGGTGAAGAAGCAAGCTGTACAACACTGGGATTGTGTGCGCACCTTGCCAACTGATAGAAAACAGTACCTTTGCACTCTCCTGACTTTTCCAATCACAGGAACATTCGATTGGAAGCTGTTTTGGACAACTTTTCTTTTCTTCCTGCCAAACACTTGGCAGACATCCGTGCAACTTCTAGAACACGATGGGAGATGTTTTCTGTGCTGGCACAGTTTTTCCTAGCCAGACATAGTGGAAAAGCTTTTTGCCGAGGTGTAGATGAGAAGAGGAGCTAAAGACGAAGGTAGGATGCTCTCCGGAGGTAAGAGCCGCTGCCGGGCGTCTTTCGGCAGAAGCCGCGCTAAGGAGAGCCCTGTGAGCGGCACAATCGTCTTTGCGCGAAGAAGCCGCTTCTTGGGCTCCGGCAGCCGGCGAGAGCGGCAGCTTCGGGAAGGTGAAGAAGCAAGCTGTACAACACTGGGATTGTGTGCGCACCTTGCCAACTGATAGAAAACAGTACCTTTGCACTCTCCTGACTTTTCCAATCACAGGAACATTCGATTGGAAGCTGTTTTGGACAACTTTTCTTTTCTTCCTGCCAAACACTTGGCAGACATCCGTGCAACTTCTAGAACACGATGGGAGATGTTTTCTGTGCTGGCACAGTTTTTCCTAGCCAGACATAGTGGAAAAGCGTTTTGCTAAGATGTAGACGACAACAGAGGCTAAAGAGTGGATGTTAACAAATGACACCCATCTTCAAAAAAGGCAATTAAGAGGACTCGCCATAGTACAAACCAGCCAGCCTCTTTTTTATCCCCAGGAAGTTGATGAAGCAGCTCTTCCTGGAAATCCTTGCCAGGCACATGACAGATGACCAAATAATGTAGTTAGCATGATTTTTCAGGGGAATTTCATGCTGAACATCACTTTAAACTCCTCTGATGAATCAACTTGACTGGTAGATGAAGGGAATATTATCTGCCTGGGCTTCAGGGAGGTTTTTGACATACCTCTACATGGCATCACACATACATATGGAAGCAATAGTGCAAAGGGGAGGGAATCAGTGTCTTTTCAGTGATGCTGAGGGAAAAGACAAGAGGCAGTGGGCACACACTGAAATACAGGAGATTGCCTTTGAACATCAGTAAATGTTTCTTTACTGTCAGGGTGACTGAACCACGGCACAGACTGCCCAGAAAGATTGTGGAGCCTGGATCTTTGAAGACATTAAAAGTACACCCAGATAGAATCCTGGGCAAGAGGCTCTAGGTATCCTGGTTTAGGCAGGGGGGTTGGGCCTGGTTAGCCCCACCAACCCCTTCCACTCTCTTTCATTCTGTGCTAGTGAATTCTCTTCAAGATGCATTTCAAAGCACTGGCATGACAAAGTTCTGTGCAGACAGAGATCCAAATGGACATGGCATCTAAGTTCCTTAAGCAGTGTTCAAGAAGAATGTAAAACTCTGGCACAAGTGTCTCTTCCCTAACTGAATCCCTTTCATGGGAAAATTCCCAGCTCTAGAAAGATCTTCTGATACGCATGCTTAAGACTGACACTGGCTGAGCAAATTTCTCCCTATGTATATCTAAGACCAGTTAGGATCTTCACCCAAAGTGCAGTCAACATAGTCACAGAATGCCTATTGTTAAGAAGTGACAGCTTCCATCAGAATGGCAGCTATTGGTCCACAAAATGGATTAATGGATGGGAATTATCTACGTGGGTTAAAAACAAAAATAAAGAGTTGGTCTTTATTTATCAATTTCATGGCAATATTGATAAGGGAAGAAAAAGATCTAAGTCCTTGACTTTCTGGACTCGAGGAAAGATTTTAAAAATTCCTTGTAAAAATGTATGATCACAATCAGACTATTGAAACCATTTTAGTTGGGAACAAAGTTCCAAAATTGTCTAGATAGTGGCAAAGAAGCCAAGAAAATAGGAAAGAAACAAAAAGAGAGCAAAAGAGTCAGCTTCAGTGTACAAGCTCGTTCTAGAAGTAGTCTGCTGGGAAAAGGAACCCCCAGCTAAATTTCCAATGTATTCCTGCGCTTGATTCAGTAACTGGTCAATGTAAAAACCAATCCTTTTGTACAACTTCTTCCAGCAACAAAAACTCCAACAGGTTGACACTACCATCATGCCTGTTCCAGACATATTTAAAAGAGAAATGATGATTTTCTTGAAAACCTACTTACATAAAAGTTGCAAGATGGTGGAGGGATTCCCACATCCTCCTTCCTCCATCTGGCTTGAAAGTATATTTGATAAAATATGCAACAAAGCACATGATTTATAAGGGAGAGTCAAATGGATGATTTGGGAATCGATCTCTTGTTGATAGTAAACTTCATATCCACTCGGTGTGACCTTTTTAAAACAAAATGTGGAGCTGAGGCATGAATCTGCCACAACAATTGTAAAGCAAACATACACACTCCCCTTCATATGCCCCCCCCTCCACACACACCTAGGCACACACAGAGATCAGCATAGCAGATCATGAACACCTTGGAAAAGACTGAAATGCTAAATGCCTCTCTTGATGGGCAAAAGAGCTGGTGCAGTAATTCAAATGCCTGGTACAAAAATTCTGTTTAATATTTAGCTCCTATTTAAAACACAGCTTTTCATTTCATTCTATTTACAGAATATTTTCATTTCATTTGTTTCTTTAAAATTACTTAGTTCTCACCTGTTGTATGTCTAGGAATATTTTCTTCCAAAAATAGAAAAAAATAGATGATATCTTTTCAGCAGAAAACATTGGTTGATACAATTTTAAACCATCATGATATGGAAGAATTCTTCTGTCCCTCTCGAAGGTGGAAGAAGCATTTGGATCACAGATCATCTACAATGAAATACTTGACATGTTTAAGATGCTTTCAATCAATTTTGATCGTCAATTGCTTATTTGTTGTAAACAGTAATTTTTCAGTGAAGGGAAAGCGTGTGTGGTATATCTACATGATATGTTCAAAGGCAGTTCCTACTAATGGCCAGGCTGAATTCCAGTAAATAATGTCCCGAATGATATTTTGCCGCCTTCTTTGGCACTTCATGAAATCTTACCCCGATGAAGTGCTGAAACACAGAGATTTTCTCTTAGAGAGTGTCTCATGTTGTAACCTATCCCATGGATTTTATGCTGTAATTCTTATCTCTTTTAAAATTTACTATCTTCTGTACAGTTTTCATGAAACTTTCTGTTACAGTAGTGAATAGCACAGATAAATGTCATTTTGTACAACTTTGAATTTACCCCAAGAGCTGAGAGAAAACTTGATCCTATACTTCAATCCGAGTTTCTTCTATAGTCCAACTTTGTTTCTCTACCATCAAGCTTCTCCTTTGTTGCTGCTCCAAGCCCCGTCCAAGGTGACCTTGAATACTTTCAGGGATGGGACACCCACAACTTCTCTGGGCAACCTGTTCCAGTGTTCCAGCACTCCCACAGTAAAAAAGGCCTTCCTTTCATCTAATATGTGTAGGAAATCATAAATCTAGGCATAGAAGCTTGGAGTGCAAATTTGAAATTCTTTGGATTTGAAGCACATTTTATATGAATACTGACTTACAGATGACTAAAAGATGTTGATGGGCATTTGAGCTGACAAGTTTTGAAAAAGTGCACGGAAATTAAAATTGAAACCACTAAAATTAAAAACTCCTTGCCATTTTCTTTTTCCTCTCCTATTCAAAATTGCATATGTCAGATATCAGTGCTTCATGCAAACCTCTCAGATGCTCTCAGAGAAAAAGCTTTTCTTTCAGACTAAGTTGCGGTTGACGTAGAACACTAGCAGGAGTGAAAGATTTTCTGGGCATTGGGGCAGCACGTTCTCCTTGGATTTGTGTGCAGAATGCATTTTATCCAAACTGGAAAATAGATCCCAGCTCTGTTCTATTCATCATTCTTACTTCATCAGGCCAGAAGATTCTGTGAAAAGTAGCCTGTGGACCTTGAAGACAGCGCATGTGAACCAGATGAGAGGTGATAGAGAAGTTGAGGGAGAGAAGAAAGAGCATATGGCTGAAACCAGAAAGTATTTCTCCACGTGATCATGGAAGATTGCAGGAGCCACTTGGTACTATCAAACCAGCCCGACTTGGCACTGGTGCCACTATGGGTCTGGGAGCCATGTTGCATATCGTGCATTTTAAGGAGCCAGCTGGCCACACACAGCCATATGCCCCCAAACACAAACCAAGCCCTTTTCTCTGGCAAACAAAACTCAGCTACCCTGCTTCTGGATAGCAGATTGCAGGAGCCACTTGGTACTATCAAACCAGCCCAACTTGGCACTGGTGCCACCTTGGCTCTGGGAACCATCCTGCCTATTGTAGCTTTTCAGGAGCCAGCCGGTCACTCCCAGCCATAGGCCCCCAAACAGAAACCTCGGCCCGTTTCCCTGGCAAACAAAAGTAAGCTGCCCCGCTTCTGGATGGCAGATTGCAGGAGCTACTTAGTACTATCAAATCAGCCCGACTTGGCACAGGTGCCACCTTGGATCTGGGAACCATCCTGTGTATCGTGGATTTTCAGGGGCCAGCCGGCCACTCTCAGCCATATGCCCCCAAACACAAACCACGGACCTTTTCTCTGGCAAACAAAAATCAGCTGCCCCACTTCTGGATGGCAGATTGCAGGAGCCACTTGGGACTATCACACCAGCACAACATGGCACTGCTGCCACCTTGGATCTGGGAACAATCCTGCGTATCGTACATATTCAGGAACCAGCCGAACACTCCCAGCCACAGGCCCCCAAACACAAACAACGGCCCATTTCCCTGGCAAACAAAACTCAGCTGCCCCGCTTCTGGTGTGGCAGTTTGCAGGAGCCACTTGGGACTATCAAAGCAGCCCGACTTGGTAATGGTACCATCTTGGATCTGGGAACCATCCGGCGTATCGTGGATTTTCAGGGGCCAGCTGGTCATTCCCAGCCATATGCTCCCAAACACAAACCTCGGCCCTTTTCTCTGGCAAACAAAACTCAACTGCCCCTCTTCTGGATGGCAAATTGCAGGACGCACTTGGTACTACAAAAAGAGCCCGACTTGGCAGTGGTGCCACCTTGGCTCTGGGAACCATCCTGCGTATCGAGCATTTTAAGGAGCCAGCCGGCAATTCCCAGCCGTATGCCCCAAAAAGAAACCACGGACCTTTTCTCTGGCAAAAAAAACTCAGCTGTCCCGCTTCTGGATGGCAGATTGCAGGAGTCACTTTGAACCATACAACCAGCCTTACTTGGCACTGGTGCCACCTTGGATCTGGGAACCATCCTGCCTATCGTTGATTTTCAGGGGCCAGCCTACCACTCTCGGCCATAGGCCCCCAAACACAAACCACAGCCCTTTTCTCTAGCAAACAAAATTTAGCTGCCCCGCTTCTGGATGGCAAATTGCAGGAGCCACTGGGTACTACAAAAACAGCCCGACTTGGCACTGGTGCCACCTTGCGTCTGGTTACCATGCGGCGTATCGTGCATTTTAAGGAGCCAGGTGGCCACTCCCAGCCATATGCCCCCAAACACAACCCACGGCCCTTTTCTCTGGCAAACAAAACTCAGCTGCCCCGCTTCTGGATGGCAGAGTGCAGGAGACACTTGGTACTATCAAACCAGCCCGACTTGGCACTGGTGCCACCTTTGGTCTGGGAACCATCCTGCGTATTGTGGATTGTCAGGAGACAGCCGACCACTCTCGGCCACAGACCCCAATCAAAAACAAAGGTCCGTTTCCCTGGCAAAAAAAACTCAGCTGCCCCGCTTCTGGATGGGAGATTGCAGGAGGCACTTGACACTGTCAAACGAGCCCCACTTTGTACTGGTGCCACCTTGGGTCTGGGAACCATGCTGCGTATCGTGGATTTTCAAGAGCCAGCCGGCCACTGCCAGCCACAGGCCCCCAGACAAAAACCACAGCCTTTTTCTCTGGCAAACAAAACTCAGCTGCCCCGCTTCTGGATGGCAGATTGCAGGAGCCACTTGGTACTATCAAACCAGCCCGACTTGGCACTGGTGCCACCTTGGGTCTGGGAACCATCCTGCCTATCGTGGATTTTAAGGAGCCAGCCGGCTACTCTCAGTCACAGGCCCCCAACAAAAACCACGGCCCTTTTTTCTCGCAAACAAAACTTAGCTGCCTCACTTCTGGATGGCAGATTGCAGGAGTCACTTGGTGTAATCAAACCAGCCCGACTTGGCACTGGTGCCACCTTGGGTCTGGGAACCATCCTGCGTATCGTGGATTCTAAGGAGCCAGCCGGCCACTCCCAGCCACAGGCCCCCAAACAAAATCAACGGCGCTGTTCCCTGGAAAACAAAACACGCCTGCCAACTTTTTGATGGAGTTTGCAGGAGCCACTTGGTACTATCAAACCAGCCCAACTTGGCACTGGTGCCACCATGGGTCTGGTAAACATCCTGCGTATCGTGGATTCTTAGGAGCCAGCCGGCCACTCCTAGCCACAGGCCCCCAAACAAAAACCTAGGCCTATTTCTCTGGCAAACAAAAGTAAGCTGCCCCGCTTCTGGATGGCAGATTGCAGGAGACACTTGGTACTATCAAACCAGCCCAACTTGGCACTGGTGCCACCTTGGATCTGGGAACCATGCTGTGTATCGTGGATTTTCAGGGGCCAGCCGGCCACTCTCAGCCATATGCCCCCAAACAGAAACCTCGGCCCGTTTCTCTGGCAAACAAAACTCAACTGCCCCTCTTCTGGATGGCAAATTGCAAGATGAACTTGATACTAAAACCGCAGGCCGACTTGGTAGTGGTGACACCTTGGGCCTGGGAACCATCATGCGTATCGAGCATTTTAAGGAGCCAGCCGGCCACTCCCAGCAATATGCCCCCAAAAACAATCCACGGAATTTTTCTCTGGCAAACAAAAATCAGCTGCCCCGCTTCTGGATGGCAGATTGCAGGAGCCACTTTGCACCATCAAACCAGCCCGACTTGGCACTGGTGCCACCTTGCATCTGGGAACCATGCTGCCTAGCGTGGATTTTCAGGGGCCAGCGGGCCACTCTCAGCTATATGCCCCCAAACAAAACCCACGGCCCGTTTCCCTGGCAAACAAAAGTAAGCTGCCCTGCTTCTGGATGGCAGATTGCAGGAACCACTTGGTAGTATCAAACCAGCCCGACTTGGCACTGGTGCCACCTTGGGTCTGGGAACCATCCTGCGTATCGTGGATTCTAAGGAGCCAGCCGGCCACTCCCAGCCACAGGCCCCCAAATACAAACAACGGCGCTTTTCCCTGGAAAACAAAACTCGCCTGACAACTTTTTGATGGCAGATTGCAGGAGCAACTTGGTACTATCAAACCAGGCCAACTTGGCACTGGTGCCACCATGGGTCTGGTAACCATCCTGCCTATTGTAGCTTTCCAGGAGCCAGCCGGTCACTCCCAGCCATAGGCCCCCAGTCACAAACCTCGGCCCGTTTCCCTGGCAAACAAAAGTAAGCTGCCCCGCTTCTGGATGGCAGATTGCAGGAGCCACTTGGTACTATCAAACCAGCCCGACTTGGCACTGGTGCCACCTTGGGTCTGGGAACCATGCTGCGTATCGCAGATTCTAAGGCGCCAGTCGGCCACTCCCAGCCACAAGACCCCAAACACAAACAACGGCGCTTTTCTCTGGCAAACAAAACTCAACTGCCCCTCTTCTGGATGGCAATTTGCAGGACGCACTTGGTACTATCAAACCAGCACGTCTTGGCACTGGTGCCACCTTGGGTCTGGGAACCATCCTGCGTATTGTGGATTGTCAGGAGCCAGCTGGACACTCTCGGCCACAGACCCCAATCAAAAACAACGGCCCGTTTCACAGGCAAACAAAACTCAGCTGCCCCGCTTCTGGATGGGAGATTGCAGGAGGCACTTGACACTGTGAAACCAGCCCCACTTGGCACTGGTGCCACCTTGGGTCTGGGAACCATGCTGCGTATCATGGATTTTCAGGAGCCAGCCGGCCACTCCCAGCCATAGGCCCCCAAACAAAAACCACAGCCTTTTTCTCTGGCAAACAAAATTCAGCTGCCCCGCTTCTGGATGGCAGATTGCAGGAGCCACTTGGGAATATCACACCAGCACAACATGGCACTGGTGCCACCTTGGATCTGGGAATCATCCTTCCTATCGTGGATTTTCAGGGGCCGGCCGGTCACTCTCAGCCATAGGCCCCAAACACAAACCACGGCCCTTTTCTCTGGAAAACAAAACTCAACTGCCCCTCTTCTGGATGGCAGATTGCAGGAGCCACTGGGTACTATGAAACCAGCCCTACTTGGCACTGGTGCCACCTTGGGTCTGGGAACCATGCTGCGTATCATGGATTTTCAGGAGCCAGCCGTCCACTGCCAGCCACAGGCCCCGAAACACAAACAACAGCCTTTTTCTCTGGCAAACAAAATTCAGCTGCCCCGCTTCTGGATGGCAGATTGCAGGAACCACTTGGTACTAACAAACCAGCCCGACTTGGCACTGGTGCCACCTTGGGTCTGGGAACCATCCTGCGTATCGTGGATTCTAAGGAGCCAGCTGGCCACTCCCAGCCACAGGCCCCAAAACACACACAACGGCGCTTTTCCCTGGAAAACAAAACTCGCCTGCCAACTTTTTGATGGCAGATTGCAGGAGCCACTTGGTACTATCAAACCAGCCCAACTTGGCACTGGTGCCACCATGGGTCTGGTCACCATCCTGCCTATCGTAGCTTTTCAGGAGCCAGCTGGTCACTCCCTGCCATAGGCCCCGAGACACAAATCTCGGCCCGTTTCCCTGGCAAACAAAAGTAAGCTGCCCCGCTTCTGGATGGCAGATTGCAGGAGCCACTTGGTGCTATCAAACCAGCCCGACTTGGCACTGGTACCACCTTGGGTCTGGGAACCATCCTGCCTATCGTGGATTTTAAGGAGCCAGCCGGCTACTCTCAGCCACAGGCCCCCAACAAAAACCACGGCCCTTTTTTCTGGCAAACAAAACTTAGCTGCCTCACTTATGGATGGCAGATTGCAGGAGCCACTTGGTGTAATCAAACCAGCCCGACTTGGCACTGGTGTCACCTTGGGTCTGGGAACCATCCTGCGTATCGTGGATTCTAAGGAGCCAGCCGGCCACTCCCAGCCACAGGCCCCCAAACAAAATCAACGGCGCTGTTCCCTGGAAAACAAAACACGCCTGCCAACTTTTTGATGGAGTTTGCAGGAGCCACTTGGTACTATCAAACCAGCCCAACTTGGCACTGGTGCCACCATGGGTCTGGTAAACATCCTGCGTGTCGTGGATTCTTAGGAGCCAGCAGGCCACTCCTAGCCACAGGCCCCCAAACAAAAACCTAGGCCTATTTCTCTGGCAAACAAAAGTAAGCTGCCCCGCTTCTGGATGGCAGATTGCAGGAGACACTTGGGACTATCAAACCAGCCCAACTTGGCACTGGTGCCACCTTGGATCTGGGAACCATGTTGTGTATCGTGGATTTTCAGGGGCCAGCCGGCCACTCTCAGCCATATGTCCCCAAACAGAAACCTCGGCCCGTTTCTCTGGCAAACAAAACTCAACTGCCCCTCTTCTGGATGGCAAATTGCAGGATGAACTTGATACTAAAACCGCAGGCCGACTTGGTAGTGGTGACACCTTGGGCCTGGGAACCATCATGCGTATCGAGCATTTTAAGGAGCCAGCCGGCCACTCCCAGCAATATGCCCCCAAAAACAATCCACGGAATTTTTCTCTGGCAAACAAAAATCAGCTGCCCCGCTTCTGGATGGCAGATTGCAGGAGCCACTTTGCACCATCAAACCAGCCCGACTTGGCACTGGTGCCACCTTGCATCTGGGAACCATGCTGCCTAGCGTGGATTTTCAGGGGCCAGCGGGCCACTCTCAGCTATATGCCCCCAAACAAAACCCACGGCCCGTTTCCCTGGCAAACAAAAGTAAGCTGCCCTGCTTCTGGATGGCAGATTGCAGGAACCACTTGGTAGTATCAAACCAGCCCGACTTGGCACTGGTGCCACCTTGGGTCTGGGAACCATCCTGCGTATCGTGGATTCTAAGGAGCCAGCCGGCCACTCCCAGCCACAGGCCCCCAAATACAAACAACGGCGCTTTTCCCTGGAAAACAAAACTCGCCTGACAACTTTTTGATGGCAGATTGCAGGAGCAACTTGGTACTATCAAACCAGCCCAACTTGGCACTGGTGCCACCATGGGTCTGGTCACCATCCTGCCTATTGTAGCTTTCCAGGAGCCAGCCGGTCACTCCCAGCCATTTGCCCCCAAACACAAACCTCGGCCCGTTTCCCTGGCAAACAAAAGTAAGCTGCCCCGCTTCTGGATGGCAGATTGCAGGAGCCACTTGGTACTATCAAACCAGCCCAACTTGGAACTAGTGCCACCTTGGGTCTGGGAACCATCCTGCATATTGTGGATTGTCAGGAGCCAGCTGAACATTCTCGGCCACAGACCCCAATCAAAAACAACGGCCCGTTTCACAGGCAAACAAAACTCAGCTGCCCCGCTTCTGGATGGGAGATTGCAGGAGGCACTTGACACTGTGAAACCAGCCCCACTTGGCACTGGTGCCACCTTGGGTCTGGGAACCATGCTGCGTATCATGGATTTTCAGGAGCCAGCCGGCCACTCCCAGCCATAGGCCCCCAAACAAAAACCACAGCCTTTTTCTCTGGCAAACAAAATTCAGCTGCCCCACTTCTGGATGGCAGATTGCAGGAGCCACTTGGGACTATCACACCAGCACAACATGGCACTGGTGCCACCTTGGATATGGGAACCATCCTTCCTATCGTGGATTTTCAGGGGCCAGCCGGTCACTCTCAGCCATAGGCCCCAAACACAAACCACGGCCCTTTTCTCTGGAAAACAAAACTCAACTGCCCCTCTTCTGGATGGCAGATTGCAGGAGCCACTGGGTACTATGAAACTAGTCCTACTTGGCACTGGTGCCACCTTGGGTCTGGGAACCATGCTGCGTATCATGGATTTTCAGGAGCCAGCCGTCCACTGCCAGCCACAGGCCCCGAAACACAAACAACAGCCTTTTTCTCTGGCAAACAAAATTCAGCTGCCCCGCTTCTGGATGGCAGATTGCAGGAACCACTTGGTACTAACAAACCAGCCCGACTTGGCACTGGTGCCACCTTGGGTCTGGGAACCATCCTGCGTATCGTGGATTCTAAGGAGCCAGCTGGCCACTCCCAGCCACAGGCCCCAAAATACACACAACGGCGCTTTTCCCTGGAAAACAAAACTCGCCTGCCAACTTTTTGATGGCAGATTGCAGGAGCCACTTGGTACTATCAAACCAGCCCAACTTGGCACTGGTGCCACCATGGGTCTGGTCACCATCCTGCCTATCGTAGCTTTTCAGGAGCCAGCCGGTCACTCCCAGCCATAGGCCCCCAGAAAAAAACCTCGGTCCGTTTCCCTGGAAAACAAAAGTAAGCTGCCCCGCTTCTGGATGGCAGATTGCAGGAGCCACTTGGTGCTATCAAACCAGCCCGACTTGGCACTGGTGCCATCTTGGGTCTGGGAACCATCCTGCGTATCCTGTGTTCTAAGGAGCCAGCCGGCCACTCCCAGCCACAGTCCCCCAAACACAAACAACGGCGCTTTTCCCTGGAAAACAAAACTGACCTGCCAAATTTTTGATGGCAGATTGCAGGAGCAACTTGGTACTATCAAACCAGCCCAACTTGGCACTGGTGCCACCATGGGTCTGGTCACCATCCTGCCTATCGTAGCTTTTCAGGAGCCAGCTGGTCACTCCCTGCCATAGGCCCCGAGACACAAATCTCGGCCCGTTTCCCTGGCAAACAAAAGTAAGCTGCCCCGCTTCTGGATGGCAGATTGCAGGAGCCACTTGGTGCTATCAAACCAGCCCGACTTGGCACTGGTACCACCTTGGGTCTGGGAACCATCCTGCCTATCGTGGATTTTAAGGAGCCAGCCGGCTACTCTCAGCCACAGGCCCCCAACAAAAACCACGGCCCTTTTTTCTGGCAAACAAAACTTAGCTGCCTCACTTATGGATGGCAGATTGCAGGAGCCACTTGGTGTAATCAAACCAGCCCGACTTGGCACTGGTGTCACCTTGGGTCTGGGAACCATCCTGCGTATCGTGGATTCTAAGGAGCCAGCCGGCCACTCCCAGCCACAGGCCCCCAAACAAAATCAACGGCGCTGTTCCCTGGAAAACAAAACACGCCTGCCAACTTTTTGATGGAGTTTGCAGGAGCCACTTGGTACTATCAAACCAGCCCAACTTGGCACTGGTGCCACCATGGGTCTGGTAAACATCCTGCGTATCGTGGATTCTTAGGAGCCAGCAGGCCACTCCTAGCCACAGGCCCCCAAACAAAAACCTAGGCCTATTTCTCTGGCAAACAAAAGTAAGCTGCCCCGCTTCTGGATGGCAGATTGCAGGAGACACTTGGGACTATCAAACCAGCCCAACTTGGCACTGGTGCCACCTTGGATCTGGGAACCATGTTGTGTATCGTGGATTTTCAGGGGCCAGCCGGCCACTCTCAGCCATATGTCCCCAAACAGAAACCTCGGCCCGTTTCTCTGGCAAACAAAACTCAACTGCCCCTCTTCTGGATGGCAAATTGCAGGATGAACTTGATACTAAAACCGCAGGCCGACTTGGTAGTGGTGACACCTTGGGCCTGGGAACCATCATGCGTATCGAGCATTTTAAGGAGCCAGCCGGCCACTCCCAGCAATATGCCCCCAAAAACAATCCACGGAATTTTTCTCTGGCAAACAAAAATCAGCTGCCCCGCTTCTGGATGGCAGATTGCAGGAGCCACTTTGCACCATCAAACCAGCCCGACTTGGCACTGGTGCCACCTTGCATCTGGGAACCATGCTGCCTAGCGTGGATTTTCAGGGGCCAGCGGGCCACTCTCAGCTATATGCCCCCAAACAAAACCCACGGCCCGTTTCCCTGGCAAACAAAAGTAAGCTGCCCTGCTTCTGGATGGCAGATTGCAGGAACCACTTGGTAGTATCAAACCAGCCCGACTTGGCACTGGTGCCACCTTGGGTCTGGGAACCATCCTGCGTATCGTGGATTCTAAGGAGCCAGCCGGCCACTCCCAGCCACAGGCCCCCAAATACAAACAACGGCGCTTTTCCCTGGAAAACAAAACTCGCCTGCCAACTTTTTGATGGCAGATTGCAGGAGCAACTTGGTACTATCAAACCAGCCCAACTTGGCACTGGTGCCACCATGGGTCTGGTCACCATCCTGCCTATTGTAGCTTTCCAGGAGCCAGCCGGTCACTCCCAGCCATTTGCCCCCAAACACAAACCTCGGCCCGTTTCCCTGGCAAACAAAAGTAAGCTGCCCCGCTTCTGGATGGCAGATTGCAGGAGCCACTTGGTACTATCAAACCAGCCCAACTTGGAACTAGTGCCACCTTGGGTCTGGGAACCATCCTGCATATTGTGGATTGTCAGGAGCCAGCTGAACATTCTCGGCCACAGACCCCAATCAAAAACAACGGCCCGTTTCACAGGCAAACAAAACTCAGCTGCCCCGCTTCTGGATGGGAGATTGCAGGAGGCACTTGACACTGTGAAACCAGCCCCACTTGGCACTGGTGCCACCTTGGGTCTGGGAACCATGCTGCGTATCATGGATTTTCAGGAGCCAGCCGGCCACTCCCAGCCATAGGCCCCCAAACAAAAACCACAGCCTTTTTCTCTGGCAAACAAAATTCAGCTGCCCCACTTCTGGATGGCAGATTGCAGGAGCCACTTGGGACTATCACACCAGCACAACATGGCACTGGTGCCACCTTGGATATGGGAACCATCCTTCCTATCGTGGATTTTCAGGGGCCAGCCGGTCACTCTCAGCCATAGGCCCCAAACACAAACCACGGCCCTTTTCTCTGGAAAACAAAACTCAACTGCCCCTCTTCTGGATGGCAGATTGCAGGAGCCACTGGGTACTATGAAACTAGTCCTACTTGGCACTGGTGCCACCTTGGGTCTGGGAACCATGCTGCGTATCATGGATTTTCAGGAGCCAGCCGTCCACTGCCAGCCACAGGCCCCGAAACACAAACAACAGCCTTTTTCTCTGGCAAACAAAATTCAGCTGCCCCGCTTCTGGATGGCAGATTGCAGGAACCACTTGGTACTAACAAACCAGCCCGACTTGGCACTGGTGCCACCTTGGGTCTGGGAACCATCCTGCGTATCGTGGATTCTAAGGAGCCAGCTGGCCACTCCCAGCCACAGGCCCCAAAATACACACAACGGCGCTTTTCCCTGGAAAACAAAACTCGCCTGCCAACTTTTTGATGGCAGATTGCAGGAGCCACTTGGTACTATCAAACCAGCCCAACTTGGCACTGGTGCCACCATGGGTCTGGTCACCATCCTGCCTATCGTAGCTTTTCAGGAGCCAGCCGGTCACTCCCAGCCATAGGCCCCCAGAAAAAAACCTCGGTCCGTTTCCCTGGAAAACAAAAGTAAGCTGCCCCGCTTCTGGATGGCAGATTGCAGGAGCCACTTGGTGCTATCAAACCAGCCCGACTTGGCACTGGTGCCATCTTGGGTCTGGGAACCATCCTGCGTATCCTGTGTTCTAAGGAGCCAGCCGGCCACTCCCAGCCACAGTCCCCCAAACACAAACAACGGCGCTTTTCCCTGGAAAACAAAACTGACCTGCCAAATTTTTGATGGCAGATTGCAGGAGCAACTTGGTACTATCAAACCAGCCCAACTTGGCACTGGTGCCACCATGGGTCTGGTCACCATCCTGCCTATCGTAGCTTTTCAGGAGCCAGCTGGTCACTCCCTGCCATAGGCCCCGAGACACAAATCTCGGCCCGTTTCCCTGGCAAACAAAAGTAAGCTGCCCCGCTTCTGGATGGCAGATTGCAGGAGCCACTTGGTGCTATCAAACCAGCCCGACTTGGCACTGGTACCACCTTGGGTCTGGGAACCATCCTGCCTATCGTGGATTTTAAGGAGCCAGCCGGCTACTCTCAGCCGCAGGCCCCCAACAAAAACCACGGCCCTTTTTTCTGGCAAACAAAACTTAGCTGCCTCACTTATGGATGGCAGATTGCAGGAGCCACTTGGTGTAATCAAACCAGCCCGACTTGGCACTGGTGTCACCTTGGGTCTGGGAACCATCCTGCGTATCGTGGATTCTAAGGAGCCAGCCGGCCACTCCCAGCCACAGGCCCCCAAACAAAATCAACGGCGCTGTTCCCTGGAAAACAAAACACGCCTGCCAACTTTTTGATGGAGTTTGCAGGAGCCACTTGGTACTATCAAACCAGCCCAACTTGGCACTGGTGCCACCATGGGTCTGGTAAACATCCTGCGTATCGTGGATTCTTAGGAGCCAGCAGGCCACTCCTAGCCACAGGCCCCCAAACAAAAACCTAGGCCTATTTCTCTGGCAAACAAAAGTAAGCTGCCCCGCTTCTGGATGGCAGATTGCAGGAGACACTTGGGACTATCAAACCAGCCCAACTTGGCACTGGTGCCACCTTGGATCTGGGAACCATGTTGTGTATCGTGGATTTTCAGGGGCCAGCCGGCCACTCTCAGCCATATGTCCCCAAACAGAAACCTCGGCCCGTTTCTCTGGCAAACAAAACTCAACTGCCCCTCTTCTGGATGGCAAATTGCAGGATGAACTTGATACTAAAACCGCAGGCCGACTTGGTAGTGGTGACACCTTGGGCCTGGGAACCATCATGCGTATCGAGCATTTTAAGGAGCCAGCCGGCCACTCCCAGCAATATGCCCCCAAAAACAATCCACGGAATTTTTCTCTGGCAAACAAAAATCAGCTGCCCCGCTTCTGGATGGCAGATTGCAGGAGCCACTTTGCACCATCAAACCAGCCCGACTTGGCACTGGTGCCACCTTGCATCTGGGAACCATGCTGCCTAGCGTGGATTTTCAGGGGCCAGCGGGCCACTCTCAGCTATATGCCCCCAAACAAAACCCACGGCCCGTTTCCCTGGCAAACAAAAGTAAGCTGCCCTGCTTCTGGATGGCAGATTGCAGGAACCACTTGGTAGTATCAAACCAGCCCGACTTGGCACTGGTGCCACCTTGGGTCTGGGAACCATCCTGCGTATCGTGGATTCTAAGGAGCCAGCCGGCCACTCCCAGCCACAGGCCCCCAAATACAAACAACGGCGCTTTTCCCTGGAAAACAAAACTCGCCTGCCAACTTTTTGATGGCAGATTGCAGGAGCAACTTGGTACTATCAAACCAGCCCAACTTGGCACTGGTGCCACCATGGGTCTGGTCACCATCCTGCCTATTGTAGCTTTCCAGGAGCCAGCCGGTCACTCCCAGCCATTTGCCCCCAAACACAAACCTCGGCCCGTTTCCCTGGCAAACAAAAGTAAGCTGCCCCGCTTCTGGATGGCAGATTGCAGGAGCCACTTGGTACTATCAAACCAGCCCAACTTGGAACTAGTGCCACCTTGGGTCTGGGAACCATCCTGCATATTGTGGATTGTCAGGAGCCAGCTGAACATTCTCGGCCACAGACCCCAATCAAAAACAACGGCCCGTTTCACAGGCAAACAAAACTCAGCTGCCCCGCTTCTGGATGGGAGATTGCAGGAGGCACTTGACACTGTGAAACCAGCCCCACTTGGCACTGGTGCCACCTTGGGTCTGGGAACCATGCTGCGTATCATGGATTTTCAGGAGCCAGCCGGCCACTCCCAGCCATAGGCCCCCAAACAAAAACCACAGCCTTTTTCTCTGGCAAACAAAATTCAGCTGCCCCACTTCTGGATGGCAGATTGCAGGAGCCACTTGGGACTATCACACCAGCACAACATGGCACTGGTGCCACCTTGGATATGGGAACCATCCTTCCTATCGTGGATTTTCAGGGGCCAGCCGGTCACTCTCAGCCATAGGCCCCAAACACAAACCACGGCCCTTTTCTCTGGAAAACAAAACTCAACTGCCCCTCTTCTGGATGGCAGATTGCAGGAGCCACTGGGTACTATGAAACTAGTCCTACTTGGCACTGGTGCCACCTTGGGTCTGGGAACCATGCTGCGTATCATGGATTTTCAGGAGCCAGCCGTCCACTGCCAGCCACAGGCCCCGAAACACAAACAACAGCCTTTTTCTCTGGCAAACAAAATTCAGCTGCCCCGCTTCTGGATGGCAGATTGCAGGAACCACTTGGTACTAACAAACCAGCCCGACTTGGCACTGGTGCCACCTTGGGTCTGGGAACCATCCTGCGTATCGTGGATTCTAAGGAGCCAGCTGGCCACTCCCAGCCACAGGCCCCAAAATACACACAACGGCGCTTTTCCCTGGAAAACAAAACTCGCCTGCCAACTTTTTGATGGCAGATTGCAGGAGCCACTTGGTACTATCAAACCAGCCCAACTTGGCACTGGTGCCACCATGGGTCTGGTCACCATCCTGCCTATCGTAGCTTTTCAGGAGCCAGCCGGTCACTCCCAGCCATAGGCCCCCAGAAAAAAACCTCGGTCCGTTTCCCTGGAAAACAAAAGTAAGCTGCCCCGCTTCTGGATGGCAGATTGCAGGAGCCACTTGGTGCTATCAAACCAGCCCGACTTGGCACTGGTGCCATCTTGGGTCTGGGAACCATCCTGCGTATCCTGTGTTCTAAGGAGCCAGCCGGCCACTCCCAGCCACAGTCCCCCAAACACAAACAACGGCGCTTTTCCCTGGAAAACAAAACTGACCTGCCAAATTTTTGATGGCAGATTGCAGGAGCAACTTGGTACTATCAAACCAGCCCAACTTGGCACTGGTGCCACCATGGGTCTGGTCACCATCCTGCCTATCGTAGCTTTTCAGGAGCCAGCCGGTCACTCCCAGCCATAGGTCCCCAGACAAATACCTCGGCCCGTTTCCATGGCAAACAAAAGTAAGCTGGCCCGCTTCTGGATGGCAGATTGCAGGAGCCACTTGGTGCTATCAAACCAGCCCGACTTGGCACTGGTACCACCTTGGGTCTGGGAACCATCCTGCCTATCGTGGATTTTAAGGAGCCAGCCGGCTACTCCCAGCCACAGGCCCCCAACAAAAACCACGGCCCTTTTTTCTGGCAAACAAAACTTAGCTGCCTCACTTATGGATGGCAGATTGCAGGAGCCACTTGGTGTAATCAAACCAGCCCGACTTGGCACTGGTGTCACCTTGGGTCTGGGAAC